>NW_009259483.1:46264-76223 GCF_000687185.1 Egretta garzetta | reverse complement strand
ATGCTATATGCTCTAGGAGGTAAGAGAGGCTAAGAAGTTTAAAAGCAGACAAAACCAAACCTAAAACTTATGTATAGGAGCTTTATATCTCTTGCATGTGAACCAGAGTTAAAAACCCATAGGAATGAGAATCGCGTATGCTCAAAATATTAAGGGGAGGGGGAAGTAAATAATTTACAGTGTTGTAAGTTGCATTTTTCAGAAGCCGTATCTGAAAGATTAGTTGTTGGTTTTGCTCATGTTCATTTCTTCATGTCTTTGATCGCAGTAGCATTCCAGGTATTGCTTCTAAAAGAAAGTTACAGAAGCTATAAGTTTTTTCCCTTTACAGCTCCTGCAGCACCTTTAAGGGTGACCTTTGAACTTAAAAGGAATTGTATGGAAGAATTTCTGCAGTTACATACACAATTTTGAAAAATTTTCAGTATGGTGTTGTCCCAGAGATGCAGCTAGTGACAGATGTCCAAGTACAAAAACAAATCCTCTTTATAGAGAAATAACTTTGCCTATTAATTTCTTGTATGAAAATGTAGTGCTTTTTTGGAATGGGTGGGATGATCTTACTACATGTTTCAGTGTTATTTCAGTGCATTATTGTAGGGGGACAAATGAGAGGAGGAATGCTACTTTGTTTTTAATATTAGCACATATTATAAATGGGGCAATTTAGAACTGAAGATTTTTCTTTGAATCCTTTTATAGCAATATAGGCAACCAATTTCCAGGCCAAGGTGTTCCTGCTGGATTTTCTATGTATCCTGCATTCAGTCCCCTACAGATGATCTGGTGGCAACAAATGTATGCACGTCAGTACTACATGCAATAGTAAGTCTGCATTATCTTGGGTAGTATTGAGTTAGACTAATGAAAAGGAGGTATTAAAAAGTTAAATGTTTTTTGCAGGATCAAAATGTCTGTGTTTATTTTGTTTGGCTATGCTGTTTTAACACTTAAGTTTTGTCCAGCAAATTATAAAATCCAGTTTTGGATTGAAATTAAATTAATGTATTAATAAGTAAAGACTTAAGGGAAAGTGGAGTTTGTTTTGACATGTATTACATCTGAAACTTTGTTTTTTAGTAGTGTAGGAAAGATGACAAGAATAGGTTTAGGGATTTCGGTGTATGTTTTTGACAAACTAGTTTTATGTTTAAATTTTTAGCCAAGCTGCTGTTTCAGCCCAAGTGACTTCCAGCACTGAGCCAGTGAGATCTGCAGTTGCGCAGGCTGTAAATTCAGAACGTGCTCCTGCAAATGAGCCCGCAGCAGTGCCAAATGTAGCCGTCCAGGAGAACAGGCCTGTAAACCCGAATGTTCAGATGAATGCACAGGGTGGCCCAGTAGTGAATGAGGAGGACTTCAACCGGGACTGGCTGGACTGGATGTACACGTTCTCTAGAGCAGCAATTCTTCTGAGCATTGTATACTTCTATTCTTCCTTCAGTCGATTTGTCATGGTAATGGGAGCCATGCTGCTGGTTTACTTGTGAGTACAACAGTTGACTACAGCTGCAGATCTGCTATGCGGAGTATGGTCCTAGAGTATAATCCATTTAAACTGAAAAGTTACCCAAATACAAAAGTTTGGGTACTGCTCCTTTACGGTATGGTGTGGGGAAAGAAAAATAAATTGAATTTCAGACAAGCAGAGAAGCTGATATGAAAAAAGAAAGAGTTTTCAAAACATTTTTACAGTGAGTTGGCTACCACTTATACCTGAAATATGGTGCTCTTAAATGTTGGTGATGTTAACAGATTGTAGAAATGTAGAATTTTGGGATGGAAATTTAGGAAGTGGGAGTGAGGGAAGTTCATGTAGGTCAAGCGTATGCTTGCATAAACTTAAAACATTACTGCTTGGATCTGAAAGGAAAACTGCAGCGCTAAGCTCATTTATATTTCAAAAATAACGTATGGGATTTGTGCAGTAAAATGTGTTAGGCAGAGTTAAGGTAGTGGTACTACAGTGTGTTACATGGTAGTATGGTGGGTACTAGGTCTGGTAGAATTGCAGGGACTAAAAAATCATTTTACAATACATCTTAAAAGACCCAAGCTCTCTATCTGTTTTATTAAGAAACATCAGTACTGTTGTCATCACTTCCCTTTATATGTCAGAATACCTTAGTGGTGTGAATAGAAGTGGAAAACAGCAGTAATCCTTGATACTTTGGACTAATGCCATTCATTGAGAGTTTCCTTAAACTGTAGTCTCTGTCGTCACAAGGACTGTTCTGTTTCTCATGCAGATATAATGGTTGAAATCAAAATACAGACACTTGAAAACGTAGGAGAGGCTTATTTACTTCACAGTGGTAAAGTGGTTCAAGCCTTAGCTGAAGTTTAAATTCCTTTTTCTGCAGAAAGTCAACTTTAAGCTATGAAAATTA
This sequence comes from Egretta garzetta, assembly GCF_000687185.1. NCBI lineage: Eukaryota > Metazoa > Chordata > Aves > Pelecaniformes > Ardeidae > Egretta > Egretta garzetta. Next base: position 73,833 of record NW_009259483.1, on the reverse strand, counting down.
ATGCTGCCTTTAAAAATTAATGTAACTTAAGTACTTAAAAATGGGGAGGACACCCAAAGAAAGTATACTACTTATTTAATCACCTAATCATGGTACGTTACTCATTTAAGGAACAGGGCTGTGAACAGTGCTTCTGAAACTTAAAAGAACAGCTCTTAGCAAGGCCCTCCTTAACCCAGACATCAAAGAATAGCCGTTCGATCTAGAAGACAGACTGGCAGAAAAATACATGTAGCTTCATTTCGAAGTACTTGAAGAATTTACTGCAGTAGTTATCTGTAGCAGAAAAATCTTTGTATTCCTTTCAAAAGAAAGATTTTCAACTGTTCCATTTTCTTACATAGACACCAAGCTGGATGGTTCCCCTTTAGGCAAGAGGGAGGCCAACAACAGGCAGCCAATAATGTGGAAGTGAACCGTGATGGGCAACATGCAAATAACCCTGATCTTGAAGAGATGGTAAGAGCAGACGTGCCTTTTGAGACTCCTATGTATTATATTGTCAAGTATGCGGTGATGTCCAGATAGAAAATCAACTTTTCTGAAATGCAGCCTGTTTAACGAGAAAGCTTTCAGCATTGTCCTCAGTGTTGTGCCGGCTGCTTAAATTCTCTGTGTTTCCAGTCCGACAGTTACTGATTGTCTCTACTTCAGTCACAGACTTTTCTTCATGCTAGTTATTCTTCAGGAGGTTCTGAGAGAAGTTAATGTAGGAAGATACTGCTGGTTACCTTATGTCAGAGCTCTGAAAAGAAGCAGTTGAATTGCTTCAATTTCTGTTTTTAAAGGAACGACTTATGGATGATGGGATTGATGAAGACAGCAGAGAAGATGCAGGTGACGATGCCAGTACAGAGCAGCAGCCTGGATTCATGGCTTCTGCTTGGTCCTTTATCACAACCTTCTTCACATCACTCATCCCTGAAGGGCCTCCACAGGTTGGCAATTAAAGCAGAAAAGGAACTGTGTCAGGCAGCCTCAGTAGCCATACGTAGAACTGGAGCATATTCTAGGGAGTGTTTTAAATACAGTGCAATTTCTGAAAATTTATAACGTTATCTTTTTGATCATGGTGTACAAAAATGTGTATTTTGTTTTCTTTTGGCTTTCTCATGCGTTGAATATTTTAAGCACAAGTGGACTACTAAATGCTTTCTTTAAGATTCTTCTTTTTCTGAAGAATAAAATGTAAAGATATTGGTCTTCCATGTTTTATTTTGATTTCAAATGTGTATTATACTGAGGCAAAAAGCCTGTACTTAATCTGCACCATTACCTCTTTAAAGAGCTGTTAAAAATATGAATGTTCACACACTTTTCCAAATGCTATCTATCATTTGAATAACTTCAACGTAACTTGTGTTAGTTTTATGCAGGGTATGAATTATCACTTGGGATTTGGGAGTTTATATCATTCCTGGAAGAATGCTGTAAACACAAGGATTACTTGTTAACGGCATGTTGTCTTCATGCCACAAAATACTCTTCTCATACATTTAGAAAGTTAAAAGCTTTTTCTTGAGGCTATACTGCAGTTCATTCAAGTTGGAGATGTTTGACAGCTCTTCAAAGACAATTGACAGCGATGGGATAAACCTTAAATGTTTGATACGTACAGTACTTTTTAAGAAAAATATAGCTGTACTGGGGAAAAACATGTACATTAGGTTTTTTTAATAAAAACTGTTATGGTAACTCTTTTGGATGTTTATATGCATATTTGAATGCAAACAACTAAATAGTGCATCATTAAGGACAAGAATATGATAGATTTGAGAATGGAATAAAGTTATGGTGGCATTATGATACCGAGTGAAGTTGTATGTTTGTAGCAGTGCTAACACAGTTACAGGTATCTCAACAGCAGGGTATCTGTATTCTTAAACTTAACCTAATTAAAACTGAGAGAGGGAAAACGGTACATGAGATAATAGCACAGTGCTACTGTCAGTTTGGTTTTGGTTGCTTGCTTTAGACTTTGAGTGAAGAAGTTTCATTTGGTTTTGTTCCTAATTCTGAAGTTATGTGTTATCGAACTTAAAAAATAGCTGCAAAGATTGTGTTATACTAGAACCAAAAGAAAGCGTATCCAGTTTTCTGATTTCCAGGTACAGGGCAAAGCTCTTACAGAAGTCTGAACAAGTGGGAAATAAGGGTTTATTTTTTACTTGCTTATGTCAAGCTGATGAAGCTATGCAGTGGTGTTTCAAAGCTTAAAATGCTTTGGGTTTATACTCTGAAACATTTGTCAGGATTTCTAGGACTTACTGAGAGTTGACTCTCGATTGGAAAAAATAAATTTGAATAATGATTTTCATTTAAACAGCTTAGAACGTTTGAGTTGCAAAATAGTTCTCATTTACAAATCTGTCGAGAGGAGAAACAAATGCAAGTCTTACAGCAAATAAAATAAATGATGCTTATATAGGCAGCAATGGTGAATAAATCATGTTTAATTATGATATTTTACTCCCATGTTACTATGGAGAGCTGCTCTCTATTTAGGTTCTTTACTGCATGAACATAAAATGTATAGAATTGTCCAAGAAATGTTACCCTTTTAATTTGGTGGATGGATCTAACTTGACCAATGTTTAAGAACTCTTACAAAAAAAAAATGAGCATTTTTAAAGGACTGTCACAGAGTGGCAGTCTTGGATGTCCTAAGACTTCTTTCCGGAATGCATTGAAGAGGTTTCATCTATTTGACCTGTGTGTTATCCCTCCTACTTTTCCCAAAAGTTCATTTTTCCTGTTGTCCTGGGGTTAGTAATCTGTAACCTGTCCAGTTCTGACCTACTGGTACCCAGTTACCAACAGCTGTTAGTTGCTTCTTGCTGTCACTGTTACTGGTTTAGGTTTCCTTTGTTTTCCATGCTATAGGAAGCAATTGGTGGTAGCTCTCTGCAATTAGCAGACTAGATTGAGAAAGTTGCTCTTACGCTGCTAGCCGTGATTTGGTTAAAAAGCATAGAATTGTCACTGCTTGTTTGTATTCAGACAAGGAGAAATTTGTCTCAGCCTTGTGTAGCCTATAAACAGTGAAATGGGAGATCCTGGCAGTTGCTCAGATATTGAGGGAGGTGTTCTGAGAGTTTTAATCAGATCACAGAGCTGGAGCAATGAGTTGAAGAAGCCAGACTTCCACAAGAACTTTTTAAAGGTCATTGAATGTTCCAGCTTCCAGAGCCTTACCAAGACCCCAGCAAGGAAAAGCAAAATGATGGTTACTGAGGAAAAGCAAAGTGTTGGAGGCTGAGGAAAGCCGGTGGGAGGAGAGATGAGAGAAGGTGTGATCATGAATAAATACAAAGCAGGCATCGAAGAGCCGATTGAGGTAAGTGTATTGGGTTTGCGTGGCAAGGAGACAGAAGCTTCCCCTGTGTCCGACAGAGCCAATGCCAGCCAGCTCCAAGGCCGACCCACCGCTGGCCAAGGCTAAGCCCATCAGTGATGGCGGTAGCACCTCTGGGATAACGTAGTCAAGAAGGAAAAAAAAAAAAAAACAAAACCCAACCCCTGCTGTGGAACAGTAGCCAGAGAGGGAGAAGTGAGAGGATGTGAGAGGAGCAGCCCTGCAGACACCAAGGTCAGTGCAGCAGGAGGGGCAGGAGGAGCTCCAGGTGCCGGAGCAGAGATGCCCCTTGGGGCAGCCCCTGGTGGGGCAGGCTGTGCCCCTGCAGCCCATGGAGGTTAATGGTGGAGCAGATCTCCACCTGAAGCCCAGGAAGGAACCCACACCGGGGCAGGTGGATGGATGCTTGAAGGAGGCCGTGACCGCATGGGAAGCCCACGCTGGAGCAGGCTCCTGGCAGGACCTGTGACCCCAGGGAGAGAGGAGCCCAGGCTGGAGCAGGTTTGGTGGCTGGGCTTGTGACCTTGCGGGGGACCCACGCTGGAGCCGTCTGTTCTGAGGGACTGCATCCTGTGGAAAGGATGGACCCACGCTGGAACAGTCTGTGGAGAACTGCAGCCTGTGGGAAGGACCCACGCTGGAGCCGTCTGTTCTGAGGGACTGCATCCTGTGGAAAGGATGGACCCACGCCTGAACAGTCTGGGGGCTGTGGGGGGACCCCAGGATGGAGCTGGGGCAGAGTGTGAGGAGTCCTCCCCTGAGGAGGAAGGAGCGGCAGAGACAGTGTGTGATGGACTGACCCCAACCCTAATTCCCCATCCCCTTGTGCTGCTTGGAGGGAGGAGGTAGGGAAAAATCAGGAGTAAAGTTAAGCCAGGAAAGAAGGGAGGGGTGGGGGAAGGTGTTTTAAGATTCAGGTTTGGTGGGGTTTTTTTATCCTCTCCTACTCTGATTTGAATTGTGGTAATAAACTAATTTCCCCAAGTTGAGTCTGTTTTGCCCAAGATGGTAACTGACAAATGATCTCTCCCTGTCCTTATATCAACCCACGAGCCTTTTGGTAGATTTTTCTCTCCCTTGTCCTGTTGAAGAGGGGAGTGATAGAGCAGCTTTGGTGGGCACCTGGGTGTCCAGCCAGGGTCAACCCATCAAGTAAGAGGTGAGTAAGAGAGGTGCGGGTTTTTTTTCCCTTTCAGAAAAGGGAGGAGCTTGATGAAAATTAGCCAGATCAGGTCTTTGTTTCATGAGTTTCTGAGCAATTCAGGTATAGAATTGAACAGCATGAAATACGTCACAGGTGATGGTGGAATAGAAATGAAAACCCTAGGAAAACAGTTGCTTTTTCTTCGTGTATCCTTGTTGTAGGAACTGTCCTGTAGCATGAAACAAACCACAATGGTGTAGTTACATGGCTGTTGGCAAAGCTAAGATGCTGAATTGTAGCAAATCTGTAGCGTGAGATGGAACAAAAGGCATGAGGATTATTGAGGCAGCCCCAGGGTGTGCCCCAGTATTAGTGGTTCTTTAACATAGCTGTGCATCCCTCACTTTTACAAATTTGAATACAGAAAAATTGATTGAAATTCGTTCTTTCCTTTACCTTAGAGGAAGATGTGAAATGACAGATACCGTACAATTAGAGGAGGTCCGTGTTGTGTAGTATCAAGTCTACACCAGTGTGTGCAACAGCTTCACGGGGCGTTAAGGCAGAGACTGCCACACCAGAAACACAGGATGGAAGCATGTCCCATCCGTAACGCTCCTTGCTGCCAAGAGACAGATGAGATCAGCAGTGCTGGTGGAGCAGGTGCATGAAAGAGAGTAACGTGCTGTTTTGCATGACTTCTCAACATTGTGCTTGCTCTAAAAAAATACCTTGCAGCTGGTGTCTGTCCCTATGTACATCTGCACTGACCTCGTGACCACAACTTACATTGTATTTACAAATGGGACCGTTGGTTTAAGAAATAGGAATAACATAAACTCAAAGTGGAGAATTCTTGGGCGCAAAATAGCGGTCAAAGGAATCCTGCTTGTGAGCTTGTGAGCTTGCAAGCTCTTCCTCATGCCACTCTCTGGTTTGGAGACCTGGACAGGCAGCACTGGCTTCCCAGTTGCTCCCCGTTGCCCTTAAATTCAGGTAACTTGGAGAGAAGTTTTCACATGCTACTTCAGGAAGAGGCTGCTTCTGTCTCAGACATACTCCACTACCTTCTTACTCTTGCTGTGGCAGAGAGAAAAATACCGTTGTGTGTGAGGTTTGTAACGGTACAGGTGATGCAAAAATCACTGAGCTTCCATCATATGGTGTGAGTATGTTTCTGCTGCTTGTTTCTTGTGCAAACTAAACATTTTCTAGTGTAAGCCTTTTTTTAGCAGCCTTTGCTATTGCAAGGGAGGGGTTCAGTGTTTACCCCAGCATAGTGATGATGAACTCTGGCCTGGTTTTTCTGGATCTGTTCAGGTGGGCAATCCGAGATAGCCCTGCAGCCCAGCTGGGTGATGCACCCTTGTTAATTAGGTTGCAGGCCAGCCTTCACTGCGGTGTGAGCTAGCTGCCAGAGTGCCCAGGGTGACACTGTGCTGGGAAAGCTTTGGTGCTACGGGTGTTCAAGGTAAATAAATGAATGCCGGTGTAGCTTTGCAGGGGGGGTGGGGGTGGGGGTGGTGTATGATGTACATTTTTTTTTTTTTTTTTTTTTTACCTTACAGTGTTAGTATAGGTGGGGTGATGCAAACTGGGAATGAGTTACTTTATCACTCACAGCCCTTGTTTGCTTCAAAGCTGCTGCTAGTCTGAGTAATGAGGTAAGACAAGGCAATCAATACGTTTCATCATGATTCCCAGGCCCAAAAAAAGAGGATTCAGCCATTCTGCATGGCAGTGGTTCCACCCGAGTGCTAGGTTTGGAGTGTCTGTTCGGTGACTGCCATGTGAGCGGCGCTTTCCTGCTCTCGGCTGGATTTATCCACTTGCAGCTGTCAATGCAAAGTCTTGCTTTTGAAGGAGGCTGGGGTGACTACTGTGAATGCTTAGCAGTCAAGACTGCTACCTGGTAGCACTGGTTGGGAAGGAAGGAAACATGTACTGGAGCTGGAAGAACGACCCATGAAAAGGCTAGGGCTGGCTAACCTACCTTATTCTCTTAAAATTTACAGGGGCAAGCACAGTGTAGAGTGGGAGAATGCCCAAGCTAAATAAACAGTCTTTCCACTTCTTTACCAAGACATTAATTTGTGGTTGGTTTAGAGCTTTATACTTTGTTTGAACAGCATGAGGAATTGTTGCTGTATAGCAATAAATACTTATCCCCCCCCTTAATGGGTATTTGCGATACTGATGTGATTGCACTGCTTGAATTGTTGTCAGGGCCTGGGATGGCGAAGCTGAAGATGTGCGGTCATTCTGTTGATCTCTTTGTTTAAACTTTCATTTAATGCTTTGCTCTGTGGGCCTTACGATAGCGGAACTGTTACGTGCCACTTCTGTAATAAAGCTGGTCCTAAAATTTTTCAAGGCTGTGGAAGGAGTAGAGGGAAAGAAGGATTATATTCCTAGAATTTAGTTCAGACTTCTCATGAAACACCAGGCAATGCCAACTGGTTTTCCTCATCCTCACATAGTTTTAGCTGTCCTAGGAATAAATTGCAAAATTACCGGTCGTTTTTAGAGTAGGGAGCCTGTGCCAGGGGAGCTTAAATCTGATGGTGGTGAGGGGTGGGTGTGTGTGTTTAAGTAGGACAAAACTTAGAGAAAGACTGTTGACATTTTTCCCTAGCCTTGCAGAAATCCGGGGAGGGAGAATCTACATATGAGGAGTTTATGGGATGGAAATAAATGGAGTTGTGGGTATGTTAATTTTTAAAAATCTGGGGTGGTTTTTTTTTGTGTGCGCACATGTTTTCTTTACACATTCATACAGACCGTGCTGACCTTAACTGCTGGTTGGAAAGGAAGGCCAAAAATCTGGTCCTGGTGTTAAGGTTAGCGTGCTTGGGTGGCTTTCTTGGCATGTTTTGGTAACCTGGTGCGAAGTTAACCTGCGGTGATGAAATCACCGCCGCAGCCTTGGAAACGCGCCGCTGTGACAACCAAAGGAGCACTGGGGTTAGCCGGCGGGCGCGCGGGGCTCTAATTTGTTAACCAGAGATAATTGAGGAAGTGAGTAAGAAGGCAAAATAAGACGGCGAACGGTGGCGGGGCCCGGGTTTCTCCCCTTGCAGCGGGAAGGGCCTGTTGTGCGCTTGTCCTCCTGCAGCAGCCGGCCGCGGGAGTTAGGGAGCGCCCCGAGTGGGCATCATGCCTTTAAAAAGTTGGTTTCGTTTGGCTTTTCCTAAAGTGGCGTCGCCAGCAGCAGGCGCGAGGCGTTCACCTTTGTGAGACGGCCGATGCTGTCGGGGAAGGTCTGGGTAGCTTTTCCTTAAACAAAAAAAAAAAAGCATCGCTAACCCCAAACCCTTCTGCAGTACCTTCAGCAGAAGGGACTTATTGCAACTGGCGCGAAGGCTTGACGGCTCCGCCGCCGCCGAAAGACGCGAGCCCCACTTGAGACAAGCGGACGAAGTATTGCCAGGGAGCGGCAAGATCGCTCCCGTTGTTGTCTCTCTTCTCTGGCTCCAGGGCTTCATATTCGAGGCTGCCTCCAAGCAGTCGTGCCTGTAGCTTGCCTGTTCCCGAGCGGTTAGATTCCCGTAGCCTGTGAAGCACCACTGTAACAAGTTGGGTACCCCACTGTCTTCATCTGGCTGAAAAAAACCAGCCTCCAGGTTACGTGACATAGAACTGGCTCTGGGAAATGTGGCATCATCTGTTTATTGGGTTGTATGCTTGTTTTCCCCACGCTATTGATTTAAATAATTTTTTTCTCCTGTGACCACAAGGATAGGGTGTAACATGTAAGTTACAGCACAAACATCATTAATTAAGATGATTATAATTGACTTGGTCTTGATATGTCTTCAATAAATCTTCCTACCTATTAATTATAATGCAAAAGACAGCATGGGCCTTCTTAGCAAACAGCTGTAATGTTTGATTCTTCAGAGAAAGAGGGGGTTTTTTTAATTGCTGAAGCAAACATTTGTCTTAAGTCATCCAAATAAGTTATCCCAGCTGCTGCTGGTGGAGGACAACTCTTGATGCTCTTTTGCCAATGGCATTTCTTTGGTGAGGCCTGGAATTCCTGTAGCTTCTGTAAAAGACCTTAGAAGGTCTCTATCAAAGTGAGGTGACGGTATCTGCAGAGATCCAATACCATAATATGTAATAACTGGTGACATTACCCAGTGTCACGGCATGGCACCGGGCAGGGGCTGAATCATGTAGAGGTTGTCATTTTTATGGGGCTTACAAAGGCTGAATCAGTTCTGTAGTCCGATTCCCGGCATGGGCACACGAGCAGATCACCCAGTGCGAGGGAGGGGGGAAGCAATATCTCCATCAGATGTTGCTGTCAGAGACTTTATCTCACGAGACCATAGCTGTTGTTCCAAAGTCCTGTTCAGGAACTAAGAATGCACATTTTTAAGGCACTAAACTGGTCCGGACAGTGTCTTGGTTTTGTATTTCAAGGGAAAATCATAGAATCATAGAATCGTTTACGTTGGAAAAGACCTTTAAGATCATCTAGTCCAACCGTTAACCTAGCACGCCATCTCACCACTAAACCATGTCCCTAAGCACCTCATCTACCCTTCTTTTAAACACCTCCAAGGATAGGGACTCGACCACTGCCCTGGGCAGCCCATTCCAGAGCCTGACAACCTTTTCTGTGAGGAAATTTTTCCTAATGTCTAACCTAAACCTGCCCAAAATGCATGTAAGTAAAACATATGTAAATGCATATAAGTAAAACAAAACTCTAGAACTGTTGGCCCTCTTCTTCGTCTGGTGCACGTGCATCATATGAAGCCGGTTCATAAGCTGAGTGGATTTAGGCCTGCTTGCATTATACAAAGATCTGGCCTCAAGGTTATCTGAGCTATTACAGACATACATAATTTTGCATGTATGTGAAATGCATAATAGTGTATCCTTCAGTTTCTCTCTACCTTGGAGTGCTTATGTGTCTAGAGTAGGGTTTTTTCCTGTCCTCTTACAGGTGACTGTAAGCACTCAGGAGACTTCTGATGGGAAATAGATCCCAATTTCCTTCCATTCTTCTTGGTGTAGTGGCTTCATCTCTGGTTTTGTGACTGCAGTTGAAGGACCTTCCATGTTTAAAATGCGAGGCTGGTGAGGCCGCACCTCGAATCCTGTGTTCAGTTTTGGGCCCCTCACTACAAGAAAGATGTTGCATTGCTGGAACACGTCTAGAGGAGAGCAACCAAGCTGGTGAAGGGTCTGGAACACAAGTCATATGAAGAACAGCTGAGGGAACTGGGGTTATTTAGTCTGGAGAAGAGGAGGCTGAGGGGAGACCTGATCGCCCTCTACAGCCTCCTTTCAGGTAGTTGTAGTGAGGTGGGGGTTGGCCTCTTCTCCCTGGTAACAGACGATAGGACGAGGGGGAATGGTTTGAAACTGCGCCAGGGCAGGTTTAGGCTAGACATTAGGAAAAACTTCTTCACCAAAAGGGTTGTTGGGCTCTGGAATGGGCTGCCCAGAGAGGTGGTAGAGTCCTCATCCCTGGAGGTATTTAAAAGAAGAGTAGATGAGGTGCTTAGGGACATGGTTTAGTAGTGGGATGGCAGGGTTGGGTTAAAGGTTGAACTCGATGATCTCAGAGGTCTTTTCCAACCAGAGTGATTCTATGATTCTATGATAATGATAACTATACAGTTAAAAGTTTGTTTTTCTTGTTCTGGCATTGCTTTGTTTCTGTGAGACTGGTGTAGGAAGAAGATGGGCAGTGGTGAGAAACAGATGGTGCAGCTCAGGGAATATGTTGTGAGGAGGAGCTGTTTGTTGGGAAAGTCTCATCCTCTGCTGTGTCTTTGTAAGCAGTTTGAGATGTCTGCTGTCTGTTAAAGGCAGCAGGTACAACTTCAATATTAAGCAAAGGGAAACACCACCAAATTTTGTTTTTGTCAACCAAGTTGAAGAACTTATACAGTAAACTGTGGGTTGTTATATCACAGGGATTTTTGTTTGTTTGTTTTCGAATAAGAAATAATCAATGGCTATCTTTCCATTTCCATTCCATTGCATGTACCCAGGGTGATTTCTCTTTGGCTAGTGCAGTGCTTCCTACTGTTTTTGGAGCCTCTCTGTTGATATCAGCAAAGATTCTGGCCATTTTTGTGCACTCAGAGCTGCTGCTGAAAAGCTCTGTTTGGGACCTGGCTTTTGTGATGTATAAAACCACTGAATGATCGCTCAGAAAAATCTTTTCTTCTCTCTTTGCCCTTCTCTCCCCTCTTGGCAGTTCTGTGTCAGCTCAAAAACTGGTCTTGCCAATGATTTTAAATTGCATCAGGGCTCTTGTGAAGAATGTGACAATATGAAATGCCACTGATTGAGATGGAGGTTGTGAAAGCACTTCCCATTAGACATCAGGTTAAACTCTGCTTCTGTGCTTCTTGGGGAGGGTCTTCCAGTTCACGCAAAGCAATTGCCCGTCACTGAGGGTCTGCAGTGTTCCATCAGTACAGAGAATAGCAGGATCACAAATGCAAGGAAGTTTTTTTTTGATTTTTAAATCTGGTATTTGAGAGCTCAAGAAGCATCACTGAAACAGGTTTTGGAGAGCTTTGTTGGCTCCATAGAAGTACCATGAGATTTTACTTTGTCCTTAAGCGGAGAGTGTTGCCTTGGTACCCACATCGCAGATGATACCACTTAATATTCTCTGTCCCTTGTGATACTAAAAGACAAAGAAATTAGGTCAAGGAACATTAAGGGTGAGTTATCTTGATTTTCTAAGTTTAACAGAAAACTGTAGAGTTTATTGCCCTGCCCTTCTGACTGTGTAGAATTTTCCATTTTTAAGAGGAAAAATTGTAATTGCAAACGTGGATAATGATCATCTCGAAAATCAATTTGATTTTGATTTTAATGGCTACACTAATGGTTTTGCCCGTTGTAATTTAATAGCTGTAGTGACCTTCCTTGTAGGGATAACAGACTGACTCACTCTGTATAGTCACATAGACACGCGTGCACTCGCTCACATTCAATTACATGTGTTTCTAAGGAGCTACTGTTTACTTCAGTGTAGCCTACTCGTAGCCTACTCAGAATCTGCTGCAGAATGTTGGGGGGTTTTGTGTAGAAGAGGAATTGTGGGTCCTAGACCAGGAGTGAGGTTTTCTGCCTTTAACTGCAGTAAATGAGCTCTCAGTTACTGGGTGTCAGTGAAGAGATGGAGCTGACCTCTGCAAAAGACAAACTGGCAGAGAATCATAGAATCATAGAATGTTTAGGGTTGGAAGGGACCACTAGTGGTCATCTAGTCCAACCCCCCTGCAGTGAGCAGGGACACTGCTAACTAGATCAGGTTGCTCAGAGCCCCATCCAACCTGGCCTTGAATGTTCCCAGGGATGGGGCCTCCACTACCTCTCTGGGCAACCTGTTCCAGTGTTTGAGCCCGGCAGCCAGAGCCATGAAGTTGGTGTGAGGATGCTGCACTTTTTTTTTTCTTCCCCCCCCCCTTTTTTTTTTTTTTAAAAGCAAAGCAACAGACCAAAACATGGCTCCTGAGATGACTGTGGAGGTAGTCTGAAGAAGGGAGGTGGCTAGATGCCAAACCTGTGGGAGTAGTCCTGGTGACTGCAGAGATGGATAAGCAAAGCAAGCTAGTATTGGCCTGCTGGTGCCCTGAGGGTGTACATAGACACTGTGGTAGCTGGTTGGAAGAGTTACCAGTGAGTAACAGAACTGGACCTGTGGCTGCAGGACCTGAGATGCTCAGTGTTGTCTGTGTGGAAGGAGAAGAAAATGAGATGCAGGGACTACTGTTGTAGATATAGAAATACCGGGGCTGACAGGTGTATGTCTCCAAGTACTAATTTTGGTAAAAGCAGAGTCAGGGAAGTTATCCAGATCAATAAAAAAAGTCTATCTCAGTTAAGGAGCAGGGGCATACGTATGTGCAGAGCAATGTATACTTATACAAACATTTCAGGTTTTTGAAAATACAATTGTAGTGTCAAGGCCAGCGGGGTATTAACACAAACATGTAATAAACATTGCAATAGAGTCATATGAATTTCTGATGAAGGATCTCTGTGGGATTGCAAATACATTTTGGGAACAGAGATCGCAAAAGAAAATCAGGCGTTCAGAGAGGTGCACTGTTCAGGAAAGATCAATAAAGCTAAAGGTATTGATAATTCCGTGTTCACGGTATGACATATGACAAAGAAGCAAAAAGGGATAACACTGGTCAAATAGACCCATTTTGGATTAAATATTTATGGGAAGGATAGTAAAAAGAAGAAAAATAATCTACTGGTCTAGTGTTGGCAGTCTTGTTTGCAGATACCCAGGAGAAGATTTAGAAATGGTTGGGTTTCTCTAATTACATTTGCTCTGGAAAATGTAGGTAGGGAAAACAGTAGCTGGGATTAGTGGGATCCAGGTAGTCTTGTGTCTGGTAACTGGCAGATTTCTTCACTGGTCATTGGCCTAATGGGAGTCACTGGTACTGCAGGCTTGTTCATGATCAGCAGCAAGGAAGTTACCAAAGAACTGATTATCAAAACCAAACCAAACTGCTTGGATGGACTGAATGCCGGTAGAGTTCCTTTAGATCAAAAGGCAGTTGGAGAAAACTAAGATGCTTTATTTCAGGAAAGCAAAGCTTGAGAGTAGTAGCAAGCAGAGCAAGGGAGACTAATGAGCTCAAGGGCTTGGCTTTAGAAGAGTCTGCTGACATCAAAAGTGCAGAACCTCTCTCGACTCTGAACGAAGACAAAAGCTTCATAGGGAAGCGCTGCAGAGACAGACGGAACACGAAACATCAAGTCTGGCAGCGCAGATTTTATGGTCCTTTGAGAGAATTTATTAGTTTAGATGGATAAGATAGGGCTGAATACAAAAGCCTAGATAAAGAAGAGATAACAGGAAGTTTTGCTGACAGGGGGATTACAGGGCTGGAGACATGTTTTTAAACATAGCCTTGAGGGGAAGAATTCATGTTGAATAGTGCAATTCATGATCTTGCATAAAAACTAGCAGTGTTTTTAAGGATGGATTAACACGGGCAATCAGACGATAATGGGGCAATGTCCGTTTCCCTTGGGCTCTTCCAGTGTGAGGTTCTATGTTGTGGTTACCGTCAGCCTAGCCAGAACACGCCTGTGGCTAGGCTCTGGAGTGCCAATGGAACTTGACGCTGACATGAAGTTATGAAGTATCGGCAACATGAAGAGGATGGCGATGTGCTTCAGTGAGGACTGGGCTAATGAAAATGGGATGAAATGCAGCAATGCAAAGAGACTACTGTTAAGAATTACTCTTACAAACCAAGAGCGTTAAGTATGCTGGGCGTGTTGGATGATCAGAGGTTCACAAGAAGACGTAGGTGCAAAGTAATTGGGGAAAAAAGTATCATGATCCTGATGTCCTAAGGTACCTCAAATGAGGTTGTGCGGGTTTAATCCCAGCTGGCAGCTAAGCCCTACACAGCTGCTTGCTCACTCCCCCCCGGTGGGATGAGGGAGAGAATTGGAAGAGTAAAAGTAAAAAAACTCATGGGTTGAGATAAAGACAGTTTAACAGGTAAAGCAAAAGCCACGCACACAAGCAAAACAAAACAAGGAATTCATTCCCTACTTCCCAGGGGCAGATAGGTGTTCAGCCACCTCCAAGAAAGCAAATTAGATTCCTGGAGACACTCGGTGATCTGGATTTTATTTTTACACAACTTCCAAAATAATAATAACAGTTGCTGTGGGGACTTCAGGGAGCTCTCATTCCTTACACTATTGTCACTTGTCAAAAGAAGAAAATCCACTGGATGGGCCTGGGTTGTCAGAAGCTCAAGAAAAAAAATGTATTAGAAGCCAGCAGTTTAAACTGGGTTGTGTCTGGCCCATTATTAAGGATACTGTGAATGACCCCTATTATACTTTAAAATAGTTTCTTTAGTCTTTTGCAGCTCTGAGTGTCTTGGAAGGTTTGCCTACCGACATGGTGGTAGACAAATCAATTCCTATGTGCAATGGATTTGACATCTGTCCTTAACTCACCTGTTATCCTTATTAATCTGAAGGCAAAGCTGGGTTAAAAAAAATGATGTCTGGTTACTAATGTCAGCATGGTAATACTCTTTAACCTCTTATAACTTAAAACACCGAGAATGGCTTTAACAAAGATTTCGCGCAAAACTTGAACCAGGCTCCCTGAACTGTTCAAGGTTAGAGCTTTTAGCAGAGGGTAAACCTTTCAAAGCAAGTTCTTGGACTCTGGGAATGGGAGTGTCCAGCGAACTGCCCACCCCAAAGCTACAGGCAGGGCTCTTGCACTCCTGCCGCCGCGTGCCTGGTTGCACGGGAGCTCTCTTCCCTGGGCATGGGCATGTCATTTTGGAGGCTGCTGAGGTGGTGGAGTCCTGGATCTTGGATGCAAATAAGAAAAGACATAGATAAGGAAAGACAAAGAAACGTAAGAGACAAGAAGGATGTAAAAATGCCATAATGAACTCGTGTGTCTTGAGAAAACCTCTAATCTAATGAGAATGGATTTTGTTTGAGAGATTGTACTGGTACAATTAATTATTCATGGCAGCGACATCGTTAGGATTTCATTTTATTTAAAGGCCTCTAAGTGACTTGGAAAATTGGGTTAAGCTGAAGAGGAGTTTCAGGAGAGAGACAGGGGAAAGCTTTTCCTTTTATTGGCTTTGTCTAATATTTTCTAGATAGCTATTAGAAGTACAAACACAAATTACACTCAAGCTCTAACATTCCTGCATTAAATGTGGGCATAAATTTGAACCACATAAATATGAGATCTGGGCCAAATGGGAATCTAGATGGCTTTTTGCGGGATGAGTTAGATACCATTTAAGCGACCTACTGTCACTCGTTGAGGACTTGCCGTGTTTCAGTGCTGTGCATTAACACCAGTCTGTGATGGGTGGCTCCTCATCTGCCTTCCCAAACTTGGACTCCTAATGTCTCATGTGGCGGAGCGAGGGGCCACACAGCCTTTCTGCTTGTACTGTAGTAGCATAAGCGTGGGCACAAACAGAGAATTGTGGGGCCATTGCCCTAAAACCAGAAAGGCTTTGGCTGAGGTACATCCTAAACAAAGTTTAGTAAGTCTTTCCCTTGCCTCAGTAGAAAGCAAAGGCAGAAATGGTCCTAAAAACCAATAGCAGCCAGACCTCTTGTTCCTGTACAGTAGCTAAAGGTCTTCACACTTGACCCCCAAGTGTGTTGCCCGTATTGACAGAGAAAAGCGCTTTCCTGAATGGTTTCCCCCTTCCCTGGAGTGGACAACCTGTACACCAGCCCTCATGGGGCAGGTTGTGTGCCCACAGCCAGCCCTGTAGTATGGCCAGAGACCATGTGCCCTGCAAGGCACAGCTCTCGGCAATAATGCAGGGATTAACCTTCTCTGCCCCAGTGGTAAAGCTATACCTGATTCACAGATAGCTTATGCAGCCTCAGAGCTGCTAACATGCGTAGGCTCTTGAGAAGATTTTTTTTTTTCTTTTTTTTTTTTCCTTTAACACATGGATGCTAAGCCTGGGAACTATCCAGGCATCTGGGTGTTTAAAAAGTCTGGTTTTCTTTTTCTTTTTCTAATGTTTATTTGTTCCTTCCCTTGTAATGCTCCCCGTTAACTCATGGACATCATTCAGGGACAGATTTAAATCAAAGCAGACAGACTCCAGTTCTGCTCTGTCCCTCAAACAGTGGAGATTTGTTTAGGAGCGCTGTCGGGAGCACATTTGGTATGACTGGAATGCTCAGGGCTTTATTTTTCATTTCACACCACGTGCGACCTAACTCGGCTATAGCTCGAGATGTTCCCGTGGCCGTGGTGGTACCGTCTCTGCCTCGGTTGGCTGAGGGTTGGGTAAATTATTTACAACAGCTTTACTGGGGATGCTCACAAAGAATGGACTGGCCACCAGGAAGAACGTGGGGGATGAAGCTCATATGGACTGAGGCTTGGGGCCTTGGGAAATCACATTGAGCAATGGCTCTTCAAAATGAAAGAGCATGTCTCCAAGTACTGGTCTGGATACAGTTTCAGGCTCGGCCTGAAACCCAGAAACAATCACTCTCTTACTTTGATGTCTGGAAGGGTTTGTTTCACAACATTTATATCTAGCTGACACTGGGAAGGGAAAAATCCTATTGAAATTTTCTAATTAAGAAGTTGTTTCACTAAGACAATTGCCGTTTGTCCTACAATTCCCAAGTGTTGCCTTACATGAAAATCCACAACAGCTCCAAGCTCTGGCTCACCTGAAAATAGCCAGGCCACAGGACGGTTTTGGGTGGCATGAGGGTTATCACCTGGATCAGTCCTCAAGGCGAAGAAGAAGCTGCTGCTGCTGTGCTAAAGCTGCGGCTTGCCAGTGGCATCTTCTGGGTGATGTCTTGGGCGTCTTGTTGGAGCTGCAGCTCAGCCAGGCTGGGAAGCCGCAGCCGTACAGCCTCTCCCAGCTCTCCTGCACCTCCCTGCTGGCAGCCACCGCACCTACGAAGCTGGGTGTCTAATTGCTTCCTAGGGGGGCTAGAGGCATTGTGGGTGAATCTTCCTGAAGCGTGGAGTGCCTCTAATTGTCACTGCAATGTGAAGACACAGAGAGCGTTCAGCACCTTGCAGATCGAGGCTTATTAGAGTATTGTGGCCTTCTAAAGAAGTGTAGGCAAATGCATTATACTGGTGGTGAACTGATTTCCAGTGAAGATCTTGAGATGTCTCAGCTCTAGGTCTTCAGGTGGTGTTCCTCTGGGCAATGTTACCCCACATTTGACGGCGTATACCACATAAGAGTGGACACCTCTGCTCCTTCTGGTGGTGGACTTAAGACTGCATTTTTTTTTTCCTCCAGCTGCAGCTGGGGAGGAGTGGAAATGTCTTCCCACAGTGTCTC
This sequence comes from Egretta garzetta, assembly GCF_000687185.1. Lineage (NCBI taxonomy): Eukaryota > Metazoa > Chordata > Aves > Pelecaniformes > Ardeidae > Egretta > Egretta garzetta. The sequence continues at coordinate 56,477 of NW_009259483.1, read as the reverse complement.
ATCTTAATCAGTTTGAATAGGTGATTGTTTTGGGCCATGAAGCCTTTCTCCCAATTCCCTGGGGTCCTGCTCCTGCTGCTCACCAAGAGGAAAACTTCTACACTTTAAACGCTGGGGCTCGCAACCTCCCCAAACTTCCAATAGACGCAACGTGGCTGCAGCCCAAGTGTTTATTTAGACCTCAAGAAAGAACCACAGAAGGAAAAAATTTGTCCAAATAATAAGACCTTTTCTCCTGATGACTTTTTGATGACATTATTTTGGTGGCTAGACACTTGACTTTACAGTATGTAAATATTCATTTGTTTTCCCATATGAGGAAGAAAATTCAAGTCAAATAAATTCAAGTCAATTTGGTACTCTCACTTCTCTCCTTTTGAAAAGTTCCCTATTATTTTTGCAACTAAGTAATATGTGTTTGACAAACCTTTCATTTTTCCCATGAGTGACCTTGGATAAACACAATAATTTAAAAATTTGAGGTGAAAAGTAACTTTTCAGTACAGAGATCTTAGCACAGAGCAGTTCTTTCATCATTCATTGTCTGCCATGGCTAATGTAAAGCTTGATCCTGTATGTGAAAGTTGACTGGTCGACCCTTAACTTGTGAAAATGATTTTCCTTTGGTACTGGTTTGCACAAACTTGGATTGTTCTTCCTGGGACTGTAGTGGCACTATTCAAACTGTTGAAAGGGCAGCAATGCTTTTCTAATTGTCCATTATTAAATTTCAGTCATCCAGATTCTTGCTGAGCAACACTTCTGAGGATGTCCTTTAGCTCTGGCCCAATTTTTATCCAAGTGAATCTTAAACCCCCTCCTCACTTTATGGGAGCAGTGAGTTAGGAGCTGGATAACAGCCTTGTTGAATCAGGGCAGCGCAAGTAGGTGGTGCTTTACAAACACAGATCCAACCTACCACCAGGTGTGCAAAGGTTTGTGTTTCTGGGCTCGGTTGGCCTGTTAGTCTACTTCAGAGAAACTTGCATGCTTTGATCCCGTTGGCTTCAGTGAGAATGAATACCTCCTTTGGTGTACATTTAACTGCTTTCCTTCTTTGGGATGGATTTTGATATGTCCTTCACCTTTGAGTATTTGTTTAACAAGTCAACCCTTTCTTATGGGAAGATGAGAGACTTTGGGGTCTTTCCTCTCTGTTCTTTGTAAGGACAAACAGTAGCTCCTTCCACAAGGCATTAAGGAGGAACATCACATAGTCCTGGGGAAGCAATTAGTGCTTGCTTTGGTTCCTTTAAGGGTCCCAAACCAAAAATTCTGCAGTACAGGATTTTTGGTCTTTTTTTTTTCCCTAGAAAACCAGGAAAAAGCCTTTAGAAGGATGACACCATGTGTTTTTTCTCAGAAGGAGAAACATATTGGTCAGAAAAACTAATGGCATCTACTAAGCTCTGTTATCTCAGGATGAGATGACTTGAAACAGCATCAGCTGGGAGAAAGCTGCTTCCAAGCTACAGTTGATATGAATTAGCCCAGTCCTGGCAGGAGCCTATAGAAAGGCTGGCAGCCTTGTCCCGCTGGCAGGAGAGGGTTTAATGTTAAGTCTGCAAGGGGCTGTTGGGTCAGCTTCGTCTGAGTTAGTGTTGTGAGTGTAAATGGTGAGTGGCTAAGGAAAATCCTTGTCCTTGAGGACAGTTGATAAATACAAATTTTGAGAGTGTTGAATCTCCCTGAACCAGCAGTAAAATTCTGCAGGAGGGCTGTGTAGGAAGGGATAGGTGGAGGGAACTAGGTGCCATCTTTTCACGGCTGCTTTTCCTTTGATTTGGGCAGACTGGTGTGACTATGAGGCAAGTCATCTGGGGCTAAAAGGTAAGTGGAAAACTGATTGGCCTTGATGGAGATTGATAGGAGAGAGGGGAGTAAAAGTTTCTCTGAAGAGGAAGAGTGTGAAAATAATGTGCAACTAAACAACTTGGAAGCTGAGCAAGGAAATATAAAGCTGAAAGAAATGTTAGCAATCCTAAGCCTGAAGCCACTTGCTAAGACTTCTTGAAGGCACCTGGATGTCTAGCTCCCATCTGATCTTGGTGCCTCGAGTAGCTAGAAAATACTTCAGGCATTCAAAGTTTGTGCAGAGCTAATGTGGAAAGGGACAGCTGACAAAGCTGTGCTGGAGTCAATTCAGTTTGGTTCAGTTTTTTTTTTGGCTGCTTTTTCTCCTGGGAGTTGTGTTGCCTTGTGCTGGACTTGTTGCTTGGTTCCCTCTCTCCCTCCTTCTCCTTGGCTTTTGCAGGCTTGGACTTTCCCCCAGAACTGGCTGGTGTTAGTTTGACATCACATCCCACCCCTTCAGTGATAAGCATGTGTCTGCTCTTTTTTTTTTTTTTTTTTTTTTTTGAACTGGAGGTTGTTTAAATACATCAGTGAAACACTGTGTACTGGAGAACAGGAATAATAAACTTCTGAAAAATCTAGGCTCCTGGCTGGTGCCAGGGGAATGAGTGACGAAGGCTTTTGCCTGCAGATCCCAGCGCTAACAGGCCCCCTTAGTTTGGTCCAGTGAGTCTCTGTATGGGTGCTGGGTACGGTGGCATAATTTAATAGATGTGAAATGGTTAGATTTAATGAAAGTAGAAGTACCATTATTTTTCCTCCAGCCCTTAGTTATTTTTTCTGCTTGCTTAGCTCAGTTAACATGTGGGAAGGGCTATGCAGTTTGGTGCCTGTTTCTCAAGCAGTTTGAATATAGACCTCTCAGTGTACCTTCCTCACAGGTGTTTTAATGCTTTACTATACACATAGGTACTTATGTTGCTTCCTAATGTTGGACATTGTTCTCCTAATTTGGTGTGTAGAACTGGCTAGATTGCTGTACTAGATTGCTTTTATACTCTTAGCAGCTAAATGTTTAGTCCTCAGAAATCATCTTCCTTCTCGGAGCCAGTTCTTTTCCCAGCTGGATCTCAAAGCTGGACTTCAAAGCTCCATGGAAATTGGAAGTTGAAGCCCATCTATATTGTTCTTGCTGCTGCATTTGAAGTACATGATAGCTGTACTTTACCTGTAAGCTGCCTACCCAGCTACCAACAGAATTTGGGTGGGAGCTCAGCAAAGACTGAATGCTGAAAATCTGTTAACTCAGCTGAATTTTGTAGTAGAGTACCTCCGTACCGACCTGCGGTTATGGTAGTGACCGCGGCATGGGCATGATGCAGTCAGACATTCATGAGTGTCCTATTAGGCACCTTGTACTCTCCAAGTTTTGGGTTTACACCATCTGGGTGCTTTTTGTGTTATAGCCATGGTGCTTTGAAATCCTCAGAAAGCCTTGCAAGATTGCTGTAAATCTGCAAACTCATCGTATGTTTTGCTTCTCAAGTGAAGTGTAAAGAGGAGTGGGGTGTTGTGGGGTGGTGGGTTTTTTTCATTTCTATTAATTTTTTCCTCAGTAATTGGGGCATGTGCAAAAATACTCTGCATGCTGCTCTGGCTTTGTGTGAGTGATCATGCTGTGAGTGAGAGGATCTGGCTGTCCACGGCTGCATGGCCCTAAGGATGAATGTGTCTCTGCATAGCAATGCCACGGAGGTACCATGTGTTTCACATGGATGATCTTATCTGGGCACTGAAGAATGGGGTCCTGTCTTTGGTTTTGAAGCAATAGCACTAAACCAGGCCTCTCCGAGTGTGGGTCATATCTGGCCAAAGTCTGCTGACTGTTTTGTAAATTCAGTGTGAATTTGTGCTCGTGTGTGCCCGCGCCACTGTTAGCAGTTCCGCTGCGGAACAGCGACCTGGAAGGATAGCTGCCTAGATGGATTTGAGTTATGTACCAAGACAAAGGTAAATAAATGCATATGCACTTCATTGGGTCTGAATTGCTCTGTTAAAATATGGGCCACCTCTTTTTGTGACACCACGAAATTGCTCCTCTTCTTTTAACTTCGTTAACAAAACCAATTACAATATACTGAGAGAAGTTGTATGTTATTCTCCTAGTTGAATACATACTTCTGGCTAAATTCCTTTGCACAGTTTATACCCTAAACAGCTAAATGTTTAGTCCTTAAAAATGCTTTCCTTTCAACACCGTTTCCTTCATACCAGGGCGAGGGTGGGATTCCCAGCCTTGGGCTGATCTGCAGCTCTAGACTGAAACTAAATACAATGCCCTGGGACCAAGTCCCATCATCTGCAGAAGTTGGGCAAGAGGAAATGTTTCTTGTGTTAGCTCAGCTTGTGGCCACACTGGGAGAATTTGTTTTCACACCAAACAGTTGGCTGACTTCTCTGTTGGGGGGAAAGGAGAATCAAGGACTGATCTCTGAGAGAAAGGGTTTTACCTTAGCAATAGCCCTTTCTAAAGCCATGCTGTTATTTTTAGATGGTTGTGTGTATACAGTACTTGCTTCCCTGAAACATAAGCGTGAACATTTTGCTAATAGTGCACTTCTGTGCACAGCATCGGGGTTCAGGAGACTTGCTTATGTTTGCTGCTTCTTGTCTTTAAACCGTTGGACAAGCGGAGCAGGGGTTGCGCTGCCCAACTCTCGCTTGCTCTTATTCCCAGAACTTTAATTTTGATGGTCCTGGTGACAGGGTTTGGATAACTTATGAAGCCTGGGGCTGTTTGCAGACTGTTGCTCAGCTTGTACTTTTGTTTCAGGTTGACTTCCAAGTTCAAAGAACAACATCTTTAAAATGCTGGTTTGACAGCACCACTCACCCTCTTGATTATTACTTTTTTTTAAAGCTATTTCTCCTGTGCAGTTCAGTGGTATCTTGCCAGGAACAGCCTCAGCTTGGTTTGGTTTTTGACCTCCCATTGTGAGGGGAACTGAGAGCCCTCTTGGGGTCCTGGAGCTCAGCCTGGCACAAGCCTAAACACAGAGCTTGTCTCCGTGTGCGGTAACGAGACCGTCACTCCGGGCTTGTAAATCACCACCCATCAGGAGCAGAAGGTGAACGTTCTTGTTATCGTTGTGGCAAATATTGCGAGCAAAGTTTTCACATCTCGCTCTTGAGTGATGAGAGAGGACATTAGAGATGCTTGGTTTACTTTTGTGTGTATGTGGATTATGCATGCCTGCGAATTTGCTGAGTGTGTTCTTTAGCCTTTATTCCCTAAACAATATTGCATCTATGCCAGCTAAAGGCAATAATTTCTTCATCTTTATTCCCTTCATTTGGAGCAGCAGCAATTCCTGATTACTAGTGTTCTGGGCAAAGCCCTTGGGGGTGGAAATGTATCTTTTTCGGATGAACAGGATACTTGCTAATAATTGGCTCTGTGTGAATGAAAGCAAGAGGATGATTGAAAATATTTTGCCACGTTTTTCATTGCATTATACCTTCCTGAAACTCCTGCATTGTTTTTCACTGGTTTTGGTAAAAACATTACTATTGCATCTGGACCATTGCATTAGAAGACAAACCTGTATTGTAAGTAGAGGTCTTTAATTTTTCAGACTATGTCAGAACTATCCCCGCATTGTTAGAATGGAGATGGCAGAGGAGTTGCTGGGTCTGATCTTGGCAAATAACTCACAGTAGCTACTTTCCACTTTTTAGCAACAATGTTAGACTGTCTTATTGATGACTGATGGACAGCATAAGCACTTCCAAACTCTAGATGGTATCCTTAAAGAAGAAAATAATCTTGCATTGCCTTAGAAAAGTTACTTTAACTTGAACATGGTTCTTGAGGTTTGGAATACTGAACCACAGCTCAGTGCCAAGATCCTGATGTTCAACATAACGACTTATAAGAAAAAGGTATGTAGTCAAGAGTAACCAAGAGACATACATATGAAAGTTGGCCGTTCTACTTCTTGCTGGCGGTGAGTCAAAAGTGCCTGTGAATGGCAAAGCATTGAATACAGATTCTGCAGTCACATCTAACTTGGTCTTTCCCTTTTAGGAGCTTATTATTTTTTGCTAGTTGGTATGTGTTTCATTTCTTCTATTTCTCTTCTAAAGTCTGCTCGAGAAGACCGCAAACTACTGCTGAAAGAAAAGGAAGGCTGAGTCAGTTGTTAACATTAATTGCCTGCTGTTTGATATCCTTGAGCTTATTGCCTAATAGCACGTATGTGGATTTTAGAGGACAAGAGGGACTGTAAAGGTTGAAGGGAATAAAACGGAGGCCTCCCTGGAAATAAGATTTAGCTTTATGTTCTGGCTGAGGACGGGGAAAAAAGATCATGGAAAAACTTTTTAATCACTGTCTTAGCCTATCTTGTCCACCAGTTTCTTTCCTTGCAATGACATCACCTGAAGCAAGCATTTTCTGAGTAAATCCATGTAATGCCAATGGTAGACAGAATACAGCAGAGCCTGGTGTGATACTGGCATGTGGCTGGTTCTCTGGCTGCATAGGTGGCTGAACACCTCCTGTCAGTTTGTCTGTGCCCCATCAAGTTGGGTGGTTAGTGGATTGGCTGCGAGATGCTTCCAGCCTCAGCACCTGTGGGTTTGCTCTCATTAGGGCTTCTAGACAGTTTGTCAATCTAATCCGATGGCTTGTTTAGGATTTCAGAGAACTGACTCTTCTTGGAGCCAAATCCTTCTGGCGTGACTGGATGCACAAGTGCAGCTACAATCAAGATGGCTGGAAATGGAAAGGGAATAGCACTTCCTCGCAGATTTATCTGGGGAAAGCACGGCACTAAAAAGCGAAGTATCTCTCTAGTAAATCTATGCCAGGTGATTTCACTAGACTTTCACCAGGGGTGGATTTTGTTATGGCTTTGCTGTAGCAAGTAGCTCTCGTATAGAAGTAGCACAACAAATTAGGCAACCATTGCAAGTTTTCAGGAATGTTTACTGCCTCAGTTGGAGAGTAACTTTTGACTATCGCAGTGAAAGTAAACATACAGCTGCGTTGACTGCCCCAAGCAGTGGGTGTTTGCAGAGCAGTTAGCAGCTCCTTGCTGTTGAAGCAGAACAGGCTGTTGAGATGCTTGGGAATTGTTGCTTGTTCTGTGCCGCCTATGCCCGGTACTTGCCGTGAGATGGCAAATGTGGTGTTGCAGAATGGAGTAAGGATGGTCTAATCCTGGCATAAACTCTGTCTCCCAGCTTCTTCTGGATAGCAAGAAGTGAGATTTGGACAAACAAGAGCAGAAACTTTGTGCCAGTGCATTCTGCCAAGCTCACGCAGGCAGGATAGCTTGTGGCTCTGCTTTCCTGGGTGCTGAGACGAAGGCAGGTACCATGGTAGACCATGAGACGTTCTAGGCAGCGGCTAGCTGATGCCCCTTCTCATGATGTGGGCAGAGACTTGCCAAGATGAACTTTCTGTCATAAGAAGGAATAGATGTGTGTTTAAACCATGGGGACGTCTGTTATTGCTAGCTGCTCTGTTGTTTTGAGGTTCAAGCCATAACCAGGTAAAATGCATAAAGTCAAGCAACTGAACTGCCTTCAAACAACCTGTAGTGAATGCCATGCTCAAAGCCATATTCAGCTGAAACAACCTGCATTTAATCTGGCTCTTCCTTCTGAACATGATGAATCCAGGAAGTGCAGAAAGTTTTGATGTGCAACTGTAAATGAATATCTGGTGGACACCCATTTGAAAATGGAAGTTTGGGTTAATCTGAAGTTAAGCTTTTAGAGAGATCAGTGAAATGGAGTCATATTTTGCATCTTTCTGTGGCTTCTGAAAACAAGTTGAATATTTGGTGTGGCCAAGCACCAGGAACATCAACCGTGAAATACAACTCCTTATAACTTGTTCTAGTTAATTCAGTTAAGCCTGACTCTTCCCACCCCTTTCCTCATCCCCTTGCTGCAGGGAGAGGCTGTGCTAGTAGTTAGTAGTGAAATGGGCCACGGGTGCTAGCCAGTAAACAGTCCAGCTGGTTAGGCTGAAATGTCTAGGTTGGATGTATCAGAAATCTAGATTTGGGCTGTCTGATTTTTGTGGAGCTCATCTACAGGCATTAATGCACTCCCTAGCCACTTATAGCGTGGGCATGTTTTAGGCTTGAGCCTTACAGGGGCAGACCGTAGCAGTTCCCTGGGAAAATGGCTGCTTTTATAAAAACACAACAACCCTTCTCAGGGACGGTGTAGGAAGAGCCTATGTTTAAGCTAGTGTTTAATGCTGGAGTAGCCTTGCCTCAGGTTTTCAGGGCATTTGGGTGCCTACTGCTTCCTGCAGGCTCAATAGCTTTGAAATGTAGCCTAGGGTATCTTGAACTCTGCCTTAGGTAAGAGAGCCAAAGGTAGCACTGAAATGTTCATTTTCTGTGTATTTCTAAACTTAACCAAATAAACTTCAACCTAGATAGATTGTCGGTTCAGTAGCTTACAGCAAAATGTAATAAAATGAGTAACTGTAGGCTTTAATATAATCTCACACAATTGTATTACTGCCCAATTACTTTTCTGACCTCTTTGGAGCCATTCTTCCCTTAAAATGCACATGGTCTGCAGTTCTGACTGTCCTCTCAGCGTCTTCTGTGTGAAGCCAATTGATAACTCTAGTATCGCGTTGTGCCTCTGGCTCCAGTTTGTAGGAGCACAGCAGCGTGAAAGGTGGTGTGTGTCTTGGATGAAGAGTTTATCTACTCGGTGGCTACAGGTGCTTGCTCAGTTTCTTGGGTCCTAGGGAACTCAAACCAGCTATTTATTTTCCTGAAATCATTAAGTAAATATGACAATTATCTTCTGGCAGTGGCTGAGCTTTTTGAAGTCTATAGGCTGTTCCTCCTGGTAAATTAAGGCTACTGATCTAATCCTGTCACCTCCTTCAACAGCATATCCAAACAGCAGTGCTGACAGGTACCTTTACTGACTTTAAACAAGTATGATGGGGTATTCTCTGACTCTGTTATAGGAAGTGACTTCAGCATCTTCCTAGTTGTATTATTTTATAAAAATATTTTGCATTAATTGATGCTTGGAAGAGAAAGACATTAAGGCAGCAACTGGTGCTAGAGAGTCTAAAAAGAGCGTCAGAGAGGTAAACTTTTGTCTAAAACTGTTTTGAAATGTGTTGTAAGATTTCTGTTAGCCCACAGAGGATGCAGGACTGTTGATCTTGCCCTTGTATGATACTGACTGGAATATGGTTTCATATTTTGTGCAGCTGAGCAAGGGGCCACAAAGAGGAAATGCAGGTAGTTTATATGGACTAAATAATCCCAGGCATCTTGCTTTAACATCCTGAGGGTTAAAGGTTCAAACAAGAGCTTAAAGGTCTGTGGGATCAGACTTAAGTGCTGAATACTCACAAATCATGCTGAGTTTATTGTACTATGGAAGCAGAAGGAGAAAGAACACCTTGGCAGCTCCTGTGGTCAGACCTGAAAAGAAAAAGTAACTGTATTAAGGGGTAGGAGCCACGTACTGAAGTCTGGAAAGCTGAGAATTGCCATGCAGCCTGAGAGCAGTCGTATCTCCCAAGTGGCATTTTTAATGAAAACTTGTTTCCAGATGCCAAGTCCCATAAAGTTCTAGACATTTCTGGAGCTGTAACGAAGGGAGAACTCTCTTAATTGAGACAGGAGTACTTATTTTGTGCAAGACATCATTGGAATATGTAATGCATTTTATATTGGTGTGTATGTGTAATATTCCTTTTTATCTTCCAGTAGAGAATTCGAGTGCTTTGAAGACCTGCATTAAACCTCATTACTGTTTCTGAAGCTATCCAGCTAAGAGTCAATAACCATAATCAGAAAGGACAAGTCTTTAACATGTTGATATGCAGAGATGCCCGCACTGATGTGGAATGCACTACTTGATACGCAAACTGGCTGGCAGGAGGTTTCAGCTTCACAGTTTGATGGGTGTCTCAGTCTGATCCAGTCTCCAGGGTTACTTTGAAATATGGCCCTAGGTGATGTCTCTCAGGCAGCTCCTAATGGAAGGAGCCCTCCCTGGAAGGGGCAAGACCACTGGTAACGTGTGGCTCCATATCTGCTGGCGTGGCTTCCTGTAATGTGGCCGCAGAGCAGCAAGTGTAGGGTTAATAGGAAGCAATGATGTCTTACTGAACAAATGCTTTCTACTTGATTTTACTGCTTAGGTAAAATGTCTTGGGACCCTCTAGTTCATAAAGTTACAATTACCTTTGCATTTTTAAACATTTTTTTAATAATCTGTCATATACAGATAGAGGAGGTCATAGAATCATAGAATGTTTTGGGTTGGAAGGGACCCCTAGAGGTCATCCAGTCCAACCCCCCTGCAGGAGCAGGGACACCGCTAACCAGATCAGGCTGCTCAGAGCCCCGTCCAA
>NW_009259483.1:31029-46051 GCF_000687185.1 Egretta garzetta | reverse complement strand
AGGTGAGGTCTCACCAGAGCAGAGTAGAGGGGCAGAATCACCTCCCTCGACCTGCTGGCCACGCTTCTCCCGATGCAGCCCAGAGTACGGTTGGCCTTCTGGGCCGCCAGCGCACATTGCCGGCTCATGTCCAGCTTTTCATTCACCAGCACCCCCAAGTCCCTCTTGGCAGGGCTGCTCTTGATCCTTTCTTCCCCCAGCCTGTACTGATACTGGGGTTTACCCCAACCCAGGTGCAGGACCTTGCACTTGGCCTTGTTGAACCTCATGATCAACTGGTATGCCAGCGTTCACTGGGTTTCTCCCCTTGGATGTGAAAGAAGGAGAGACAGGACAGGAGAAGTAGAGATGGACATGGACTTCTAGATCAGTGTTGTAACTGAGATTCTGAAGGCAAGAACAAGGCATGAGGGCTGTGGAAATATCTTCCAGCTTTAACATTTTCCCTAATGAATAATAGGAAGGGCGAGATTTGGGGTGTACTGATGCTTCAGGTCTCTTAAGACGGCATGTCCTGAAACTTGATCACTTTTCCCCAGCTGTGAGAGACTATCTCTTAAAATACAGTGAAGAAAGAAAGAAGGGGGAAAAAAATTAAAAAGAAAACAGCAGGGATGATTGCAGTGAAAGAGAAATATTAAATGTAGTTTAGAGCTGGGGGGAACCTTTGTTTTGCAGATTATTTTCTGGCTTTCAGCCTGATCCAGGAAACCACTTCTATCAAAAGAATGAAAGATTAAAGCCAGAAATTTAATTGCTTAAGAAAAAAGATTTACTACCCATGAGGTTCATCGGCATCCAAAATAAGGTCTGTTCTGTAGTGTACACTACATCTCAACCACGCTGAAAACTATTGCAGAGAAAAATAAATCCTTGCATCTCCAAGAGCAGGCTTCTAGTTCCACCACAAGAAAGTGATTTCTCAATACCACTGGAATGTGGTTTCTAGTACAGAATTTCTGCTTACAATATTCTCCTGTCATCTGGTGAATTTAAAGAATGAAATTAAAGGAGGAAATATTTTGTTATTATAGATCAAATAAATTAAGGCCCAGTTAGATGAATAGCTTGTTGAGTTATCCATAAGACACTTTATTTTTCTTCATGTCTCATTCATATAAAGTAGTATAAATGTTGCTCTTCTGGCTATTAGCGTGTGATGCAACACATACTATGTTTTTGTAGGACAGTGCCAAGAAGATAGCTCTTCTAGAGCAAAATGGGACAGCCAAGAGGCTTTAGAAATGCCAATTCAGTGTTTTCCAAGCTGTGCTTTTATTACTGTGATTGTTATGAAAAAGAAAAAAATAATAGTGTGGTTTTAGCCTTTGCAAAAAAAAAAAATAATAAAAAGCCCATGCGGTAACTACATGTGTTAGGACTTTGTATTCTGAGTGAGCACGTTACCTTGCTGGGGATTACCTGCCCAGCGGGATATGGGCTTTCCTTCCCTGAAGGGTGGCAACAGAGGTCATGGAGTAAAAACCCTGAACTACTTCTGTGCTTTACTAATTCTTTGCATTAGCAGTGCACCTAGAGCCTCTAGCAGAAACTGCGATCCCTCAAGAGCTTTTTGGAGGAGTAGAGGGCACAGATGGAAGGCAGGAAGGAAAGCAGTGGGATATAGCCACAGGGTGGGTGTCTGTGGTGCTCAGTAGCTGTAAGGTCAATTTAGCCCTAAAAAGGGAGGTTCTGGAGTCCCAGTCTGAAGCCATACACACTCAGCCATGCTGTGTCTGTCTTCCCTCCCAGTGCACGGGGGAAGGCAGTGACCAGGCTCTGGAGGGGAGCTGGCTCCAGCATGCCTCCATCAGGAAGGACTGTGCTGGAGCAGAGCCCCTGAGAGAGGAAGGTAAAGGGGGCAGAGTCTGTGCTCAGAGGTGCTCCTGTGCCCATGGTTCAATCCTGATGGAGAAATGGATCAAAAGCAGCACTGAGATGAGCTGCTACGCAGCTTTAATCAGTGGAGAACATCGTCCCCAGGGAGTTTCTGTATTTCAGAGTGTTGCCCACTTCTCTTGTGCTTGTCACAGTAAGATCACCAACATCCTTTTGGTCACAACCTTTGCTAGAAATGGGCAGTTTGGGGAAAAACCTGAAGCTGGTGCCAAGCCGAGGCATCTGGTTTACTTCCACATGTCCAAACACCAGTAATACCTCTAAAGCTATCTGCAGACATCTAAAATACGAAAATATACCAAATGATATACACGGGAAAGTGGTTGCCAAGAAATAATGACAGTAATTATTTTCACTGGCTCTTTCTTTTTTTTGGCTTGTCCACATCTGTAAGCCCGGAAACAAGTCAGACCCAGGCAATGTGTTGGAATTTGAATTTCAGATTAACCACCTTTTTGGCAGCCCTCTGGCAACGCGCTCGCCCCAATAGCTGATGTATATTGTGGTTCTGCTGTGGACCGCATAAGTCAGGAGTTGCAGCAGAAGTTACCTTACCAAAAATTAACTTGTGAATGAGATATTCCCTGGATGGGAAGATGGAGGGCAGCAATCCAATTTAAAAATCAAGCATAAAAAAAAGTAAAATCGACAAGTACAAGTACCTGCTGAATCTTCTATTTCAGTATTCATTAGCATGAGTGGTTGCTCCCCCCTTTCCCAGCTCAGCCAGACAAGCCTATCTGCTTTGTAATTAACAGACTGGTGTCTGGTGGCTGAAAAACTCTACTCATCTCACCGGTTTAGTGTTTCAGAAAGGCTTAAATTTGAAAAAAGCATAAACATCTGGGTTGCATTCCTTAAGTATCCTCACATATCCTGAGTTGAGAAGAGCAGAGTAGTGTGTTGGATAAGCTGGCGTCTGAAGGTTTAAGGACTTCTGGTTAGTGCTTTGTAAGATATAACTTGGCATTTTGTGGTAATTTTCACAGAACGTATTTACTTTCTGGGCTGTGTTTTCCTTCCTTCTTTTGAAGTTTGTTTTCATTTTTTTTTTATATTGTTGTGATTTAACTAGAGAACTGGTCTTATTTTTGAATATACTAAGTTGTTCTCCTTTGACTCTATGCCTACAAGTAGGTACCAGGCATTTCATTTAAGTTAAAGGATCAAGCACTGTTGAGGTGATGTTTTCCTGCAGCCTGTTAGCTTTTTTGCCAAGAATTCAGTGGTATCTGAAGCAGCTTTCTTCCTTCTAAAGCTGTAATGAGGACCAGTATGTCTGCAAGGCTTTGCCCCCTGTACCTTTTAAATAGCTTTGCTTTTTACGTGGCAGAGTTGTAGCAGAGGTCCGTTGTGAGGGTGATGTGACGTTGTAAAAACAATAGCAAAGAGTGTGTCAGGATGCCTCTATGTGCAAGGCACATACAAACCTCTCTGGGGTGTGCAAAGTGTGTGCTCAGCGTGGTGCAGGAGTCAGGGTAACATGGTCTCCTTGCTGCTTTGCAACCTGTCTGTGCTGGCAGATGTGTGACTTGGTGGCACGTGCAAGAAAAGCATCTTCCCAACCTCTCCTCCCTGCCTAAAACTGTTTATTCCCCAGTACTTTGGTAAGTGTAACCTTGGTCTTTGTGTTGTTCAAAGTGAAAAGTGTTCATGCGTGAGTTCTTGGCTCTTGAAAGCAGTTGGCGTCTTCTAGCAAAGTCTCATTGGATTCATAGACACTGTGAGGTTAATACTCTGTGCACGTAATAATACACCTCTCCTGGCATAAAGAATAAGGTAAATGAATTAACACCAGCGTGGAGCAGGTCATGAGGCAGGACGAAGGTTGAGCCAAGTCTACTGATGTTTACTCCTGTGACATGGTCACTGTGACTGATGACAAAGTTGCATGGATAGACAGCTGAGATCAGTGACAGGCCAAGGATGGAGCTCCTCTGTTGTGTGCTGCTCTGCAATGGGGTTCTTCTAAATTGCCTGTCTCTGTCAAACAAAAGATTAAATAAATGCATGGAGTTTGCTCTGGAAAGACTCCCCCTATCTCCCCAGTACTTGCTCAGCATATTTTTATTAAGAGGAAAAATACTTTCCAGTTAGTCAGCTAGAAGATCCTTATTTGTTTATTCCATTTGACTGAACCATGGACGTCTAGGGGGAAAGTTCAACGCTATGTTTGGGAAAGAGGACACATGGTCTTTGCTTCTGCTAACAGGAGGCTGGTACTCAATCTCTCCGTCCTGCTACTGGTGTCAAAAATAAGATCTAAAAAGTGGCCTCAAACGTGTCATGGAATGGCCTGCGAAAATTCTCCTAATTTCTCCAGAATTAAAATATTACGTGGCTGACAGCTTCACTTAAGCCTCGATGAGCTGGGTGGTTGGGCACTGCCTAAATTCCCCCTGCCTTGACAAATCTTTAACAGTCACCAAGGTTTCCCACCATCTAACTTGATACCAGAAAGAAAGTTATTGCCTCCTTGGTAGTGCCAGTGGGGTACAGGCCTGGCCAAAAGCAGCCCTGAGAGATGGAGGCTGTGCTGCAGGTGCAGCTCTGTGGGACAAAATCCTGCTGCTGAGCAGAAAGGGAGAAATGCAGGGGTGCTTTCTGAGTCCTTTTACACCTCAATGAGGACTGAAACAGAAATGCAGCCTGTGCCTCTCAAAGAAGGAATTTTGTTCTCCTAGGCAAGCAGCTTTAAGACCCCGTTTTCTGTTACTCTAGGAAATTTATGAGCCCTTGGGCACTGATCCTGTTTGGGGTGGAGCAGAGACATCCTGTAGCAGAACTTGCCTTCTGTGGCCCCAAATCAGCAGGATACGAACACCTCCGTGCTCTGCTCTTGAAACCTCTCTGGGAGGTCAGAAAGCCCCAGCCCCCTGTATTCCTCTGGGCAGGACTGTTTGCCATATCAAAACTACTACGGACTCTCTGGATCAGAGAAATGGCTCTTCAAGACCCCTGTTCCCACTGCGGGATGGAGAGGCTTGCTTGTGGAATGCCTGCTCTGGGGCAGGGACTGCTATGAATCCCCTCTGACTTGGGGGGGATTGCATGCAGGCAGCTGGGGAATCACAAGATTTCCCGAGGGGTCTGGGAGCTCCATGAGTCATGGCAGGATACTCCATTGTGAGGAAATCAAACTGAAATA
Organism: Egretta garzetta; assembly: GCF_000687185.1. NCBI lineage: Eukaryota > Metazoa > Chordata > Aves > Pelecaniformes > Ardeidae > Egretta > Egretta garzetta. The sequence goes on along the minus strand of NW_009259483.1, from coordinate 41,004 downwards.
TTCCTTAGATGAAAAATAAGCAGTCTCTTCCTTTGACATAGTCTGTCAAAGTGGTTAGTTTTCACACTGGAGGAAGAAAATGCACTCAAAATGTCAGAGGAAGGAACAGGAAAGAACATTCTGTTCTGCAAGGAACAGAAATGCTGAGTGACCTGTGGCTTCTCTTTTTTGGGGGGCAGAAATGCTACGAGGGCTTGAAAAGACGCATCAGCCAGCTATGTGCTTGCATTTCTCATTGGAAACACCATTGCTTTCTTAAACTTTCTCAGACTGAAGCTTTTAACGCTTCCTCAAGGACTGCAGACCTCCCTGTGCTTGGGCTCTTATCAAAGAGGTTCCTCAGGGCTGGAGAATGCAAAGGGGGGGGGGGCTATCTTATTTCTTGGTCATCTTGAAAAGGACTTGCAGCCTCGTCAGCAATCCCCTCTGGAAAAGTTTAGGAGCAGTGCTGACCATGGCTATGAAAAATGCCTGTGTTGGCTGTCCAGTTGTCATTACGCAGCACCTGCAAGATGCATGGATAGGAGAGGCTAGGGAGTGGTCTGGAGAACTTGAGGCATGAAGAAAAGATATCCTAAGAGCAGATAAAACTGAGGGGTTTGGCTTCCCAGCCCCATATGTTTTCACTTATACCTATGCAGTATGCATGTGTAAAATATGTAAAAATTACTTTGCAAAGATTTAAATGATTAAACCATGGTCAAGGCAAGAAGGAAACAAGCCCTGCACATGAACTGGAACAAGGCAAGGGAAACTGCTTTTCTAGGTCCATCATTTATGATTTCAACCTCACAACGCCATGGTTAAATCATAATGGATATTTACTTGTTAGCAGTGCTCACTCAGTACCTGTGATGTTGCTTCTGGCTTGAGCGTAACCCATTTGGGTGCATTTGCCCCTTATGGCTCTTTCAGTGAGGGACAAGGGTTAGAGGATAGCTAAAACAAGCATCCTTCCCACTCTTTGAGGACGTGTTACCTTGTGTCCAGCGACCGCCCCAGCATGTTACTTCTAGCATTGGTGGTGGGTGGCTGGGAAGGTCTCACAAATCTGAATGCAATAGCGGAAACTGGGGCAGCATCTGCTTTGCAGAAGGAACGTTTTTGTTCACAAAAGACATCACTGGCTTAAGAGTGAACTCAGGGAAGCTGCCCTCTGGGCTGCGATGTGTTAAACACTTGCAGTCCGAGGCTCTCAGGTAATCTCTAGCCGATGCCAGCAAAGGCCCCATTGAGCTCAAGTGGAGCAGGACAGCGCCCAAGAGACAGATGGGTCACGAGAGGCCTTTCTGATGCAAAGCTCTGGATGTCAATGCCTTGCAGATGCTATGAAAGAATTAAGCACAGAGCTGTAAATGGAAAAGCAAGAAGATCATGAAGTAAATGTTGCTGGAGTGGAAAGCCTTATCTATAAAGAAATAAAAAATGCACAGTCAGTGTTGCCAACCTAAACTACACAACCCTTGGAGAGCTGTGAAATGAACACCTGGCTAGAAGAAAAGGCCTCAAACATGATGGCCATTGGCCAAGCTCCAGCATGGGAACGAAGACTATAAATCACAAAACTTTCTCACTGATATCGGTGCCTGTGTAGGGTCTCAGCAGCGTGCATCTCCCTGGATCATGCAGGCGTTGCTGATCCCTGGGTAGGTGGTCTCAAGCTCTCATTGTTTCTCTGACTCCGGTTGCCTTCCTCCTCCTGACAAGCCAGTCAGGGATTTATGGTGGGAGAGTGGCCCAAGAAACGCTGCTAAATCAGCGGGGAAGCTTTCCTCGAGGCGTGATCTTCAGAGCAGCACAACACAGACTGGGTGGCGAGAAGCCCTGGCTGCAGCTTGGGAAGCGGCTGTCCCCGTTTCCCAGCCCATGCCCACCACATGCTGGGCCCCTCCTCATCCTGCCTCGTCTGTGCAGCAACATGTGGCAGAGCTGATCCCTTGTGGAGCAACATTTAGAAAAAAAAAAAAAAAAAATTCTTTTCACCTGTGCTGGTTGCAGGATAAGTAGGTTTATAAAAGATTGACAGCCTCTTCATTTTGGACAATGTGTGGGGTTTTTTTCCTTATGAAGAAAATAATTGCCATCTCCAACACAGCAGCAGTGTCCTCATGCTTCAAAGCTGGTGCCTGAAATGGAGAAGAAAAGAAGTGCAAATCATCAGCTATAATCCACTGATCAAAGACAATTGAATCAAATGTATATGGGGGAACAGCCAAGCAAGTTCTTCCATTCCTACCAAATCTTACGAAACTCTTACTGGATTCAGTAAGACCAGGACCAAATTCTTTGTTATGGCAGAAACTCTCTACGTGTAATACTTCATTTAAACTTTGTTTAACATGTCATCATTCCCTAGTCTTACCACCTTCATTTCTTGTTTTCAAACAAATATTTTGAAATATATGCATGGTTATTCTAAGACTTGCTGTCTGCCTAGAAGAAAAGATAGGCTGTGCGATTTTGCAACCTCAGTTTTCACTGTCACTTCAACTACTAACATAAGTAGTTAAAATGGTTGCATTGAAATATCAAGTTTTCAAGTATGCTCAAAGCCAGTTGAGGATTTACCCTTCTTTCTTCTGCATAAAAATTGAGTATAAAGTTTATATAGGTAACCTGAGTTCTGGGAAAATGTTTGATATTATTTTCTTCATCAGCATAGTTCCCACCCGTAGGCAAATAAAAAAAAAGAAGCCTTGGTGATTAATCTGCAAACAGGATGTGAGCAATCTGCATTGTTTCCATGCGTTAGTCAGCTAAAATACTCCTAGCAAATCCTATCCCTTTATCACCCTAATCCTCCGAGTCTGGAAGCAAAACGCAAAAGCATGTTCCAAATGGAAAAGCACCCTCAGCCCCTCTCCTTGTTAACAGCTTGCTTTTCAACCTCGCATCGTCTCGGGGCATTATTTGACTTAACATTGAGCTCCTGTTAGTATATGCAGAACAGACAATTCCATTTACCATCTCTAGGGTCTTGGCTGACAATTATTCCCTTGATGCAAAACAAATGGTTTGCTTTTGTGCGTGTGCGCAAGATGCTCCCTACCACTGTACTTTCTCCCAGAGTCTTGCTCGGTTGCTCTTTGTTCTGCAAATACTGACTTTTGAATCTGGAAAATCAAACCACCAGGGCGATGTGTTTGTCTCAGAGGAGTCGTGGGCTGTACATCTGAAACACGCAGCTCTTCTGCAAGAGATGCTAGCAGTGTAAGCGGTATCCATGTTTGCTTTGTGAGTTGTATGTAGCCACTGTTCTTGCTAAAAAAGGCACAAGAATCAAAATCATGGATGTTCTTTGCCAGCAAACTACTTATTATGGTTTTACCCCAGGGCACAAAACTCTTGGGTGTCTTCAGCTGGCAGAATCCAGCACTGCAGCCCAGTGCCTGATGTATTGTGGAACCCTGGGTCTGTCGTGCAGGTGTGGGGAAGCTGCTGAGAGGAGTGAGGGCTGGGGTAGAGGCACCTTCAAGCAAAACTTCAGCCTGGGATCCCCGAGGAGGATCAGCAAAGGCAAGCAAGGCCTGGTGCTACTGGGTGGGGGTTTTGCAGAGTTATCAGTCAACAGCTATAAGCCCAGACTCCTTGCAGCTGATAACAGATCTGCTCATTCAGCCTGGCCACTCATGCATGGAAAATCAAAGAAGATTGAAATCTGTTTAGAGACGGGGGAGGGGAAATATCCCGACCTTCAGTAAACTCCAGGCTACCAGAAAACTGTCCTCAAGACACTCTGTGTAGCACGGGAAGATTGATTTAGCGCTACTACTTTTAAAGGTGCCTCTGCTGGTTATCTATCTGTGGCATAGAAAGTCAACTCACCTCTTGCAGCAGGAAACTAGAAATATCTATGTTTGGGTTTCATGATTTAAGTTTTAGACCATTAGCAGTTGATAGAAATATTGATGTTTCACAGAATCACAGAATGGCAAGGGTTGGAAGGAACCTCAGGAGATCATCTAGTCCAACCCTCCTGCTAAAGCAGGTTCTCCTAGAGCATGTTACACAGGACATTGTCCAGACGGGCTTTGAATATCTCCAGAGAAGGAGACTCCACAACTCCCCTGGGCAGCCTGTTCCAGTGCTCTGTCACCCTCAAAATAAAGAAGTTCTTCCTCATATTCAACTGAAACCTCTCATGCTTCAGTTTGTACCCATTGCCCTTGTCCTGTCACTGGGCACCACTGAGAAGAGTCTGGCTCTGTCCTTGTGGCATCCACTCTTGAGGTATCCTGGGGTGCATTAAGAAGAGTGTGGCCAGCAGGTCAAGGGAGGTTATCCTCCCCCTCTACTCTGCCCTGGTGAGACCCCCACCTGGAGTACTGTGTCCAGTTCTGGGCTCCCCGGTTCAAGAAAGATGAGGAATGCCTAAAGAGAGTTCATAAGAGAGCAATAAGGATGATAAAGGGACTGGAGCATCTCCCCTGTGAGGAAAGGCTGAGGGAGTTGGGCTTGTTCAGCCTGAAGAAGAGAAGACTGAGAGGGGATGTAATCAACATGTACAAATATCTCAAGGGTAGATATAGTAATTCATGAGCCCCTATTGCTTTCAAGCAAACTGGGGAAGGATGCAATTCCAAACTACATTTATTTGGCTAATAACACTTTCAGTCTCATTCTATCAGAAACTAAAAAGCTCCCTGGTTGATAAAGCTCCATGCAGCATTACAGCTGGGCACAGAAGACTTTAAGGGGTTTTTAAAAAATGAATTTCTGTATTTGTGTCTACATTGTTTAAAACATATGATTGACTCTGGCTGCCTTTAGGCTACCAAGTACTTCCATGCTTGGCGGTACATAGTGGCTGCAGCCAGACTTGTGTCAGAGCAAGGATCCCCTCTCCTCCCTGTTTTTCACAGTAGGGAAACCTAGGCATGTCCCAGAAGCCAGAGCTGCTGCATCATCTGAAAAATTCTCAATCTGGATGATGAGGGGAGCAGCAACCTGAAGGAATACCATGGTACATCCCAGTGGGGGGTGCAGCCTTTGAGCCTATGATGGCCCTGGAGCAGGGGCACAATGGAGAGATCTCCCTGCTCCCTACCATGAATGTGCTGGTGGGAAGAATGTGGAAGAACAAGCTTCTGTATGAAAAATGACCTCTGTTCTCTCTGAATGGGCCAGCACCAGAGAGGTAGTAACAAGCCTGTACATCCAGGACAGCGGCTCAGACCTGGAGTAGGAATGAGCCTGTCTCTGGTGAGAGTGCTTCACAGGAGCCAAAAGGACTGGTGCTTTTGGGGAGGAAGATTTGCTGCTGTGTCCCAAAACCAAGCCTTACAGAACCTACCCCATTAACTCACTCGGGAGGTCCCTCAAAACTGGTGGTGCTCAGCATCCTTCTGCAACAACTTGGCACCTCTTGGGCTAGCAGCTTATAGAGTCCGGAGAGCACTCTCTGGCTGAAAGGCATTAACTATGCAAATGCACTGTGAGTCATTATCATTATGGTCCTTTCATGTTCTTACTCAAATCACTGATGCACCTTCTGCGTCCAGCTGACCAAGCAGTATTTCTTGCATTATAGGATTCTGATTCTGCTTCCATTGTTAATGTTCATTACTTTCTTGGAGAGCTACAATTTCATTATTAATACATCAGTGTAACAGAGCACAGATTACATAAATGCATTTCTGAGCATTAGTTAAATATTAGTTTTAAGAACAAAATACGCTTCCTCTGCCAACAATATGTTCCTTCTTGTGCAAATACTTTATGGCTATGATTGCAAAAGTACATGGAAAAGGCTTTTATCGTCTTCAAAAAATATAGCAAAGTAAATATTTGCTTTCCCTCTCCTACTTCTAAGGAAAATGAGCATTGCGAGTTTGATAGGCAGTTACCATGAATGCTTGAATCTGCCCAATGACAATGCCAGTAAATTTAAAAACTCTTTGTTATCTTTCTATGGGAATCAAAGAGTGAGTTCCTAGGGTCTGATAGGTTTCAGTGGCACAAGCTGCGGTGTGGTTGCCTCTAATTTTGGTGGTCTGCCTAGCCCTGTCTTGAGAACTGATGTTGTTGGAGCTAAGGAGAGCCTGCAGCTGAGAGGTGGGATGAGAACAGGATGATGACCGTACTCTAGCATCACCAATGTCAGGGCTGAAGCTAGTCCAAAGGCTGACCTGGCTGCAGATACATGGTATAGCCAAAACATTTCTTTGCTGGTGCCAGACCTGGTCTGCAGCTCTCTGTGGGATTAGGGAGGCTCAGAGCTGGTTTTGGTTGATCCTGTTACAACAGCAGTTGAGTGCTTGGAGTATCTTGTTGTGTTGACCCTTTTGGGAGGCAGGGAGGCTTTATTATTCTGTCTTCATGGCTGCAAAACCCAGGTAGAGATAGCTGGGGCCAAACTATGCCAAATCTCCCTCATGCTCCTGGGCAGAAGCAGGGGCTTCATGTGTGCCTGGAAGAACTGCCTCCCTCCCCGCCACTGGCCTAGGACAGACGGACATTGTGGCCACGGCGGGCTGCACCAGGGATCTTCTGTCCTGTGTGGATCCCTGCTGTCATTTTGGTCCATTATTATGAGCGAGACAGTCTCTGCTCCAGTTCCCATCTCTTGAAAAATGGCAGAAAGACTGGGCTGCTCTCGAGAAAAGTTCCTGTGCTTTCATGTTTTTGCCTTAAAACTGAACTTGGGAGTTATTCAGAAATCCTCTGAGCGGAAGCCCTCTCAATCAGTCCAGGGAAGCCTCGATACTTGCGCTGCTGCACTCATGGGTTTTAGCACATCATTTGGGGACCTCTTTAAAAATGCAAGCTAGTTATGTTATCTCCTTCATAGATATTCGCAGGACTGATGCCCTGGTGGATTAAATTATTTTATACATTGTAAACATTAGGCTGATGGAGCTGAAGTGCTGAGGTCCTTTTTTAATCAGAGGCACCAGATTAACTCGCTTTTAGTCTTTCAGAAACTCACTTACTCTTAACGAGTTTACCATGATATAGGTCCACAAATTTCCTGTCTAGCTTCTTTTGGCACTCTTAGATAAAAATGCCATCTGGGAAGGAGATTTATGGGTTTTGAGATGATGTCCCTTCCTTATCACCTTGTTTTGCTGGCCCTGAGCTCATCCCAAGATAGCAGTACTTACCTAGACAGCATCAGTTTCTGTCAGACACAAATTGTGGAAAAATGAATTTAAAATACCTTGACCTTTCTACCCCAGTAAGATAGGATTTTTTTTTTCCACAGTAAAACCTCTTGCTAATGTAAAATGCTTACATATATATGTATATAAATAGGCACGCATACAAATAAATAAAGCCTCTAGCTGCTTTCTTGTTATTTTCTGCTCTGCTTCTGCTGTAAACTCTGCCCCAGTTTTGTCATGGAAGGAGTTTTATTTTATATCTGCATTTATTTTGCAGAAATTAATTTGGAGCTTTGAACAGCACCTATTGTTGTGCTCTAGGATGCTGATGCCAGGCAGGGGGTGTTCTGTGGCATAATTTTATTTACAGAGACCCTTCAGCTTGACACACTTTTCACTATTTAACTCCACGCGCCTGGCTGCCTTAGATGGAGGGATGGGTGCAGACGCTGGGTGAAGCTTGGCTGAAGCACCGCGGGTACTTCCCGGGATATCAGGGTGATGGGGACTTCCCCGCTCTCCACTTCTGTGGTTTGGTGGGGCCACAGGAGACTGTAAAAATCGTTGTGTCAAGGTGGCTCCAGAGGAATGAGCACAAGTGCTTGCTGCTGCAGGGGGCCAGAACTCTTCCTCATACCCAAAAAACAAGCAAAGCAGAAAAACTAGAAAAAAAAATTATTAATGGCTATAGAAGTTGCCAGGGCTTGCGATGTGTGCATGTTTGCATGTGTTGTGGTAAGGTAACGTGGAAGACAAGAGCTCGTGGTTAAACCTGTGCTCTTGAGCTCTAGCAGTAGAACTTGAAATTTGTTCAAGACCTTTAAAAGAAAATAATCCTGTATCTTATTTTGTAAAATTTCTATAGAAAATGCCTTACCCAGCAGGTTACATGGAAAAGACAAAACAGAAATGCATTTCTTGTTCCGTCTGCGTGGGCTGTGGGAAGGTTTTTCCTTTATACTCAAACTTTGACGCTGAGGGATGAGTGCATCCTGGTTTTAGTTGCCTGAATTGCATTCTTGCACAGACCCTGGCTGTGACTGCAGAGGTGCCGCTCCTCCAGTGAGTAAAGAATCCTTGTAGAAAAAAAATGAGCTTGTGTTTTCTGAAATGTGTGGACAAAGGATTGGGCGTGAATCAGGGGAGCGTGTAGCAATTTGCAGTGATGTTCATAGCATTGCTTATTAATTATGATAACGGTAAATTGTCATAGGGCCTCTCTGTCCAAATTTGCTCTGTTGCTCATGGCTGACTAAACTTGAAGGGACTCCTGGGCGTTATGCCTGGGAGTAAAAAACGAGCTCTGCTGGAACTATTAGAAAACATTTAAAGGGTGTGTGCACTCTTAAATGGTGAAACTTATCTCATGGTAACATGTGTTGCATGGAACTAGAAGGCTGTTTCGAGGAACGTATGTGATACGTGAGGTGGGAAATGGTGTTTCTTCCAAATGCCTCTTAAAAACACTGCCTTACTTTCCCTGCGCTTGTGCTTTATCCCCATACGTTGGTGTCGCCTCATGTTCCTCGCTGCACAGCGTTCCTCTGATGTAGGAGGCTGCCGGTTAATTGATTTCAAGGGATGACTTTTTACAATGATTTTTTTTTTTTCTACTCACAGTCCTCATAGCTGGAGGGAAGGAAGCTGATACACAAGCAAAATTCATTTTTGCTTTAACCCTCTGTAAAATTTGTGCTTAGTGATCTCATCTCTTCCTCAGCACTGTGTTTTTACCACGATGTCCTAATCCGAGCTCTGATCTCACTTTCATTTAGCATCTGAGCTCTGATGAGCTGTCAACACTTGATGCTGTCCCTTTCACTCCTTAGCCTCCCATTTAAGGGTAGAGCATTTGACTCTCTCGGTGGCTCTAGGCATCGGCTGGAGAGACAGGGTGATTTTTACAGGACTCTCTTAGAGGAATATTTTGTATTTGTTGCCCTGCTAATGGAAGATGTGAGAGCCACATTGCCCCTACCCTAGCGTTCACGAGGGAAATTATCATCATGTCAAATTACAGCTGCTGACTCCTGCCAGACAATCCCCTGCCTTATCTTATCTATCTACATTTTTTAATGCCATGCTCATCATCATGGCATCTAAGTGCCTTAAAAGTTTTCCATTGCTTCAGAGGAAAGATACATTTATGGGTGCACTAGTGAAAAACTTTCCCTGGTTCTGGTTATTTGGTTGATGTATGTAAACGAGGGTGATAAAGTGAAACGGCACTGAAAAAGTCACCTTCCAGTGCAACAACCTTTTACTTGACAAACCTGATCCTTGTTGATATTTTGTCCAAAGTATGTCGTGTGGCTTTTGCTTCTGGTTATGTTTAGGGATTAGCTGGATTCTTCAATGCTTCTGGCACCGGTGGCGGAGAGAGCAAGCGAGCGCTCGCACAAGCCCGTGCTCTGCTCCAGTTCATGCTCTCACAGCATTAATCTGCTGTCTTCGGCTGACAGTGATCTCGGGTCTGGTTTGAAGCATTTGAGGCATTTTGGTTGCCGAGTAGATGGCACGTTCATTGGAAATAAAAGTTTGGCTTCTGCATTCGAGTTTTGCTCTGCGGTACACACTGTAAGAAAACCTGATGCAAAGGCTGGTGCATGTTAAATAAAGCCATTTAAACTGGGAATTGCTGAGATGGCAAGAAGCCCACAAGGGTTTTCTTCTTCATTAATCATGTTTCTGAGAAAGACCATCATTTATGTCTCATAAATGTTCTGGGATGTCAGTGGTACCCGACTACTGTCTATTTTTCAACCTGTACCAAAAAGCATGAAAATTTAATGTAAGGATAGATACGCATATGTGTATATGGGCATGTGTTTTTGCACGTGTGAGTGCTGCCAGCGCACTTCGCAGAGCGGTT
>NW_009259483.1:18179-31008 GCF_000687185.1 Egretta garzetta | reverse complement strand
CGACTCCTGTTCCTCAGTCTCCAGAGGTCAGGTCTGGATGGAGCCACCCAGCTGATGCTGGAGACCAAAGGATCGCTTCCCAAGTGCTGCCTCCATCCTTGTGACACCTCCCATCTTTCAGGTTCCTTGCATGGCTCCTGGGATATCAGATCTTCCCTGCACGCTGGCTGTAGTTGCTAGCCTTTCCTAGAGGTTTGTGCTGTTGAGTCGTGCTGTGTGCATTTGCTGCCCAGCTCAGCGGTAGGCAGCAGGCTGTGAAGGCTTTGATCATCTCCTCGAGTCACGGCTGATCCACTGAGATCCCGATGTGATCTGACAGCTCTCCGTGTTTTCACCCCTTGAGCTAGAGCGGTGTTTGCAATGTTAGCAGGCCAAAAGCAAGCTTTTATTATTTTATTATTCGCAGCCATCTGCGCTCGAGCCTATTTTCATGTGACTGTGATGGTATTTCCAGAGCTTCTCTATGAGCTAGGGAGGGTGATACTTGTACTCTGCTTTGGTGAGAATTTGGATGGGAGGGGGGCAGGCCAGGGGGTTAGATATTTCAAAGACACCTTACTATTCTGTCCTGCTGGCATAGAGATTTCAAAGCAAACAGTAGTAGTAAATGCAGATTCCCAAGTCAAAAGGAATTACCATCTGGCAGTTCTTCCATCTCGCTAATCTTGTGGTGGGGGGACGGACAGGACAGACGTGTCTTGGTGCCAATGAAAATGTTATTGTAACTCACTTAACATCTTACTTAGCCATATTGCAGGTTTTCTTTTCTGTATTTTAGTACAACAGCAACTTGCACACAATCCCAGTGTTTCAACTGCAAACTCTGCCCTGTCAGAAATCAACTTGTTCTGCTGACACGCTCAAAAAGAAAAAAAAATCACAACAAAACACAAGAGGGAGCGAGCTTCAGTTGGTTTGCAGACTCTACTTCATCCCACTCAAATGTAGCCAGTGTAAAGCAAATAAACTGCAGCCGTGTGGGCTCTGCTGTAGGAGCTGGTGTGCTGCCTTTGATCTTGGAGAAAGTATGAACCTTCTGGATCTGACTCAGCAAGGTTCTCCTTCATGTGCCTAATAAAAAGCACGCAAGCCATCCTGTTGAAGTCAGTAAGATTATCCACATGCCTAAATTTAAGCCCTGCTTAAGTGTCCGGCTGAACTGTTAATGAAGGGAGGTTTCCATCTCTCTTGGACAATATTGCTTAGACTTCCACTGGGCTGTGCTACAGCAACAGCAGAAGTTGAGAGGAAACAGAGGGGAAGAGAGATATTTAACCCAGGTCCTCCTTCAGCAGCCAGTTTTCTTGCTGCTTAAGGCAGAATTGCTAAAGACTGGGTGATGGGCTTTGCTGTGTGCTGAAAGATTGCTTCCTCCAAGCTTGTGCTCTAATTTCCTGCCTTGTAATTAGCTCTTCCACATGGTTACCCCAATGTGCACAGCATGCAGTCATATGATGAGCTTATGCCACTGGACATCCTCAGTGGGCAGAATCACAAGGCAGCACGTTAAATCCTGCCCTACAGATCTGCCAGGCCATAACGCAGGCTGACGGTGGGTAGAGGGGGCTGGCTGCAGAGCAAATGACCCCTGAGTGCAGGGACTTGGCTAAATTTGGGCAGAAAGGGATTACTCTGGTCGGAGAGGCGAGAGGCACTTCTACTTGCAGCAGTAGCATTTTCAGATGGTTGTTTTGCGAAGCGTGGTGCCTCTTCTGTGCCTGGAGGGCCGCAGCAGATACACCAGCCTGGGGGAAGCTGGTCCTGCTTTGAGGCACCCATTGTGCAGGGGCTTCTGCATCCTTTCCCTCTGATCTGGAGGGGAAAAAAGGAAAGGAGAAAGGAGAAAGCACCTTACACTGGGAAATTGGATTCCCCTCTGCTGGTTTGTCCTCCAAAGAAGTGTAGAGACAATGCTGTGTCCTCGTGGGTGGCTCCAGCCTCGGGCAGGGACCACCACCCCCTTGGCTGCTTGCTGCTCAGCCTTCCTGCTGGTGTGGCCGGCCCTTGGGGGCAGGGGGCAGCTGCAATTCCCCCTGGCTCATGAAAGTCACCAGCCAGCACTGACCTTTATTTGCCTCTGTTATGTTTCTAGTGCCAGGTTTTCATACAGTGCAGATGGGTACCTCTCTGCTGAGTCCCATGGATGGCACTTGAGACGATGAGGGGAAGTGGTAGGAGAAATAATGGGGGGTGATATGCTATGGTTTTGTCAAATCTGGCTTGCCCTGGGTTACACAGCTTTCTCTGCATGGGAGGACACTGGACTGAAATGGGCAGAGTTTGACTCCAGGTTTCACAAAGCAAGATTTCCCTTTTCTTTGAGCACCTGTGGTTCCCAATTAAAATCTTAACCTGAGGTGACAGGTGTAATTTCATTGAACTTCTTCCTTCAGATCCCAAGGATGCTTTTGTGCTATTTTCTGATTTATAAGATTTTAGTTTAAAGCCTCTTTTTTCAAAATGGTGTTTGGTGTCTTGTTGCTTTCGCGTCAAAAGAACTGGGAGCAAAGTGACTCGAACTCTTTTCCAGAGCCATGGTAACAGGAGAGCTGATAAACACCAACAAGGTCAATCCCAAACTTTGTAATTATGTCCGATCAGCCTCCTGATGAGAAAAATGAAGAAGTGAGAGAGAAGAGAGAATCTGCTTGAAGGCACCAACCTAAATCTGGTAAAGCATCTCATAGTGTTAGTTGAAGCTACTTAAAAAGTTTCCAATATGTTTTACAAAATAGTTCTTGAGGGCTAGATACTTGTGGAGGTATGAATGTTATCTATAAGGATTTTTCTGTGGCAGGAGATTTGTGCTGCAATAGGTAGTTGTTCTGGCTGTTCAAAGGAACCTACAGTCCTTCCAAGTGGTGATTACTCAAGAGTCAATCCATGACCAAACCTGATACATCCTATCAACAGCAAACACCTTATTTTAGCCTTGTTGATTGTTGAGAGTGTGCACCATGAATCGTGTCCCTCTGTCTTGTGTTGTGGTCCCACCAGGGGCTGCTGAAAGCATCTGCCATCCTGGGGAGGAGCCATGAACCACCGGCTCGCAGAAGCACCACGCAACGCCACAAGCCCTGGTGGAACGAGGGTGGCTGTTGGGGCTGGGGCTTGCAGCTCCCCTGGCTGGGAATGGCTTTGCAAGCCTCATGGCCGATGGGGCAGGGGGCTGAGTGGGCGTCCCACACAGGCATTGGTGGGGGAGTGTCAACGAAGGTCGGACTCGCTTATTCCTCTGACTCCCGACTGTGGCGATCCTTGTCTTTTCCCGAGCATGACCTGTGCCCTTGGGTATCCAGTGGGTCATTTTAAGCCCCAGGGAATGAGTCTGAGAGGCACATCATGTTACAGGTTGGGTGTGACTCCTTGCCAGCAAGCAGCAGCAGTCTTCCTCTTGCCTTGCCTTTCCCCTATCGCTAGAGCTACAACCAGGGTGCAAGGACAACTCCTTCCCTGCCTGCATTTCCAGCCCTGGTCACCTAGTTCCGTGCATTTCTCACACATTCAAGCGTGTGAGACTTCTCTGACGACAACCCCCACAGAGAGACTGGGGCCCCCCAGTTGCTGCTCTTCTTGTCGTCTGCGCAGGGTATTTGTTTGCAGAGAGCTTGCATTAACACTCCATACTGCCTTAGACTAAGCAGACTAATAGACTCTTTCAACACCTCCGTAGCGCTGCCTGCTGTGGTAATCATTCAGCGGTCATGGCTCTCTGCAAACAGCAGCACTGAACTCGCCGTTCAATTACCAGTTTATTATTCTAAGACGTCTGGGGAGCGGAGTGGTGATAGCCATATGCCAATACGGCTGTGGACTGCTTGTGAAGTTCCTCGTGGGACACCGAGAGTGAAGCCAGGGGTCTGAGCAGTTCTCTTAGGCTGGTGACTGACAGCATCTGACACAGGCTTAAAATAACCCACCCCAGAAAAGAAAACACGGCTGCCTCCGAACGAAGAATTCCTAATACGTGAAAACTGAGCTCAGAGGTGGGTGCTTGCATTTGGGAGTCAAGGTTGAAGTGTGTTGACCCACCAGGAAACCCTGCGTTTGGTGGTACTGGTTCAGCATGCTTGCAGGGAAGTCCTTCCAGCCCTTAAGAACTTGGTTGCTTTGGGGTTTCGTGAAGCCACCATGAAACAACCCATTTTTTGCTGGAATTCAGAACTGAAGCGAGAACGGATCCTCACTTTGGGCTGATGAAAGCTGAGTCTTTCCTGGTGCTGACACAACAGCCTCTGGCCAGAGCGGGTCTCACGCTGTAGCACTTGTTCTAGGCTGGTTCCCGCAGTGATCCTTGGAGGAAAGCTGGGGCACAGAGACTGAAATAACAAGAACCAATCATCATGAAAACACATCTGCTCGGTTTGGAGTGCGTATGCTTTGTAAAGTGTGACTGCTATTACAGGCTATTAAAGAAAGCTCAAACTCTTCCACAGCACTGGAAAACTGAAATATTCAGTTATGCCAGGAAAAAGTAAAGACACAGTGGATTTCTTTGTGGCTCCAGAAATTTGAGGAAGCCTCCCAAAACTTTATTCACTCCTTCTGAAATGTCCATACAATTTAGCTTCTTACGACTGGATTGTCGAATAGGAATCACTTCTAAATTTTTTCCTTTCACTGAGTAACTTCAATTGTGTTTTATTTTTTTTCCTTTTGTTTCTATTCCCTGACCTCTCTCTCTCTCTCCCCCTCCACCCACCCCCCCCCTCCCATATTTTTAATTCACTATATTCCAAATGCCTGCTGAGGGTGTCCATGCTGGCATAGCAAGTGGAAGGACGTGTTGGAAATTGTCTGTCTTCTGAGCTGGTATAAGCCAAAGCAAAACATTGCCACTTCTATTGGTCAACGTGCAGAATCATTCCTCCTCATAGCAGGAAGGCATCCAAGAGATAAGGAAGTTAAATCAGATGAGTGTGTGCGTTTTGACATCTCTGAAACCTTGCTTATGCTATTATGCCTCATTCCTTGTTATTGCTGACTTGGGAAAAGGATAAATCTACCAACAGTAAAATTCTACTGGTAGCTTGCTTATTCCAAATTTCTCTCTTGTGCTGCAGCATAAACATTACAAGTAATTCTCTCATGAGACAGCTTGGCATCAGAAATTTATTTCGTCTGATGGGAGTTGGTGCCTGTCCCTGTGTGTAACAA
Source organism: Egretta garzetta (assembly GCF_000687185.1). Taxonomy (NCBI): domain Eukaryota; kingdom Metazoa; phylum Chordata; class Aves; order Pelecaniformes; family Ardeidae; genus Egretta; species Egretta garzetta. Next base: position 25,851 of record NW_009259483.1, on the reverse strand, counting down.
GCTGGTTGGTAAAGCACATTGTGTTTTATCTGTCAACAACCAGAGTGCTAGGCTTGGGATCGTTGGAAAAAAGAGGAGTTGCAGAATCTGACTGGAGAAATGCCTTTTCATCTCTTTGTATTCCAAAAATATCTGATGCCAAGGTTTTGGGTGGGGAGCAGACCTGACTCTGTAGGAGCACAGTGCTGCATAGGGTGGACGTGGAAGAGGGAGCGGTGGTGGGAGGAAAGGGCAGGTGAGGAATGATTGCTCTGTTGATTAATCTGATGATTAAGGATAACGAAGGATCTGCTGATTGCAGGAGTCTCCTGGATTGGAGGGACGAGGGGGATGAACAAAAGGAGGTAAAGAAAAGGCCCAGGAAAAGAAGAGAGTTTTAGTGTTGTCCGAGAGAAAGGAAGAAGAAAATGAGAGCGCCAAGATAGATAAAGATGAGTAGAAAGCAATACCTAAAGATTTTCAGGGTACACAGAGTCCAGGTTTCCGTAGTGCTTTTTGATCCTGGTTTTGCCCTGGGCATCTTGGAAGATGCTGAGGATTCAGCTGGGGTCATTGTGGCTCTGTTGCGTGCTGGTGGATGGGGTAAGTTCCCATCTCCCAGGAAAGTGGGGCCAGTAGGGTTATCGGACATGAATTTTGGTCATGTGCATCTAGGTATAAACCAAGCAGCATGATGCCAATGAGCTGATTTCCCACCTAAACTGAAGCGTTGCTGCATTTGGAGGTTTTAGCGGCACGGCTCTCTGAAAATACAGATCTGTACTGCAGGTGTCCTTGCATACACAGTTTAGATGTTTCTATGAGGAAAAAGCCTAAGGATATTGGGGAAATAAAAAAACAAGCTTTGATTCAGGCCTACATTAAAAAAGCTACTGAAAAATATGATTTTGTTAAGCATCCCATTCTTGTTCAGTTCCAGCAGAACTTTGCTTTGTGAGTAGGTTTGGAGATGTCGGGTGGATGAAGTGACCAAGTAGCATTTCTGGTATCTAGAATTAATGTGTCGTTTGGCAAATCTTGAAAAAATTGGGCTGCATTAGTGAGTATATGAAAATGTCCATTAATATTTTCATTAAATCTTTTCATTAAATCTGTCTGCTACATGCACAGCCCTATCCATTTATATGGCCATCAGTATACAAGAGGACACACAAAAACGTATGTAGAAGGGCGCCTCAATGCGCAAACATACTTCCAGTGACCTTGGTAAGAGAGATGAATCTGCTTCGTACTGAGCAAACCATTTGGGAACTGCGGTAGCAGCGATACTTTCTGCTCTGTGAGCAGAGATGTAAACCAGAGAGGGCTCGGCTGGCGTGGTATGCTTCTCTGAGCCCAATGTGACCCGCTCTTCTGAACGGCAAATGTCACCGAAGAGCATTGGCCGCATTTGTTCAGCAGTGCCACCTAATAGCACAGTGCACACTAAGTAACGCATCTCCCTCAAGGCTCTGGCAGGGAATCGGTGCTTTGTGCACTGCACGTCTGACCCCAATCCTATTATTTTACATGGAAACAGGGCTGGAGTCCCAGGTTACTCCTGGCGCGGTAAGGAAGCCAAGCACTTGCACAAAGGCAGAGGTTTGGGCCCTATTCAGAAGGTGTGGGATGTAATCCATGATGTTATCCCCTTTGTTTGTATTTCACTGTGGTCTGGATGGTTACAAAAGCAACTCGTTTCCTTTGCGTATTGGCAAGGTACCTTGGAGTATTACAGTCTGGCTCTGTCGCAGAGTATTTTAATCGCTCTTTCACCTTCTATCATTTGGGGAGGCTGCAGACTGCATCCCTGAAGCAAGATGTGAGTGTCCGACCTCCACCTGCTCTTTCTCCTCCCTGTTTAGGCACTCCTGTTTGTGCAAGGAGTAGCCAACGAAGTGCGTCTGTGTGTGCAACGCCCGCCTCTTTGGTGGAATTATGTCTGGGGATGAATTTGGCTTGTTGCGCTTGCTTGGAAGGACCCAAAGGGTAGCTCCTATCGCCTCTTGCGGCTACCACCTTCGGCCAATATTAATAGTGATTCTTGCACAGTCAGCGAATTCTTCAGGAGGAAAGAATCCGCCCTTAGTCCGCATGCATATTACAAAGGATGTTTTCGGCAGTGTGCAGCTGTAATCAGCGGAGCTCAGCTTGGCAATTTTAATCCCCTGCTGTCTAGTTTGGGACTGCTTGTTATGCAGCCAGCATTCACTCAACATAATGGTTGCTACCTGCCAATGTGCTTTGAGGGATATTGTTAGCATTAAATTTGCCATTTACATTTTCATGTTTGACATAATTGAGGAATGAATGCTCTTATGAAAATTAAACTTGTGGTCCTCCTGGACTACTGTAACCCTGTTAAAATGTAATGCGATTCTTGATGCGTCTTCTTTAGGTTTTTATTAAATAGAATATCCGTATGACTAATTCCCCTGGCCTAAATGTAGGCTGGGAAAGGAGCATTATTGATAGGGCTGAGTACAAATGGCCCTCTATACTCAGCCTCTAATGGCCTAATAATGCATTATACTTGAATCAGAAATACTTTGAGTTGTAGTGCTTATTGCCATTATTGAAAACACCTGGATGCTCCATTCATCAAGGTTACATCAAAATGGGCCCATTTGTTTATTAGTCTGTCAGTAAACATCTTTATTTAGTTTCATGTTCCTCTGCTCTCAGTCACATCGGGGAGGACAAGACCGTGTAGTGTATCTTTCTGTGGTTTGCCGTTATTAGTTTTCCCTGAAAAAGAAAGATAATGAAAAGTTTGGATGGCTTCATAAAGAAAATATTTTTCTTGGGCATTGTTCTTTTTTTCCTTTCCCTTTTAGAAGAGGAAGTTGAAGAAAGCCATTGGGTACATAGGCAGGATGACCAAATTGCAGAAATGAGCAGATTTGCCAGACCAAGATTTTTAAAGTGTGTTTTATGTCAGGCAGCCTCCAGACTATTTTGCTCCCTCCGCTACAGCTCTTCTCTGCCCGGTGGGGTTTGCTATGCACGGGACGAGGATGCTGAGGGGTGGGTATGGCTGCTGGGCATCACCGGCATTCACAGCCAGGCATCTCACACAAGGGAACCTGAGCCCACACAGGCATGTGCTAGGATTCAAGCCACGACATATCTCTGTAGTTCTGTCAACAGACATCCTACTTCATCGTAAGTGTGTCACTTAATTGCTTTTGCCCCTCTTCCTTCCCCCACTGGCAAAAGGATGGAATTAATTTGTATTTGCCAAGTGCTTTCAGGCTGGCTAGGGCTGAGGAAGGTGGTCCCACTTCCCAGTTAAAGAGGAAAGAGTTGTTGAAATATTTTGGCCCTGCGAAACCCCATCTCTCTCAGGCTAGCTGAAATATTTTTTCTTTTGTCAGCAAATGTTAGCTTTGACTATTTATTCAGGTTTTCTTCTGAAAGGGAAAACTTTAAATATGACATTTTTGATTGTCATTTCAAAACAGTGAAAAGATCAACATTTGATTTTTTTTTTTTTTTTAACAACATTGTGTTTTGACATTTCCCAATCAAAATTTTTCAGAATCTGCAATTCTGTGGAGATTGTAGCTGGAAACCTGACGCAGAGCAGACAGCTTCAGTGCTGCTTTGGAGGTGAACTGAGTTGCAGCTGAACCAGAGCTTTTTCCTTAGCTCAGTCTGGATGAGAAAGCATTATTTTTGAGAGTACTGCATCACCCAGCATTTGATGCCAGCCGTGAAGCATTTGTACCTCGGCTTGAAAGACAGGCACTCTCAGGCATGTTATTGGCATTTGTTGACAAGTGTAGTCACATCGCCTCAGCCCCGCTCCCTGTTGCTGAAGTAATCTGTCCCTTATGCTAGATCTCAAGAAACCTAGCCTGTTCCCAGATCCATGGTTGCTCTATGGCTCATGCAACACTGCTGCAGCATCGGTGGTCAGATGCACAAGGCAAGACTTCTGGGGGAGCAGCAGAATGGAGGAGTTAGAGTGTGTGAGTCAGTAGGTGACACAAAACATTAGAAGACAAAGCTCCTGCAGGTTTGCCTGCGTCCATTTTCCAAGTAACCTGAAGAATATGGGTGACCCAAATGGGGGTCACACAAGGGATTGGGTATAAGATAACTGAGTTTTAATTTCTGGATTTGTTGCCCTCACCATCCTAGACAGCCAGGAAGGAAAAGAGTAAATATGTCTGTGGTCTGCTTGCCAGGGGGTTTGCTGCTGATACAGCTCAGTGCATGTGTGCACTAATTCCAGATCATATGCCTGCTGGGGGTTGTAATGAATTGCTGTAGTTGGTGTTTGAGGTATTCAGAAACACTAAGGCAGGTCAGTGGCTTTTTCTGATGCTTAAAACCCATCAGATTGGTGCTAGCAAGGACAACTTTCCTGTCTTCCTCATCTGGGGGCGCTTCAGACCTGTGAAGGGGGCAGCACTAAATCTGAATCCCAGCTTCAGTCTGTTACTTGAGATGTGTTCCCGAGTGCATCACCCTTCAGTGAGAGACCGGGAACCAGCCTTGCCGGGAGATGACAGCTGCAGTTAAATGGGATTTGTACCGAAATATGCCATGTTACAGTCCTCTGAAGGGTTGGGTCATGGCTGTCTGAAGTAGGGCACTGTTGGTTAGCAAAACTATTTCGCAATTTTGACAATATCTCTGAATCTCTTCCCTTCCTGAAAAAAAAAAAAAGGAGTAATTGCATTTTTTCCCTCTCACCAGGGAAACATTGATGTGTTTATGGCAGCAAATAAGAAGAATGCTGAGCAGGGAAAGACCAATGCTGGGTTTCACATAGGGTTTGAGTTGCATGTGAGCTAAGGCATTGGCCCACGCTTCAGGGAATAGAAGAAATGTGGGGTTTGCATATGCAATGAAGCAGAGGTCTGGAGCTGTGTAACCCAGATCAGGTCATACGGATATGGGGCAATTTCAGTCTGAGGTGGGGAACACTTGCAGCCTGGATGGTGTTAGCTGGTGTTACCAAAATTAATAGGAACTCCCTCTTATGCCTTCTTGAAATCGCTATACAGAGCTTCTGGAGGACTGTTGCAGACCTAATTCCTCTCTCCAGACTCCTCCTGCTTAATGTCCATCCAACTTGAATTCTGGCAAGCTGCATTTCCTGGAGGTTCTTACTCTTTTGTTGCTGTGTATGTTTTATATTTCCCTAAGCACAGAGCAGGCTGAGCAGCAAGACAACTTCTACGTTATGGAATAATTCGGACAAGCTACAACTGATCTTAGTACATTTGGGCTATTGTTTGATTTTGCAATATGTATAATTTGTTCAGAGCATGGAAAGAGAATTAGAAATTGAAACACTATTAATCCTTAAAATTTATTGAAAGGAAAGAAAAACCTTGCCCTGAACCCTAGCAAAAAAATTATATTAGTATTGGCTTCCTCAACGCTCATACCTATTGAGTTTCTTCGATTATTAAGAGAAGCAGTGAATACTTGCAAACTAATCCATCTCTACACCAGTCGTCTTGTACAGCCGTTCAGGATCAGTGAGCATAAGTTCATGATGTTGGAAGAGAGAATGATATGGCAAGATATGAGGCAAGTGGTGCCACAGAGCAGTAAACATGTCTGAAACACCTGCAATTAATTACTGCTGTTTCTACAGTGATCAATTTGATGGGAAGGGTTTGGAGACAGGAGCAAAGGAGATCAGAGATCTTCAACCACAAGTGGGACAACATAGCTCAGAGTAAATTAGCATTCATATTTAAAGAGAGAGAGGCCGGATGTTAATATAAAACTGGCACAAAGATCTCAGATTTGGAGCCAGCTTTGCAAATACTGTATGAGCACGTGAGCCATGTCCTACCACAGGCTTGACTTACATGAAGGCTCTTAGTCAATGAGGTAGGAAAAAGGACTCGAATGCCTCCACATGCAGAATCCTGCTAGCTTCTTCTCTAGTTTGAAGGTACTGAAACTCTGTAACAGCCTCAGGTTTTAATCCAGAAGTTCACAGATATGTGAAAATTATTTCTGGATATGTGGAAATGCGCATCAGTGAGAGGTAGAGACAACATAAACCTGAACAGACCATGTGAATTAAGTATTTTACCCCCATGTGCACACGTAAACTGGGCAGGCTGCTTATGGTTCACTGTTCTTTCAAGATGTAAACACTGGAGAATCTGGTCTCTTGCTTGTTTGTATTCAAGCTAGCAGTGAAAGCATTCACCCAGAAGACAGGAGATCAGAGCTTCCTGGCTCGGGGTTGCGGGGAGGTCTGCTTTCCAGCTGGATTCCCAGCCTGGCGCTGCCTCCTGCGAGCCTGTACCCCTGCACTGGGCCTGATGCTTTCTTCTCTAGCCTTGCTGGCTGATCCGGCTGGTGATGAGGCTCCAGCCTACTGGCCTGCCTCCCAGGCAGCAGGACCCTGAGCCTCACTCCCCTTTTCTGCCCAGTTCACACCCGTGTGTCAGGAGAAGGTCAGAACATGCAGCTTATAAGATTTTTAGGGTCAGTAGTCCCCTGCTTTTGGTTTGTGGAAGAGCACACTGCACCCGCTGAACTGGAGGGAACGCAGGACCGTGACCCAGTGGTCAGAGACTTAATCCTGGTCTGTGCTGACTACCAAGGACTCTGTAGGTTAAACGAGCACTGGATGAAAGCCAGACGCTTTGCTACCACCTTCTCTCTGGTTGTGCTCTGCAAGGAAGCAGCGGCCTGGGCTGTTCCTGCCCAGAGCCTCATCTAGGAGACGTGGGCTGTAAGCAGGCAGAGGAAAAACTTGCAAGGCATCCTTGTGTTTTGCTGTGGCTGAGGATCATAGAATCATAGAATGCTTTAGGTTGGAAGGGACCTTTAGAGGTCATCTAGCCCAACCTGCTGCAATGAGCAGGGACACCTTTAACTGGATCAGGTTGCTCAGAGCCCCGTCCAACCTGACCTTGAATGTTTCCAGGGATGAGGCCTCCACTACCTCTCTGGGCAACCTGTTCCAGTGTTTCATCACCCTAATTGTAAAAAAAAATTCTTCCTTATATCCAGTCTAAATCTACCCTCCTTTAGTTTAAAACCGTTACCCTTTGTCCTGTCACAATCAGCCTTGCTAAAAAGATTTTCCCCATCTTTCCTATAGGCCCCCTTTAAGTACTGAAAGGCCGCAATCAGGTCTCCCCGCAGCCTTCTCTTCTCCAGGCTGAACAAGCCCAACTCTCTCAGCCTGTCCTTGTAGGAGAGGTGCTCCAGCCCTCGGATCATTTTAGTAGCCCTCCTCCGGACCCGCTCCAACAGTTCCATGTCTTTCTTGGGCTGAGAGCTCCAGAGCTGGACGGAGGGCTCCAGGTGAGTTCTAACCAGAGCAGAGTAGAGGGGCAGAATCACCTCCCTCGACCATGCTGGCCCCACTTCTTTTGATGCAGCCCAGGATGGGGGTGGAGGAAGCCAAATCCCCCTTCCCCCAGAGGTTTTTGGGCAGAAGAGTGAGCTACTGAATGTCTTGGTGTAAAGCAAGCAGTGATGGAGGTTAAATCTCAGTGATGGAGGTTAAAGGTTTACCTGCCGTTCGTGTCGGGCTCTGAAGCCACCTTTGACCAATGACCTCAGCCCGAGCCGTGGGAGATAATCGGGGAAGGACTCTCCGGGAAGGTGCAGGCGGGTCTCGGATGTCCCGTTTGTGCCGACCGCGTTCTGCTAAGCCCTCGGGAGTCTTCTGGCACCGGCTGCCTAACTCCTCGGGCAG
>NW_009259483.1:16252-16547 GCF_000687185.1 Egretta garzetta | reverse complement strand
AAAGGCCGCAATCAGGTCTCCCCGCAGCCTTCTCTTCTCCAGGCTGAACAAGCCCAACTCTCTCAGCCTGTCCTTGTAGGAGAGGTGCTCCAGCCCTCGGATCATTTTAGTAGCCCTCCTCCGGACCCGCTCCAACAGTTCCATGTCTTTCTTGGGCTGAGAGCTCCAGAGCTGGACGGAGGGCTCCAGGTGAGTTCTAACCAGAGCAGAGTAGAGGGGCAGAATCACCTCCCTCGACCATGCTGGCCCCACTTCTTTTGATGCAGCCCAGGCTGGGGGTGGAGGAAGCCAAATG
>NW_009259483.1:10429-15926 GCF_000687185.1 Egretta garzetta | reverse complement strand
CGCAGCCCCGCCGGGCCGGCAGCTGCGGGGTTCTCCTAGGAAAAAAAACCCAAAAAACAAAAACCAAAAAACCCAACAGACCCACCAAACCAAAACCCGACTGTGGCACCACTTGCTCAGATCAAACTCGAGTAAACGAGAGTCTGCCCGCCCCGCAGCCCCGCCGGGCCGGCAGCTGCGGGGTTCTCCTAGGAAAAAAAACCCAAAAAACAAAAACCAAAAAACCCAACAGACCCACCAAACCAAAACCCGACTGTGGCACCACTTGCTCAGATCAAACTCGAGTAAACGAGAGTCTTAAAAATTGCTTTTCCTTCGCTTATCTCGGGCTAGAAGGCATCTGGTTTGGCACAGGTAATTATAGTGAATACGATTAAAATTGATTGAGTGCAAATGTTTTAATTGTATAATGTTTTTTCATTGGTGATCTCAATAAGCTAATTTAATTAGGGGTAATGGGAACGTGTTTGGGGACATTTAGGACCCCTTCGGCTGTAATGGGTTCAAAATGTCTGAACAGCACCGGATCACTGGGGTTCACTGTGCTTCTCTTTAGGTAAAACCTTAAAGGTGCTTCATCTACAGTCTCCCCCTTTCTTTCCCTTAGCTACCAGAGCACGGGACACAGCTAGGCTGGGGACAGTACTGCCAGGCAGGAGCTCAAAGGCTTCCCCATGCATCTTCCCATCGTGGTGCTGGGGATGCTGCAGGAGAACCTGGCCTGGGTGGGACTGAGTAGGGTGCAGTGGTCTGAGGCCTGGCTCTTTAGGAAGCTGCTGGCCAGAGGCATGGCTCACAGGGAACCCTTTGGCTGTTGGGCTCTGTAGGCTGCTTTAATTTGCAATGAAGTACCCTCACCCCAAGAGAGAGGCGAGTATAGTGCCTCCCTTGCCTCCTCCCTGAGCATAGGGCACACCAGGAAGGGAGATGAGCTGAGGATGCATCCCATCCCAGGTCTGGTGCCCAGGGTGACCATGAGGCATGCTTACACCCACTGGTGTGCTAATGGCACAGTAATGGGACTCCCCAATTCATGTGGCAAGAGGGATACCCTCATGTGTCTGAAGTTCTAGGGCACCTGGTGGCAGTTCTTCCCCATACCATTTTACTTACATGCCCCACCAGTTGCATCCCCACAAAGTCATGGAACTTTATGTCCAATCTCCTCCTGCCCTGACCATCCACAGTACAGGGGCAGAGCAAGGTGGGGGCTGTTCTGGCAACCAGGGGACTCATTTCCATCATCTCATCTGAATGTGACTTTTAGTATGAAAAGATTGATGCTTCTTCTGCACGCTGTCCAGCTTCCAAGTATTTTCCACTCACATTTTTGGGGGGAGTTGAGGGGTTTTTTTGGTTGACTGATGTTTCTGTGTACTTAGTAATCTCTGGTGGACTTCTGTTTCAGTATGCATGGGGATTAAACAGTTATATCTTCTTATTAATTTCCAGGATAAGCTATTTCCATAGTTCAAGATGAGAAACCTACTGTGGGCCTAACTCTCTGCAGGAAAGACTGAAGCTGAGCAAAGAAAAGGAAGGCATTAAAATATTGAGTCCCGTTGCTATGGATTTTCTATAATCTTATTGGAAATAATATTCTGGATCCTAGTAGCAAAATTGCATGAAACATTTTTCTCAGAGAACAATTCATTTTGCAGCCTTCTCTTTCCTTTTTCAGCCCCATGCCAGCTGTAGCCCTGGAGTTTCTGCTAGCCCAAATCCTAGGCTGATTCGCAAGCCAGGACCCTAATCCACTGAAACAAAGGAGGCTGCTAGCATGAGTCCTTAATTTTTTGAGATAATTTTGCAGGCACTCTGGCACCATTGCTGCTAGTTTACTCACCAGGAACCCTAATCCTAACCCTCAGCTGTCCATAGGCCAGGGATTGCACTTTGTCCTCTTCATTCCAAGCCCTTTCCATGTCTCAGATGAGGATCCTACTCTCAGCCCTTCCTTTCTTTTGTGCATCCCTTGTGTTGCCTCCCCCTCCTCAGACTGCAGCTACAGGTTTTATCATTCCTTCCATGTTCACCCAACCCCATGTTGGTTTATTTAGCAGTATTCTGTGAAAAACCCTTCAAATACACTGGGGCCTTTTTCTCCTAGGACAGAGTAATGAAATGCCAATGATTACGCTATTTGTAGACATCTTGCTAAGCAGTGTGTCAGTGAAGACCCTGCCTTTTCTGAAGCAGATAGTTTGTTCAGATGCACTTCATTTTATCAAACGGCTAAGCTAAAATTTGGTTAGAGCGGGGAAGGAAGTGAATTAGCCAGCCAGTAAACATGGCAAGAATTAGCCAACCTCTCTCACATGAGGAGCAGAATGTCCGGTAGAGCTTTTGGGGTGGCCTGAAGCATTCAGGAGATGCGTGTGACCCAGTATCGGTCAGCAGCAGATGACTTCCAGCAGTGGCGATTCAGCAGTCTGCCTTCTGGTTTCATCTTCTTCGGGTCAGCCATAAATCTTGGTGACCTGTGAGGAGAAAACTAGAGAGAAGTGCACTACATTAGCAGCTGAGGACAGAAAATCAATATAAGTCCTAGTATACTGGCAATCGAGTAACTGGCCAGAAATATATTTTTTCCTTGGTGCTCTTTGGAAATGTTGAGGTTACAATAAACTCTGAGAGCAGACCATGAAAATAATGGGGGAGAGAAGCTCTAGTCTGAAGCCTCAGCAGACAGAAGTGGTGCTGTGATTTAAATGTATCTACTGTGATTTGAATTTATCTAGTTATGTAGCCCAATCTAAATATGATTTACATATCTGACCAATAAGTAGCATGGCTTTCTGTATAAACTAAGACTACATTTACTGGAGATGAACATATAAAACCTGAGTTGCTTCAGGGAACTCCTCAAACTTGTATGTTTACCTCAGAGAGCAGTAAGATCAATTCCATGTAATCTAGTGTTTAAGAATCGCATGTGTTCATAGGTCATTAAAGTCCATGATTTGCACTTGCCCTGGAATTGTTTTTCTTTTCCTCTTGCACCTGTGCAGAAACCTTCAAATCTTTCAGCAAAACCAGGACTGTTGATAGATCTCTACCAAGGCATCTTAGGGTACAGGATTGATCTCTACTCATCACACCAAACAAAATCTCAAGAAATTTATCTGATCAGGAAGAGAGACCAGTCAAAGCAGATCAAGAATCATTGATTGTATATGTAGGCAGTAGTGTTATTTCCCTTCACTTTTAGGAATTACTATAACTTAGTCACAGAAATGTTATTTAGGGCTCTTACGTAGACCCATTTGACACCAATAGCAGATAATTCTCCCATTTTGCCTGAAGTCAGAGTTTTTGACTCAAGATACTAGGGAAACACAAACAAAAACCCAAAGGGAAGTCTGTTCCATAAACCTGCTATCAAAGGAACATGACTCAACCTCAAAAGCAAATGAGAAGTTCCTGTCCTGGCTGACAGGTGTTACTCGAGCATGAAATAATCAAGTGCCAGACTCACATACTTTGTCAAAGCTGCACTTATTTATCCCAGCTGAGTTTCTGTCCTTTTAAGTATGTTTAGCTATCAGCATTTTTCCCCTATGGTTCTTGACTTTGCGGATGCCTGCTCAGTGCAGTGACTGGTGTGGTAAGGAAAGTACCTAGCAGCCAAGCTTTATCTGTCTGCCTTCTTACTGTGCTACTTTGCATTAACATACTCAGAAGAGGGGAATCCAGTTGAGGGAACTCATGGAGAAACCCCCTTTCATGCCTGTTAGGATGACTTCTGTTCTTCTCTTGCCCCTGCAGATGGCCAGTGAGGATTTGTTACAGTCCTGCCCAGCTTGCTTCAAACTTGCGCTCAGCGTGTATGGAGGCAGCCGTGAGCTCAGGCTGCAATGCAGAGGTGCATCCTCAGGGTTGTGTGGTAGAATTAGCAGCAATGAAGGTTAGATTTGTACGTTTGACTGAAGAGCTCCTCTGGCATTTTGGAAAACCTGAGACTCTGAGCCAGAGCGAGCCATTAATTTTTACAGAAAGTAAAGCATGATAGGGGAGAGCGTTATGTGGGCTTGTTGAGCTCGGGGGGGGAGGAAGGGTGGTGGTTTAGGGTGGGAGTGGGGCAACCCTGCAGATTTCTTCCCTTCAGATTTCCTCATTTACTCCTACTCCTTGTACTGGAAGAGCCTGGGAGAAAATTTTGTATGAGGTAAACATCCATTTTTGCCCTGTCTGTGGGCTCCACTATGTTTTCTTGAAGATGAGCTGTTAATAGGCATGGGAGTTTATCCAAGTACTTTTATCTGGTGCAGATAATCCCTTAGATTACTTCTGTCTTCTCTTCCTGTTACTAGAAAGTAAATATCTTTGAGAGAAGCCCCCTTCCCTGCGCTTATCCCAAATATACATGTATGTTCTCATAAATACAACGTGCCTACCATGTGACTATATTCCAATTTTATGGATTTCTAATTTAGTTGATTAACCAGATACTTGTTCTGTCTTCCCATTTACCTGAAGGAGTTGCATTTTCTTTTTACAGAAAATCAGAGGCAAGTAACAAGCCTGTCTACTGTGAGTTTTTCTCTGAAGAAACGTTTTACAATGAGCTGAAAATTACACAGCGTCCTATAAAAACCGGAAAAGTAAGTGAGAATGATGCTTATCCCTTCAGGAAAAAAGTAACAGTCAAGGGAAGTCGTATGTTTTAACCTCGTTTAAGATACGGAGTGAAACAGCTGTTGGTATTCAATATTGCTTTCTTGACCTCTTTCACACATTTGTGCCTTTGGAAGCCAATTGACTTTTTTCAGTGGTGATTTCTGGGAGCAAAGTGCTGATGTTTTGGTTAAAACAGCTGCCTCTCGCTTTTATCGGAGAACAAGCACAAAAAAGGCATAAACGCACGTGTAAAAATCTCAGCAATGATCCGATTTGCTAAACTTTGACTACCCAGGTGCCTTTCTTGTATCTGTGGCTTTCTGTAAGATCTGATTTTGCACCACATTTCAAGAAAATACCTATTCTAGACTATTTTGACACACCTTGAAAAGGAGAAGAGAAGATCTAGCATTGTAGGTATGCAGCTGGTCGGAAACCATACTGTTGTCAGTGAGTCACTGCTGAGCTGGGAATCAGTATCAAAGGGCTCTACCCTGGGTCTGGTGGTATTCAGTATTTTCACTAGTGACTTTTTTCGCTAGTGATTTGGGTGATGGAGAAGAAAGAGAGCTTGTTGAATTCCTGGGCAACATGGAACAGAGAATGGCTGCAGATATGCTGGAGGAAGAATTGCACAACCTGCCTGAAGACCAAGCTCTAGAGATCTCTCCTTCTTTTCCAGGTCCAGCTCCCTTTTTAGAGATACTTGTTTGACTTCTTCCATCAGCACCTTCCTTGCTTGCACACCTCGTGCTTCTGGTGGTGCCAGCTCCTGGGGAATAGGGCTCCACACCTCCACAACTCAGTCCCTTTTTTGGGCCTCCTGGAGGTTCTCTTCCCCCAGGTTGACTGAATTTAATCAAGCATAGTAGTAGCA
>NW_009259483.1:0-10407 GCF_000687185.1 Egretta garzetta | reverse complement strand
GGAATGCAAAAGTGCCATCCTGACAGAGGAGATCCCCTCCCCTCCACCTATTGAGGCTATGAGTGACTGGGGCTGGTGGCAAGGCAAGGAGGTGGGGTTAAACCACCATTTTTGCTTGTATCAGACAATATATAAATATGAGTCAGTGTAAAACTTTTCCTTAGTCCTAAAATACATGTCAGCAAAAATAGATGGAGTGGATTGCTTAAAAGGACTCTCTGCAAAGAGTTCAGCAGAAGCCTGGACAACTGCTTTAGACTAGACGCAACTCCCGGATAGTTAAAATCAACAGCAACATATCTCACCCTGTATGTATACACAAGAAGAGCAGCCCTTGTCTGGGAGAGCTTACAGTCCATGTCTAATTGATTGCCATGTGGTTTTCATTTAAACTCATTGTTAAAACAGAAGCAAGAGCAGCAAAATCCTTTCAAAATATTTCAAAATATCTTTTGCTAATTTTTGTCTTCAGATATAATTGGCCAGGGAGAGTGGTGGACCCAAGTTGTCCTGTGCTAGCAAGGCTCCAGACAACCCATATACATTATCCTCCTTTCTAACCCTCCCACACCATCCAGCTCCCACTGAAGTCAATAGCCAACTCATGAGGGGTCACTGCTTGGTATCTCTGTGTGTGACATCTGAACCAGATGGAAGCTATAAAGTACAAGGCACAACCGTTGTTCTTTTGACACAGAACTTGAGACTATCTAGGCCAAAGGAAATCTTTTCTAGCCACAAAAGTCCTAGTTTCCTATATTATGACCTATATCAACAATATTAAAGCTCAAAGCTATACTGTTACACTGATGACTTTGTTCCATTGACTGTACAGCTCAGTCAGTACATATAAAATTGCAGGATGCATTTAATGTAATTCAATTAGATTTAATTGAATTAAAACTATTATTAAATTCAGCCAAAGGTAAGTCTATGGAATTTTTTTCTAATAACTCAAAAAGCTCAAGTCTGGATGAGTTTAAAGTAATAATCCTACAAGAGAATATGATTGAATAAGTAAGAACATACAAACATTTAGAAGTCCAGCTAGATATGAAACTGAACTTTATATATCACATAAATCAGTCATTACAGAAATGGAAATCAATTTGAGAGGGTTTGCTCAACCTAATTTTTGCTCTGCTTTTAAGTATTTAAAGAAAGATTGATTTCGTGCCATTTTAATTGGCTTAATCCAGCTAAGTATGGAGGACCCTGTGTTAACGTAACAAAACATCCTTTATCATCTGGCCATGGGGAAACTCTTAGAGCTGTTTCCCTAAGTTGCAGCAGCCCCTGACAGTGAAGACGTTATATCTTATGCTTCCTAACACGGCATTTTAAGCAGCTGCTCTGCTACGTTTTCTTAAGACTTCCAGATACCCTGGTCCAAACAATCCAAACAGTTTTCAGCCAACTCTTCTCTTCATTCCTTTCTCTCTCCTTTAATGTCTTCTCTGTTGAAGACATGTAGTGGGACGGTCACACAAGAGGAAAATGAATTAAGGAGACTGTAGCCCTGAGATTTTTTTCCATGAAGGCAGAGAGGTGATTAGAAGTCATTCCTTGTGCTACTGATGAGACTGCAAATATTTATCTAATGGTTGTTACAGTCACCAGCACAGAACTGAACATATGCTATTAAATACCAAAAAAAGTGCCAGATGTTGCCTTTTGAGTTGATGGAGTACTTCCATTGTACCACAGGCAGGATGAGTTGTTCTACATCTGTAACCAAGTATATTAGATGCAGCTCGCTTGCCAGCTTGCATGCCTCTGATACAACATGGGCATGTCCAGGTAACTGAGAAGTAGAGGGTTGATGGAAAGGACCTGGGTGTGAAAAGGTGATGTGGGACCACAGCCTGGGACGGAGCCTGTCTGCTGGGTACGTGCACAAGGTGTGTGCCAGTAGAAGTGTCTTCCAGCAATTACTAGCAACTCTAACGTGAGGATGTAGTGATTGGGAACCTAAAAGTTAGTTGTTGCTTTGGTTGAATGCTCATGGAAATGGTTTGCTAAAACTATGAAAGAAAAGAGTCTGAGAGACTCTAAAACTGATTCACAAAACTTCTATTGTATAGAATATATTTGTGTCACCTTCATCATTCTGCTGGTAACACAGGGTTCGGCCGGTCCTGCTCTTGTCCTGATTGCTTCATTGGATCAGTTTTCTTGCCAAACAAGAATGGTTTCCCCTGTAGATGGCTCTGTTTTCCTACACAATTTTTGGAGTGCTGTTGCTTTAGAAATACCACGTAAATGAGATTGTGCTAGGGCTTTCTTTTCCCCTTCCAGTGGGTGTGATGTTCAGAAAACAATCGTTGGGATTAGATGCTCTTTAACATGATGGCTCTGAAGACAGCTGAACTGTGAATAATCAGCTACTTCCACAAAAAAATATTTTTTTGGTGCTTGATTTGGGACTAAAGTTTCAGTGAAAGGCGCAGCCTGAGTGCCTGAGAATAGCTGTTTGAGATGCCCTGGGCTGCAGCAGCTGGTATCAAGGTACTGATCAGGAGGATGAAGGTCTCCCATAGTTTCCATGTTGGGTTTAGGCAACTGGAGTGAACCCAGAGTTTCAGCTTCTTCTGTGTGTGTGTACAAAGAATATCTTCCTGTTTAAGAAAAAGAAAGGGAGAGTTTTCAATCATTTTCTTCTTAGCACCTGCAGCCCAGAAGCTGTTGGCATGGGATGAACTGGCATCGTGACTGTTCACCCTTAGCAAAACTTAAATTTCCAGTGACATGCTGCATCCCTCTCTGGGCCCATCGGCTCGGGTGCCCTGGCATGGCACAGCTACCAGGCCCTGAAGAGGCAGGTCCCTGTTGGGGACGTCTAAGGAAGAAGATAGAGGGGAAATTACCTTTGTGAGTCAATTGGTCAAAGGGATTATAATGTTTAAATTGTGGTGTTCAAGAATAGAATCTGAGCCCTAAAACAAATGTGATGATGGCAGCGAGACCTTTCTGGGGTGCAGAACAGACGCTGTCTAAATGCAGACAAGGAGCTACAATACCTGGAGGTAACTCCTCCTAAGCCACGGTTGAGTTACATCAGAAGAACAACTTCATTTTGTGCTGCTATGTGCTGGTGGTAGAAATTATCCTACACTAGGGCTAGCAACCCACCTGAGCTCACCTAGCCTCCCTGCCTGCTAAAAAAGAAACTGTGAACCCAAAAATATTTGGGAGACATGAGAAAGCTCTGCTGACTCTTGAACTCCCGAACTATACACTGCATTTTGGCACTGACACTACACTGAATTATCCGTTCAATGTTTGCATGAATTTCTATCTGTTCAGCAAATGTGATCACTCGCAGATACTGAGGCTGGAGATTACCTCTTCTAGTTTCCGTCAACCACAGGAGCCCTAGCTGGGAGCGATGGGTGAGCTGCTCATGCTGAGTGCTGGGACTCTCCATTGCGAGCTGCTGGCTGGGACCCGCCTCCATGAAGAGGAAATGAAATCACCAACACGCAGTCATTGAGAAGAAACTTGGCAGAAGGTGCTACGGGAAGGTCTAGTAAGGTCACCTGAAGCGGTCTCTGGGCATCACCGTTGGAGGGGTGCATGTGGAATGGATTTGACTACAGTTTCAAAGTCATTGTGAATGTAAAACCAGCCCCGAGATGGGGTACACCCCAGAGTGTTGCCCCAAATACGTTATGTATTGGTCTCTCTGGTTTGCAAATATTGCTACCAATGAAGATTATTCCTAGAGGCACTGTTTTCCTAATAAATCTGCACCAGTATAGAAAAGATAGATAAAAGGAACCTAGTTGTCTAAACAATGCAAGACTTTCTAAAGATTAAATTATTGTAAATTATATGTTACTTTTAAATGAATACCTAGAGAGACCTGAATACCCAAGAACTTTTCAGAAAGGGCAAAGCAAACGATTAGAGGTTGGAGAGTATCCCATAATAGGAGAGATTTAAAAGATTACAGCTATTTAGTTTAGTGAAGAGACTAATAAGAAATGACATGACAAAGGTATATAAAATAATGTATGGCACAAAGAAGGTCAGCAGGTGCTCCTATTTATCCTGTCTTGTGAAAGAGGCATAGGAGAATACCTAATTAAATTAAAAGGCAATAAATTTAAAACTGGTAAAGAAAATGCCCTTTTATGTCACATATAGTTAATCTGCGGAACTCACTGCCACTATAAATTATGGAGGTAAAGACTTTTAGTTGAATTCAAAAATTTATTAGATAGATAAAAAAAGACAGAATTGTCAAAAACATCCAAGTTCTGTTTTCAGAAGAAATGTAAGCACCATGCTGAACTCTTTACGTTAAACACTTGCTGGATAATACATAGGCCATCCCTACAGCAAGGGCCAGACTACCAAGTCTTGTGCTTTCATTTTTCAATTAAAGGATTGGGGGTTTTTTATTAAGCAGAACATCTGAAGCAAGAAAATATCCCCTTTTGGGGCAACCAGGAAGCTCTGAGGTGAGGTGTGCTGTGGCAGGCACAGGATCCATCAGTCAGAGTAGGGATTGGGGCTTAGGTCTATATCTTTACTGTTCTTGAATTGCCACCCTGCTTGCTGTAAGCCCTAGGCTGCCATGGGACTACTAATTTCTTGGAGAGGCTCATACTGCTGGCGTATATAGGTGTAATCTGGGCATCTCACTCCTCTTCTTCTCCCCTCCTCGGAGCCCAGGGGTTCAAATACCCAATTTCTGAAGCCCAGCTGAGTGTAGGCATACGGCGAACATCAAGCCAATGTTGTGTTGCTTTGGGGATGGATACATGAAACTGGGGAATCTGAAAATCAACCACAGGTGCCCAGGGAAGGTAGGTGAGGGCCAAATGGGCAGGGGAGTGTTCGGTTGTGATTTTGTATTGCATTTTTGCTAATTATAATTATGTATTCAAATATCTTGGCTCTTCACTGGAGCTAGTCACATATGTCTGTCTTCTAAAAATAAGATTTGAGCACTTAAGTAGGCTTTTTAGAAAGCACTACCGTAAATGAGACTTTCATTGTCATATCCATGCTATTCTAACAGAATAATGAGACAACTGAGGAATAGCAGGAAACATGGGAATACAGGAGACAACTTCCTTAGGACTGTTCTTGGTTTTGGTGTCTGCTTTATGCAATGGAGATTGACTACCATGGAGCCAAGCGGTTTCAGATCTAAATGGGAAATGTGTTTCCTGATTCCACCGCCTCTGACTCACTCAACAGTAGATGCACAACACAGGAAGGGAGATGTTCACACAAATTACGTGCTGCAGGGAGGATTGGGAGAGTTGAGATCAGTTTCTGGCTTTTGCAACTGCACAGAATTTCTAATATCTCCTTTGTTTTTCATTTCTGTGTGTTTAAAACATGGATACTCCTTTTGTTCTACAACTTTCTGTCATGGTCATTTAGCTTACTAATACAAAGAAATGAGAATTTTCTGCATGAATATAGCTCTGTATCCACCACTGGAAATAGAAATAAGTGTAATTAAAAAGCGTCTGGGATTTCTCTAGGGGCTGAAGGGACTTAGGCACTCAGCTCGTTCTGGCTCTTCAAAATTCCACCTAAAATGTTATTGGCATGTGAGTGATTAGCTAGATATTTTTAGTGACTCTATCGTATATTATATTTAGTAATTCTGGACTCAGGATAAGGAAGGTCCTCACGGATCATGAGGTCCAGACTCCTGATATTTCAGGCAGTCACATCATATATTCCTCTTCATTTATCAGGTTGAGTTTTAAAACTGGTTAGGATTTTTTTCTCCCCACCCCATTGTAGGAATTGAGTCTGTTCCAGAATTTGGCTCTCCTGGTGGCTGGAAAGTCTCTTGAAGCATGATGTAGAGAACAAATAATAGTGACAATTAATGACAGACAGGATTACTTATGAATACTCATGTGATAGTCTGTGAGAAGAGAAAATATAGGGGAAATATAGTTTAGGATCATATCAGGTGACCCATTTCCAGCAGAGGAAGGAAAACCAATAGCCCTGGGCAAAGCATCAGTGCAGCCTCATAGGAAATAGTGCATATGGTCTTAGACACACCTGCGCGCAGAAGGGCAGGACAGGTAGTGTGCCCAGAAAAATGAAAACCCCTTGAGAGGGGACTGCAAGAGCAGGATTTACTCGGTCTAGCAAAAAGACATCTTTGAAGAGGCTATAATTGCCACCAGTGTACACGAGAGGAGCAAAGAGCAAGGAGAAAAAATTGTCATTTGGCCTAAAATAAAATGTTGGCATAAGAACAACTGGCTGGAAATTGGAAGAAGGGATATTGAAGGTGAGGGGGCTCTGGCACGGCTTTCCAATGCCAGCAGGGACAGCGGCAAACCTACCTGCTCTAAAGATTGCCCTTGATCAATCTCTGACAGACCAACTTTGCAACATTTGACCATGACAGCACCGGTGATCCAGAAGCTCTCTACTGACATAATTTCTAAAGTAAATGTATGTAAATTCCACTGCAACTTTGTACAAAGCTGGGTTTTATATACTAAACCAACAGATATACCTCAGCTTCCTCTCTTCTAGCACATAGTGTTCTGCTGTAGTTACAGAGAGGAGCAATTATCTCCCCTCTTAGTCTTTGTCCTGCCAACCTAAAATACAAGAAGCACTATTTATAAGATAGGCTTACTGTATCCAAACCATCTGTTCTGTGAACTGGGCTAGTTTGAATGGCTATTTCTTGACTATATGAATAGCCAGAACAATTTTTTTTTTCCCCTTCTTTAGGACAAAGGTTTTTTCTGGTTTTGTTTGTATCCACCCTCATTTCACCTCTCTGAACTTGAGTGAGTTGAGATCAAATTCAGTTAAAAATGTAATTAATGTATGTGAGTTGATACGTTCTGTGCTGGGGCTGGCTCTAACACAAGGGACAATAACAGCCTAATTCTAGTTTATCTTTGGTACTCTGGCTCATAATGGAAATGACAGACCTTTGGCAGTGCTGATGGGTGCTCTAACAATATATATTTCACCAATTATCTCTTTAAGATAAGAAACTTTCACAATTAGGAGAGCCTTCTCATTTTACATGAAAGCTTGTCCCTTGATCTGAGATACTTCTGGGTTTCAGGAGGCAAAGAAATGTGTTTAGGATTTGAATGCAGCCAACGGAAAAAATAATTTATTTCAATAAAGTTCTGTGCCTCTCATAGATAGGTGGCTTCTGTGATCCACAGCATGCAGGTGATATGACCAAGGTACCCACTGGTACAGAGCAACTTAGGGAGAGGTGGGGAAAGATGTGTTTTGTTAAGGGCCATACCCCAGCTTGCCAAGCAAGTTTCCACACCCCAGTGGGGCACAATGCCGAGTTCTGTGCCCTTGTGACCAAAGTTTGGGAAACATGCATACACCAGGACAACAAACCTGAGGGACCCAAGTCTTCAGGCAGAAGCCTCATTTCTGAGATGAAAGAGGTAAAACTTTAACTTCTCCTTCACACAGATTTGGGTTCTGCAAGGACATGTTGTGGAAACAGGTGTTTTCCTACATCAGTTAAGGAAAAGAGCTATCAAAGTGCAAAGAAAAATAAGGTAAAGAACACAAAACAATTCAGGACTTCTTTCCAAGAAGACCTCACCATAAACAGCATGCTCTCTACATCTCTGCAAAGTTCATGCAGAGGGAACCAAAATCCTTTCTTTCACCTCTGGCATCACCACAATTATGTCTATGGTATAAACGCCCTTATTTACTTAAGTCTGAATGTACATACCAATTTTGGCACAAATGTACAAAATGACAAGAACAGTACCTTCATTACTCTTCCAGTATTCAAAATACTATATCCTAAAGGAAAAGGAGATTTGCCAGGGTTTTAGGTAAGATCTAACCATCTTCCCAGAAAGTGAGGTAGGCAAATGGGATGGAGGGCTATAGGCTGTTCAGAGGGGATATGCAGGGTAGGTGAGATGGAGGAATTGCACTGTATTGACTGTACAGCCCTTATGGTTATGGATGATGTGGTTGAGAGCCTCTGCATGAGGATTAAGGGGATGGAAGACAAAGCAGGTATCATTGTGGGTGCCTACTACCAATTGCCCAGCCAGGATACTTGTTGAAGATCCCTTACAAATAGGGATGAAGAATAAGCAGAGGCATTCAATGCTTTTTTTGCCTCAGTCTTTAATAATACTGATAGACATTGGGCCACCCGGTCCCCTGAATCGGAGGACCATGCATGTGGAAACAGTGGCTTTCCATTTGTGGACAATGAAATTGTAAGGAACCAGCTGTATCAGTTGAATGTTCACAAGTCCATGGGGATTCATCCCAGAGTACTGAAGGAGCTAGCGAATGTTATGGCAGGACCCCTCTCAATCGTTTACCAAAGGTATTGGGAGTCTGGGGAGGTCCCTACTGACTGGAAGCTAGCCAGCATTATTCCAATATACAAGAAGGACATGAGGAAACCCAGGAAACTACAGAACTGTTAGTCTAACCTCAGTACCTGGAAATTATAAAGAACATCATACTGGGTGCTATCGAAAGGCATTTAAAGAACAATACAATCACAGGCACAGTCACCATGGGTTCACAAAGGGAAAACCTTGTTTAACTAATTTAATGTCCTTCTACAATAAGGTCACCTGCCTAGTAGGTGAAGGGAAGGTGATGGATGTAGTTTTCCTGGATTATAGTAAGGCTTTCGATACTGTCCCTCATGGCATCCTTCTGGACAAGTTGTCCAACTGCAAGATGAGCAGTTAGGCAGTGCGCTGGGCGAAGGACTGGCTGAAAGGCAGAGCTCAAAGGGTTGTAGTGAATGGGGCTACATGTAGTTGGAGACTAGTCACCGGTGGTGTTCCTCAGGGCTCAATTCTAGGGCCAGTTCTGTTCAATGTATTTATCATTGATTTGGATGCAGGATTTAAATGCACAACTAGCAAGTTTGCTGATGATACCAAACTGGGAGGTGCTGTTGACTCGAGGGACAAGAGGCCTCTTGTTCTGGGTAGATTGGAGCATTGGGCATGAAACTGAACAAGAACAAATGCCAGATTCTGCACCTCGGATGGAGTAATGCCAGACACCTGTATAAACTGGGAGAGGAGTGTCTGGAGAGCAGCCCTGCAGAAAGGGGTCTATGGGTGCTGATTGACAGGAGGCTCAGCAGGAGTCAGCAGTGTGCCCTGGCAGCCGAGAGGGCAAACTCATCCTGGGGTGCAACAAAACCAGCAACCCCAGCCGGTCAAAAGAGGTGATTATCCCCTGTATTTAGTGCTGATGTGGCCTCACCTTGAGCATTGTGTGCAGTTTTGGGCCCCACAATTTAAGAAGGTTGTGTCCCGAGGAGGGCAGCAAAGCTGGGGAAGGGGCTGGAAGGCATGTCCTCTGAGAAGCAGCTGAGGATACGGGGTTTGTCTCTAATTTGGAGAGAAGGAGGCTGAAGGGTGACGTCCCTGCTCTCTAGAGCTTCCTGAGGAGGGGACGTGGAGAGGGAGGTGCTGAGCTCTTCTCCCTGGTTCCCACTGCCAGGGTGCATGAGAATGGCTCGAAGCTGCATCCATCAGGGGAGGTTGGGACTTGACGCGAGGAAACATTTCTTTACTGAGAGGGTGGTCAAACCCTGGAAGAGGCTTCCTGGAAAGCTGGTTGATGCCCCAAGCCTGTCAGTATTTGAGAGGCATTTGGTCAATGCCCTTAATACCAAGCTTTAACTTGGTCAGCTCTGGATTGGTCAGGCAGTTGGACTAGATGATTGTTGTAGGTCCCTTCCAGATGAAGTCTCCTATCCTTCTCCTCTCCAAAAGTTTAAAGTCACAGATAAGCTGTGGAAGTTTTACCCCGTGGCTCAAGCACGTTTTGTATCCCATAGAAACACAGCCAATTGGTGTGTTTAATAGAGATGCTGCGCAGCTTGGTTTCAGTGGGAAAAGGGGATGTAACGGTGATAGCAGCCATGAACTATTTTTACCATTTCAAAGAGTCATCGTTTGCCTGGCTGTGCTTTGGCACATAACCAAACGTTCTAGGTCTAAAAATGACCAACATTTCCACCACACCAATGTCACCTCCACTCACGTTTTTATCAAAGCCTGTGTTATTTCCATGGTACTCTGTCGGCACCATCCATCCCAGCATATAGCTCTGGTTAAACTTTGGTTTTCCTCCAGGCTGTGGCTGCCGAAATCATCCCCTGTTATCCCACGGGAAAAGGGTTTATGCCCCTGGTCCTCCTCACTGGGGAGCCTCATGGAGGTTAGGTCAGGTGCAGAGGGAGGGTGGCTAATAAGGGTGGCCTCTGGGCTAAAGGGCTGGATTTTGACATGGCCTGAGAAAAGAGTAACAGCACGAGGTCTGTCCAAGGTAGCTGACTGGCAGAGGATGCATCAAGGATGCCCAGCAGCTGGGCCCAATGCATGGCCCCAAGGGCAGGGACAGCCCCCCGGGCCTCCC
>NW_009259482.1:587473-589678 GCF_000687185.1 Egretta garzetta | reverse complement strand
AGGGCTGAACAAACGATGAAGTTTTTTTCTCAGTATGAGTATTAACAGATTTTTCTGTACTTGACTGGCAGCCTAATTTTATAAATTTAGTATCTTTGAGATCTTTCTGCCTTGGCAAAATCCGGTTGAAATTGGCTAACGTTGAAAAGCTTCTGCAGGAGGACTGACAGGCAGCTGCACAGACAGACAGATTTGAACAGCAAGGAAGCTAGGCTAAAACCCAGACAGCTACATTAAGGTCTCACTCAGCTACTGGCAAGTGTAGGGTAAAGTCAGAGAGATGAAGCCCAGGAGGCTAAGCTGCCTCATTTTATCATTAAATGATGGCTACACAAAGCATTAAGCATTCCCGAGTCCAGTCTTAATTTCTTGTTTAAATTGAGATCGGCAGTTCCCCATTAACTTAAGAGGAAAAGTATTGCATAAATTTGGATAGGGGGCTGTGATGAATGGATTAACTCCCCCCTTCTCTATCTCTTTCGGGGCTGTACAGGAAGCATGAAAAAATTTGTTGGATTCAACCCAAAAGCTGGGCCTTGTCCTGTGGTGTTATTGGGTGTTGTTTCTACTGATTTGTGGGGAGAATGAGGTTGGGATTAATTAAAATATGTCACTGATGAAAATTGCAGAAATTATCTGATTCATTTTCACCAAGTGTCTGCCTGTCTCTCTCTTGACTACAGATGAAGTTTGGAGCAACCACACTCCTAACTCAGGTATCTTGGTTAAATATCTCAAATTGGTGGGATGACGCCAGCAGCAGACAGCCTGCTTTTGGCTGCTATTTAAAGATCAGTATGACACAGGCAGCACCACTCCCAGCTCACCATGGAGGACATTCAAGTCACAGCTGATTACAGTCAAACTTCTTCGGTTGTCAAGTTGAATGGGCCACTCAGAGAGGTGGCGGAGTCCCCATCCCTGGAGGTATTTAAAAGATGGGTAGGTGAGATGCTTGGGGACATGGTTTAGTGGTGGAATGGCAGTACTAGGTTAATGGTTGGACTTGATGATCTTAAAGGTCTTTTCCAACCTAAACGATTCTATGATTCTTTCTGTGGTGGCAATAGCCCAATGATATATGGGTTATGGAACCAACCTTCTCACTTCATGCAGCTTAAAAGCAGGTAACACTCAGGGGAGAGATGAAAGGAGGAAAGACATAAAGGTGGCTTTCAGTGACCTTGGTCTACTACTGCCAGATTCCAGGCTGGGCCCAGTTTATCAGCAGGGAGGGAATAGCAAGAGTTTTCCAGAGGGGATTACAATGGCTCTTCATCAGTAAGTGCCAGTGTTTGAAATAATGCCGCATAATCACATCCTCGTATTTTCCTACTTAGTTTAACATCTTATAGGGGATTTTTAAAAGTACATTTTGCTGCTTTTTTATTGAACTCATTGTACTCTGGTGATTGGCAGAATATAAACTATATTGCTGGATAATAACTTTTTTAAAAAAAAATTAAATGGGACACATTTTTAAAGAGCTTTTTTCACTCTTCATTGCAGTATCTAAGAAACCTAAGTTGAAATAGGATTTTGTCTTCTCTTCCATTTATGCACTTTTGAAAATTTTCCCCAGAATTAGTTTTGTCTTATACTACCTAATAGGGACTAAATAAATTGCATTCTATAGACACTGAGCAGAATATTAAGAAGGTATAACACATAACAGGTATGATTTTATCTCCTGTATATGCTTCTTGGAACATACACTACTCTGTAGAATTTTCAATTATTTTTGGAGGAAAGAATAAAAAAAAAAACCTAAACTCTTTTACAGGATTTTTTTTCATAAAAAACCCAAAAATAAAACGCTTCACTGGTCAGGAAATTACTCAAAAACGTGTATAACATTTGAGCAAACTGCTTAGTGGAAAACCCAGCGGCAAATGCCAGCACCACCAGATAAGTGGCCTCAGTGCACCCTCTCCGCAGAGAGTAATGGCTTGTCAGAAACCATTTCTCCAAAACATGGTTTAATGTTTCTGGAGACCCTGAGACTTCCACACTCTGACAGCAAACATAATAATATTAAAATCTTCTCATGTAGCTATAGATCCTGTGCAGTTCATTCACCTCCTACTTCAGTGAGAAAGGAAAAAATAAGCTTTTTATGTACAACCTTATCCCTTTGTTACTTCCTAGCTACGCACATTGCGAATTAGGCATTGCAAACTTCATAAACGGCGGTGCCACACACCT
>NW_009259482.1:557485-587450 GCF_000687185.1 Egretta garzetta | reverse complement strand
CACAATTACAGGAGCAACACTTTTGTCAGGATTCATTCAAAAACAAGTAGTCTTTGTGTCAGCAAATGAACTTTGTTATAAATACGTCAACCAAATGGGAAGTCTGTGACAATGCAATAGACATCCTGGCCTGCCTCTGATGGCTTGTCTGGCCTCAAGCAAAATGCATTAACGTGTACTTGCAGATCTCTGCCAGAATTATTCTGTGACAACATACCTCCTTCTGTAGTAAACTGCTGAGGAGCAACTGTTGCTCCAAATATTATTTAATATTTAATAGTAACCCTCCCCAAACAAACAAGCCCTAATGGGCGGGTTTGCTTCAGTTTTAGCTTTGCTTTTAGCTTATCTTAAATGAACAAAGCAAGCACCTTGTAATTTCACCAAGAATTGAGTCTTGAAGAGTGAACAGTGGTAGGAAATTTCAGTTTGAAAGCTGAAAGTTTTCTAGGGTTATATGAGATTGGAAGAGCTTTGCTATAAAGGAGAGTATTAGGCATGCTTCTCCCTTTTGCTGTTACAATCTCTTATATCCCGACTCTGTAGTTTTCATCAATTACAATAGTAGCTACTATATCTAAGGGACAATGTTTTGGCCCCATACACACAAATGTCTGGATTATCAAATGTCCTGTATTATAGTAGAGAAGAAGTTGTTAAGCAGGATGATAAAAGAATTTCATCCTCTTTCCTCTGCCACTGTTTCAGGCTGCCTCTGCATACTTCAGTCCCTGCGAGCCAGGAGTGCCATGCATTATGACTGAAAGAGGCTGCATATGAGGATTTATGTGACTAGAAACTGTACATAAGATAATGGAAAAAACGCATTTTCAGAACATTTGGACTTAATGACACATCTCTCTCTCGTTGACAATCCAGATTGCTCCTCTTTGAACTTGGTATCATGTTCATTCTACATCTTGCTGGTAAGAATGTAACTCATCCCAGATGATGACTATCATGTTCCCACATACCTTTCTGGTACAAGGGGGCCATTTAGAAGAAGCACAAATACGCTGACTGTAAAACAGCCCTGAATTTTCTTTCCTTTTTCTGAAGAGCAACACCAGTCATCATGAAGGAAGTTACTCACCGCTTAGAGTTAAGATGGTAGAATCAAGCTGATGCCCTCTGGCCTCACTTCACAGATGAGCTGTGAAAATAAACTTGGACACTATAACAGTCAGTACCATTAAAAATGCCCACGAGGGTTTAAACAACATGCAATAAATATGAGCTTGTGTTGCTGCCACAGACATTGAACAAGGAAGAAAAACCAGTTATGAATAACTTCTCATTAAATGAGGCCTCTTTGGTCTGTGCTCTGAATATGGAAAGGGGTTTGTGGAATAAGAACTGGACAGCCATGCAAACTCAAACATGTAAATGAATTCATAGTATATGAAGACCCACTGAGGAGGCCACATTCATTCTGGCATTCCATCCCATCTTTGAGTAGTTGACTTTGCAACATAGCTTTTGCTGTTTATGTGTGTGTGTAGCATATAAATCTAAACTGAAACAGTGCATTAAAACACTTCCTAGCTCCATGAAGTTTGAAACCTCACGCTGTAGCCACATTTTGCTACTCAGACTTATTTCAAGATCTGTTGCGCATCTGCGCCCTCTCTCCTCTCCTTAGGAGAGCTAACTGTGGGAAGTAAGTCACTGTACCTTCCATACCTTCCTGCATAGATCCAATTTCAGCAAGGACCTTGGCAAACATCCTCTGAAGAATTTTGCTGAAGTGACTGAAGACACTACCATGCCCGTCTGTGTGCCCTGTCCTTCTTCTGTTACGTGCCTTATTCCAAGGAACAGTTAGCATTGAACAGTTTGCCTTCGGGGGTAATTTTTCTGAAAACTTGGGCTATGCCTTGGAGCAGTTAAGACACAGACACGTGTTGGTCCTGCCTCTTCTATAGGATCAGTAACCCAAGAAGGTAAGAAGGACGGCTAGGGGACCAATAACATCTGAAAGTGCCCCTGTGAGATTTGCCAGAGTCTGTCTGCTAAAAAGCCCCTTAGCTATGTTGGCAAAGCACAGTTAGAGGGCCACAGTCTCCTCTAGTGCAAACCAGTATTGAGTGCTGTGGAAATCCATGGAGCTACACCAGGTTTACACCAGTTAACCAGTTATACCTGACATAGTTTATGCCCTGATAAATATTTAGCCAGCAGAAGGCAAGGTTCCCTAGACTCTATACTGACCAGATGCATATCAGGCCAGGCCGTACCTTCCTCTCTATGGAGCTGCAGGTTCATCCCATCCCCACCTGCCCCCTCATCACCCCAAATAGAGCTGCCACAACCTTCCCCTAAGTGATTTGCAGTCACTCCGGTAGCAAGCTGAACGCAACATTAAGGAATTCAACTCTTGCCTAATTAAGGCGACGCAATCAACTGGTCCACAAAAACTTAAGGATCTTCTTAATAACTCTATTTTTATCAGCTTGAGTGCCAGACACTGTAGTGCGAGGTGATCATTAGTGCTGATATTTGAAGTCAGGGAAGTTTTATCTTACTGTATTTTCCCTCATGAGCATTTGCTCTCTGCTAACCCACTCCCTCTGCCATTACTGTGCTGGCTCCCATTTGCTGTTAGCATCCAATATAAAGTCATTTGCTCTAAATTACTTTAAAAGTACTGATGGCCATGCTTCCAAAAATACATTCTTAATAACTAGCTTCTAGGCACAATTTTAGGATACAGGAAACTAAAAAAAAAAAATAAAAAGGAAAAAACTCAAATTGCTTTAAGTAAAAAAATTTGGGAAAGAAGGTTTTCAAGAGCTACTTTCCTGTGGGACGATGCATAGTCTGTTTGTTTGCCTTCATTTCCTAAATCAGAAATGGCTTTTAGACTCCCAAAGACATTTATAATAAAATAGTTTTGTCTACAAAATTAAACAACTGCTGCTGCCCAAGCCTGTCACTTGTTGCCTCCATTTAGTTGTGGAGTATTATTAGTAATATTTCAGCAGTTCTTACAAAGTCTTATTGTCCTTCATATTGTCTAGTGTTATAGCAAAAGAAAACCGCTTGTGCCCTTAAGGTGTCATGGCCCAGGCGGCAGGTATTCCTCCTTCCCAGGCCCTCTTGTGAGCTCTACGGTAGTAACAGAGCAGCAGTCCGAGGGCAAGTTACTCTTGGATACACATCAGATTCCCACCAGGTCCTATTCCATTAAGAGAAGAACTGGAACACGATGGCAAAATCCACAAAATGCTGTGAAGGCAGCTGGACCCCTCCAGCTACGATACTCAGTGATTCGGCACAGGAGCCCAGGAATCTCTTTTAGCTGTTGGATGAAGCACACCGCCCCATGCAGAAGCCTTTACCACGGGACTGTGTGAACCTCACTTGCTTTCTCACATGATGGAGACTTCTGCACACGCAGGGCATTGCTGTTTCAAAGTCTGTATGTCTTGCTGAGTGAATGTAACACTGGCTATAAGAGCCTTACGCTGCACTAAACTGAGCACTGGCAAATCCCCTTGTCTTTGTAGAAGATTTGTTAATTTCAAGTGGATTTGGGGAAAGTCTCCTTGGCACAACTCAGTGCAGGAGGGATGTTCCAGTTAGGATTGCAATCGTTTGACCAGTGCCAATGCATAGGATTTGTTTTCAGAGTTCAATTCTTTGCCTAAATAAGGTATTTGAATTAAGAGAGAAAAAAAGTGTTTCATACCTGCTAGGTAGAAAGTTTTCCCTCTGGCAAAAGCCTTTTTCATTAGTTGTCATGATGGTACCACACTGCCTGATACAGGACTTGCAACAGTGCTAGTGTGAGGTGGAGATTTTTCAGCCATGGGTTTTGCAATCCTATCATCTGTATTGAAATAAACACTGATTGGTTTTTTTTTTTTTGTTATTATTATTGTGATTCCTCTTATGAAGAAAAAGGGACAGGAAAAGAAGACAACAGGGCAGAAGAGACATTTCCAGTGTATAAACAAACTCAGACTACTAGGTTGCTGATGTCTCAAACACTACAACTCATTGTGGGTGGCAAGAGAAAGCAATGCTTCGGGAGTCAGCTGCAGCCATCTGTCTCCGAGGAGCAGCTGGTGATGGGATGCTGATACTAATGAAATGGGATTGCTCAGTGCTGCCGATTTACTGCCGTTAGTGTACCAAATTCTGATTCATGCTACCATTATGGCTACTATGCCTGGGAGGCAGCAGGCTTAGTTGGTAGTAGTATTGATAATACTTGGGGCACCTGCGGTTCAAAAAAGGTGTGAAAAGCAGTAGAATCAGAGTGCTTATGTAGACTGTTTTGTGTTTAAATTGCCAGGTGACTGACTGACAGATCCCAGCGCTCGGAGTTTCCTGGACTAGTGATTCTTAGTCATCTGGGAGTTGGTGAGTAGGAAATGACATTAGCTATGTTATTCAGAGTGGAAAAAAATGAGAAACAGTGAGGGTTGTAGGATTAATAACATACCAGTAGTGTGGAACTGAGCATACAAATAAGACTGTGTCAAATCACTCTGAGAATGGTGGCGTTAAAGCTGTCGCTGCACCAAACAGCTGGGACTGAGCTCGTAGATCCAGAAGCTGGTAAGGACCTGGGCTCACCAGGCTGTGTGTGCATGCACTAGCCTTTTTTTGTTAACATTGGTGGCTTGAGCTCAGGGGCACCTGAACTCCTGTCATAAATGACAGTTAGTAGGATGGCATTGAGGATTATCTGTAGAGCAAGAGGTGTCTCTTAACAGTAGTCTACGTCCTTCATCCCAATTAGTTTTTAATATATTAGGCAAAAAATACCAGATATACTGCATTCAGCTTTGGCACTTCTGTATTTACTACTGCATTTTCTATAAAATGGCATCATTGATGTTTTCATGCCTTCTGCTAATACTAACACATGCCTAGTCAAAGCAATTCTCATGCTGGGCTACAGAGTCGGTCTTTCTCAGAAAACAGGCTATTCTGTGTACTGTATATAACAGTTTTCATGAGGGATTATCTAAACCTGTGGTTGTGACACTCATCTGACACAAGGTCCTGGCTGTTCGAGTCCCATTTGCGAAGCAGGCAGCCTTCTGATGAAGTCTCAGAAGAGAGTTCTAAGGTACTTTGCGAAGCAGGCAGCCTTCTGATGAAGTCTCACCTAGCGAGTGTTCTAAGGTACCACCTTTAGTACCAGGTTTAGGTGGCCATCTTGAGGAGGTTCACCCCTCTAGGGCCAAGTGGGAGAACTGCCGGATTTCTGGCTGAGCCATTTGGGCATTTAGCCATAAGGTCACTTAGCACAGTTTGCTACTGGAGAGGTATTTGGAGCAGGGCCTTTGCCTCAGGCTTGAGGAATGTATTAAATTGGTGACAAGGGACCCAGCAGTCTCAGGCAATGCAATGCCCAAGGAACTTGAGGATTGGTTTCAGGACAGCTTGCCAATGGTTTGTAAGAGGTTGCTAATTACTATCAATTGCAGTGATCTTTCCAAAGGAAATGGATTGCAATTGCAAATTCACAATTGCAATTTCACATAGACCACAAAGGAGTCGTCTGAATAAACAGCCTTTGATTCACCACCATCCTTTGCTGGATTCAGACTGCTGACTAGCTCCATACCCTGTTGTCACACCCCCAGCTATCCCCTAGGCCCCGAGCTTTTCACGGGATCAAAGAACAGAAGGGGGAAGATACAATGGGGCAGCTTGTGCCATGAAGCAAAGATGGATGGGCTGATTTCTAGTGCACACAGAGAATCGGGGCCCTTATACTGAAACAGTGCTGGGGGTTGCTGTGATTTGTGCTGGAGGCCACACTTAGGACTGAGGCAGACAGTCTGAGTGCAGACAGCACAGAGGGGCAGCTAGAGGCAAACGCAAGCTGTTACACAAATGGCCTGATCTTTTGTGTCTGATAGTGGTCTTGGAGAGGCTCTGCCACTGCACAGTGGCTGGCACTGTTTTGGAAAGGGAAAAGGTAGGGCATCATCACTTAGTTTGCACCTACTCAAAGGCACTCCTGCATTACAAGCCTTTCTTACATCTCTGGCAAATCCTTTCAAGCTTTCCCTGTGCACTGGCTACAAGACAGCAGGGCATGCTGCAGAACTGGAATGAAACATCTAAAATTGGTTATAAAACTATGGTTAAGGATTCAAAGGTAAATAATTAGTAGATGCCAGCAAGGCACCCAGAAAATCTTTCACATTGAGGCGATTTCACTTCAGAAAGTGTAACATCCCTCCATCAACAATGTTTTCTTTTCATTACAGCCTGCTTTAAGAGCATTGTGGTGTCTAAAATAGCCTAAGCACTATGAGGCCTGG
Organism: Egretta garzetta; assembly: GCF_000687185.1. NCBI lineage: Eukaryota > Metazoa > Chordata > Aves > Pelecaniformes > Ardeidae > Egretta > Egretta garzetta. Next base: position 581,160 of record NW_009259482.1, on the reverse strand, counting down.
GCTTCGAGAACTACTCGGTCATTTTTCTCACAGGTGTCCAGTCTCCTTTTTGTTTCCTGAATCCTTTTCTTTTTGAGAGACTGCTGCCGAGCGATGATCAGATGTCTTGATTAGATTTCCAGTTATTTCATATAAAAACATATCTGGTTTAAGGTTTTCATGGTTGCTTAAGAGTTTTATTCAGAAACTATTTGCCTTTTCTCTGGAACTTATTATTTTTCTTCATACAGCGTCCCTGTGCAAGAGAGAGTTCCAGAGCTGTGTCTACATCCACTGAAATCAATGAAATGCCACTCAGAGCAGGATCAGGCCACACCATAGAAAAAGACGAACTAAGGGGTCAAGGCAGACCTGTCTCCTGCTGTGACATTGGAAATATGTAGGTTCTCAAGATCACAGCTTCAGACAGGGAGAAAAATTAACTGGAAGAAAATAGAGGAAAAGTAGTGTCCTGTACGCTTTTCACACAGGACATGGATTTGCTGAATTTAGCAGGATAAGGCAGTCTAAATGTACAGTGTAGTGTATTTTTTCAGTGGTATCACAGGTATTTGGCAGCCCAAGACAAAATCAGTAATAAATCTTATCTGACTCTTTCACTCCTTTTCTCTAAGTCCTGAGCTTCTAATAGCTGTTTGTATTCCCTGTTATCATGTCTTATGCAATCTGTTTCTGCAATTTAGTATCAAAGATGTTGTCCCAAATTTTTTCATTCCTTAATGTGCATAATAGGCATTTACAAGAACTGTAAGTATTCAGCTTTTACCCAATTGGCTTTTAGCTAATGCCTTTTTATTTAAAAATCTATTTCATCAACCACCAGCTCATTTTAAGACAGAAAACAACAACACAAAATGCCAGTTACCTCCATTTTTTGAGGGGTCAACTTTGCTCACATTGAGTATCTTATTCCATAGGGTGTACCACTAACTTTAACCCTTGAGTCTTCAAGAACCATACTTCCCAGAATGAAGTGTGGGATCTTTATGAAAAATTAGTGGGTTCTACTAAAGTATACAGAATAAAATTTGACACAGATTTGTTCTTCAAATACATCAGACTACACAGAAATAATGAAAAAAAAATATATCCACCATCCATGTAAAGATTGCTGCATAGTGGGTATTTCCTCTCACCTAATGAGAGCTTATCCCACAATTTTCTTGAGAAATTATGTTCCCTTCAGATAAAGCAGTCTTTACAAAAGAAGCACATAAGAGAACACTGGATAGAGACTGCCACAGCTGATGAAGATGAGAGTTGTGTCCCATCTTGTGTTTCCAGTATGGAAAGCATGGTGCAGGGTTGGTGAGAGGAGCTGCAGCAGGCAACAGTTCTTCAGTGAGCAACATGTAAGGATGAGTATTTTGCCTATCACTTCTTAAAAGCTTTTTTTTTTTTTGAATGACCTTTCCAATATTGTGTAAGTGAACGACAAGGAGATAATCAAATGCTAGCTTCAATGTAAATTTGGCAAGGGGACAAGATTTGCTCCCTGGCAGAATGAAGATGAATGCTTTAAGTGTGGCTTAAAGCTGCTGTCTTTTATGGGCAGGGTGAGCATGCAGCCATTCACAGGGTGAGGACACTGCCACAGAATTCATTACGAGCTAGATAAAGCAGCGCACACTTATTGCAGGGATTGCCATTTTCTGTAAGTTTGTGAAAGTTCAAAATGGCAGGCTCGCATAGCTCATCTCTACACATTATCACAACATAAAGCAGCCTTGTCCTCATCATACTGAAATAATTATTCTTCTAGGTGAGGGAATGTACATGTACAAGCAAAAAGAATGGTTGTGTGGATTTGTTTCTGACTGTTAATGCCTGTGTAACTATATATGCAGATTAGGTGTTGCCCTTGAAGACCTGGAGAGCAGCCAGCGTGCCTCTTCCCCGGTAAACTTGATGTAAACAAAGTTACGCATAAGCAGCATTTGTTATTACAGGGTCTGAGCTACTCCAGCTTCCAAGTCATTCAGATCAAGATTTTGTTCTACAGTTTCTTATCTCTGCTTCTGGAAGAGTGGCAGTTTCCTGAGCACCCTCTAAACAGCGCTTACCTTTGCAGCTCCAAAGTGATCTTTCCTCTATGGTCTTAGAGGAATTTCACCCACACACATACCCATGACCGTGACAGTAACAGATGTCAGCATCTTTGTGTTTCCAAGGTTCCATTGAAGCCCTCACCTTTTTGTCACTCTCTGAACAGTGTTTGATCAGAGCTGCAAGATTTCCTCCCACCACGGGCTGTGGGGGTGTGTGCCCTACCCTCATTTTAAGTTATCGTTGTAATGCAAAAAAAAAAATCTTGTAGAAAGAAGACAAGATCAATATTAGTAAAACGCCAGAGAAAATGGCAGCCGTGCAACACTCAAAGCAGAGCATGCCACTTAGCTGGCAGAATCACCCTCCTGTGTACGGTTCACTTCAGTTTTTATACCAACAGATTTGGGATACTTGTATTTTTCAGCCTGATGTTTAAATCCACGTGGCTTAGCACCTCTTGTGCATGTAGTCTTGTAGACTGTATCTGAAAAACTTCTGCTCTGTCATCTGCACATACAGGTATCTCTAAAGCCAGTCACCTGAGCCACCAAGTTTGGGCCCAAAGTGGTCCACGCAGAAGTCTTCATTTTAATCAAGCTTTAAGAAACAGGGAAAACAAATCTGTGGCACTTTGTGTTAGATACGTGTGTAGAGAGGAACAAAGGCCCCTCTTCTCCTCATAGGTAGGCTCAAGTTGAATACTTAAAACGGTCATGGAAATAATATTTGCATGTGTGTAAGGAGTGCTTATTTTATGGATATCAGTAGGTGTGAAAATATTTGGTGTATTTTTGCCAAGAGTAATTTGGAAAATGTTTTGTATGGTATGAACCTTGGTATTTATTAAAGGAATAGTATTCCTTACAAATTATAAATGCACCATAACTGATTAGTAGCCATGGACTTGTTGCAAAAAATGAAGCATGCTGAAAGAAGAAACATGTTAAAAGAAACAGGTTTTTTTTTCTGCATCTCAGCCAGTATTCCTTCTGTATGTACTAGACTTTGTGAAGGGTCAGGTTCGACAGTCTGGAGCTTAAATTCCTGTAATGCATCTCACACAGCTCTTTTGTTAATGCATATTCAATTAAAAAATGAGTCTATTTTAAAATTAGCTGTGGCCCCAGGGTCTAGTTTTAACAGGATGTTTCCATTTGTGGGTACCATGTGGCTTCTGTGCAGGGAAGTGGGGTTTTCTATATGGAAACTGGATCCACTGTATAGCTGAGGTAGGTGTCACAGTTAGGGTTAGTCCGCGCTAGAAAAACTTGCCCAGAAAAGCTAGTTACACGGGCTATGAGTGTGTGATCTTCACCACCAGCCGCCCACTGGCATATTTAAACTGATACACCTGCATCCATATTAGGACTTCTATCATTACGACAATGCATTGTATTCAGTACCTTTCATTTTTGGTTTCCATATTTAAAGAGGCTGTTACCATATATGTACACGTATTTTCAGCTGTTTTCCTAGAGGAAAAAAAAATGTGCAGTCAATCCTTACAATAATTCCTGAACTTGTTGGCTGATTTTAATCAAGCCCAAAAAAAGCAGCAGAGATTTCAGACACAATTACTTTCCCACAGATTTCATAAAGACGGATAAGCCCAGTACAGGAAAGACTTCCTGTTACTGCCTGCACGGAGGGACAGCCTGCAGTTCACCCTTTATTACACTCAACCTACACAAAAGAGGAACATTATGAGTGCTTTTAAAGGCAGGAAACGTGTCTTTTATAATCCACACCTTATTAGATACTAGAGAATCTAATCATAGGACATGGCAGCAAGAGCAAACTGGGCTCCTCAAGGCAGCGTATCATAGCGTATCCCTATATAGTATCCACCCTATGGGTCCAGCAGCATCAACACCGTGGGTGCTGCCTCTTTCTCTAGGCTGGCAGAGCTAGAACCACAGAAGCTTCCAGCACAGATAAGCTTTTAACTGCCATTTAAATTTGTGAAATCGAATTCACAAGGCACTTAAAAGTGCATGTGGTGAGCAGAGTTGGGGTCCAGCTGTTAGAACCAGCAAGCAGTCAATTTCACTTCAGCCGTGAGAGATACTTGGGTTCCTTACCGATTGGAGTGCATGCTTTGCTCAGCAGGAGTGTGGGGGGGTTTCCGTGTGTTTTGTTGTTGTTGTTGTGGTGTTGGTTTGGTTTTGTTTTTTTCTTACGGGGAAACTCATTGACAGTCACCTAATTCACAAACAGTGAGAAGTGGCCCTTGGGTAGCTGGGAGGAGTCATCGCTTGGTCTAAGTGCCTGACTCAACTCTTGAGTCTTCCCCAATGCAAATAAGGTATTTCCATGCCCGCAAGCAACAAGAAAAGAACTTCACTGGGGTTGCAAACTCAAGCATTCAGAACAAGGAAATGCCAAAATTGAGACCTGAAGAAACTTAATTTAGCTGCCCTTGGCCATATGGTGGTTTTTTTGTAATTAGCTGCAGAAATTTAATATACTCTACTCAGTGCTCTGAAGGGTAGAGCTTAAGGAAAGATAATCTGATTCCTTTTTATCCTTGTTCATAGCGCCTAAAAAATACACAGTGAGGGCCTCACAAACCTTGCTCTTAATACAGAAGTATCTTTTTACTATGGGCTTTCCAGTCTCAGTCTTTACCATGGTATCTTCATCAGCTTCATAAGATTAATTTACCTTTTAAACCCCAGTTCAAATAAGAGGGGTTTATTATTCACATTTTCCTGGTTAGACTTTCGAGAAATAGATGTACTGCATCAAAACTAGGATTTATCTCTCTACTGGAGAGTTTTCTCAGGTGTAAAGCAGCCATAAATCCTATTATATTCAGCTGCAGCTTAACACTAATGAAAGCAAGAAGCCAGATTTTTATTATGGTTTCCCAGAAAATGGGGACATACAAATAACCAGCTGCAGAGAGTTTGGTCTCAAGGCCAGATAAGTAAAAGATATTCAGCCACTACCATACATAGCATCAGGTGCCTGACTTTTGAACCCTTGGCTCTCAGGATAACACCTAGACTGTGAGTGAGACGCCTTGGAATAATATCCCACACATCTGTATGTGTAGTACACAAAACTCCTTGAGGTAGCTAGTAGGGGATACTTAGGACATAGCTGTGCTACAAAACTAGCTACTCTCCAGAATTAAGTATCTCATTCAGGGATTTTAAGTCTTCTCCCTCTGCCTGAGGTGTCCCTTTCTTAAAAACGCAGCCACAGGGTTTTCAAGCATGGCTGGAGAAATACCCTTTACCAATACCCCTCCGCGTTAACAGTTCAGCAGTTTGACCACTAGCCTGAGGATGTCAGCGAGCTGGATTCAACTCCTTCATGACCAAATGGGAGGAAGGGTGCCAAATCTTGACCTCCTGAACAGTACACACGCACCCGTCTCACCAGCAGAAATCTGTCAGGGCCCTGAGGGCACCACTAGGTGTTAATGGCCCTGATCAGCCTCACCTGGAACTCCCACCCACATGCTCTGCCCATGGACCAGGACTCTATTTAAGCCCAGGTCTGGGACTTTAGTCCCTGCCTGAGCTATGCAGTAGCTGAGTGTGCTGTTGGTTTGCTCTCCTGCCTTGTCTGCTAGACGGATCCATGTTGTAGCCCAATCTGCACCTCTGGCCCTCCCTCCTGCTGCTCCTGACTGAATTTCCTGGGCAGACTTTGCACTTGATTCATTGCTTCATCTAGTCTGGGACTGTCAATGGACTCTGCACTGTGGTCTGACCGTTCTGTTCAGGTACAGAGGGCCACTCCTTTGGCTGGTGAGGCTACTGCCTGTGCTGTAGTCACCCTTGGCTCCAGCCTTGTCTTCCCTTGAGCAGCAGCCTTGCTCTTGCCATTCCCTGAGAGAGTTGCAGCTTCTTGTCTTTCCCAAATGCAGTGCTTTAGTCAGGGCACTTCCCTCTTGCTCCCTAGAGAATGTCCTCCAGTGACTACTCTGGGAAGTCTTGCTTATGTCCTCCTCCTGCCCCTGCTTAATGCACAGTACAACTTCCATAGTTCAGTGTTTGCTTCAAGTACTTTTAAAAAATAAAAATTAAAAAAAAAATTACATTGAGGCTGAACAGCAATGCTTTGTGGCTGTTGTGGACCGGGACTGTAACAGGGCTCTGCTCCAGCCAGCTCATCCAGGCTTCCCCGGCCAGACCTCAGGCCCAGGAGCCCTCCAGCCCTGGTGCACCCTCATGTCCTGCAGCACTGATGGTGCTGTCCCAGGGATGGGGCATCCCCCGGTATTGGCGCTTTCCAGTGCTTTGGGTGTTTCATAGACTCGGTTCTTGCTAGTCAGGGAAGCTGCTTTTCACTCCAGAGTCGGAGCCTGACGTTTGTGTTTTCAGAGACGGCGAATATTGTGTCAGGGTACTGGGTGCTTGGATGACTGCCATCTGCATGTGTTTTTCTCCACTGCACCCAGGTCGTTCCCAGGCTCAACTTCACTCCCAATTTTCTCTACCTACTTCCCCCCAGCGGTACAGGGGGGTGGAAATGGGGTTGAGGTCAGTTCATCACACATTGTCTCTGCTGTTTCTTCTTCCTCAGAAGAGGACTCTTCCCCTGCTCCAGCATGGGATCCCTCCCATGGGAGACAGTCCTCCATGAACTTCTCCAATGTGAGTCCTTCCCTTGGGCTACAGTTCTTCACGAACTGCTCCAGTGTGGGTCCCCTGTGGGGTTACAGATTATGCCAGCAAACCTGCCTCAGTGTGGGCTCTTCCCCCATGGGTCCACAAAGTCTTGCCAGGAACCTGACCCGGTGCAGGCTTCCCACAGGGTCACAGCCTCCTTCCTTCAGGCATCTATCCACTCTGGCATGGGGTCCTCTACAGGGTACAGGTGGAGATCTGCTCCACCATGGACCTCCATGGGCTGCAGGGTGACAGCCTGCCTCACCATGGTCTTCACCACAGGCTGTAGGGGAATCTGCTCCAGCACCTGGAGCACCTCCTCCCCCATCCTTCTGCACTGACCTTGGTGTCTTCAGGGCTGTTTTCTCTCACATCCACTCATTTCTCTTCTCTCTCCTGCTACTGAGTCACAACAGGTTTTTTTCCTTCTTAAATATGTTATCACAGAGGCACTTCCACTGTTACTAATTGGCTTGGCCTTGACCAGCAGTGGACACAGGAAAAACTTCTAGCAGCTTCTCACAGAAGCCACCCCTGTAGCCCCCCCACTACCAAAACCTTGCCATGCAAACACAATACACTACAGAACACCCTATATCTTAGGAGGCATTTTGTATTTTATAGAATTGGATCAGATCACCACTGTATTGAGAGAGCAATGATGAATAAAATAATGTAATAAAAAATATTGTTCACTAGTGGATGTAGTTCATAATTTTCTCTTACAGCATTTTTGAAAAATGAAATTGCCTATAACTAGAAAAGCTAGCTCTTCATCAGTTCTATGCATCCATCCTCTCAAGAGGTACTCCATGTACACATCATTTCTAAACTTCACCTCTTAATCAGCTCTAATAATGAAAAATTCTGTGGTGCTTTCCTTCAAAACTTGGTGTTAACTCACTATCCTGGCCAAAGTCCACCTTGTATAATGTCATGGTTTAATCCCAGCCAGCAACTAAACACCACACAGCCACTCCTTTCCTCCCGGGGAGCCTGCCTCCCTCCCTCCCTCCCTCCCTCCCTGGTGATGTGTTCCCGTGTTGTAGGAGCTCTGCCTTTCGTCTGCCCGTGTGGGGGAGCCTGCCTCCCTCCCTCCCTCCCTCCCTCCCTGGTGATGTGTTCCCGTGTTGTAGGAGCTCTGCCTTTCGTCTGCCCGTGTGTCTTCGTAAAGATTAAAAAAAAAAAAAAAAAGCCGAATTAAATAACGGCCACAAACTGATTTAAGGTGTGTCACTGATACCATGTGGTGCAGGGAAAACTTCAAGGGGGTGTGTGTGTGTGTGTGTTTAACTAAGAAGTAATCCTTTGTAGCGATTCTTTCAACAAGTGAGCGGTCCTATGGCTAGAAAGGCAACCAGGAAAAGTCTGAACCATGGCACACGGAGACGTCTGGTCTTTATCTTTGTTACACATTCCTAAGAGTTGTGTTTCAAGACCACCTGCAAACATCTAAGAATAACGTACCTTATGCAGGTGCTTGTGTGGGAGAGAGCAACCTTGCTGCTCCATGAATACTGAAAATACTTCACAAGAGGTGGAAGCTTGCAAGAAACTCGCCAAAAAAAACCCCCAAACCAACAAACAAATCCCCCAAGCATTTCTTAAAAAACAGTGATGTGTCCAGCCCAGGAAGTTGTACCAGGCGCTTGTAGCCTCAGCTTCTACTGATAATCACTTCACACTGAGAGTGAGTTGCCAAAGAATTAAAAGCTGGTGGACTAGAGAAACTGTTGCGGAACAACTTAAGCTGAAATTTGCAGCCGTCTTTCTTCTCTAACTTATCGTGTGAATGATAAGATCACTGTAAACATGCAGGAGTCCATTTATAGTACGCCAGGACTACCTCTGTATAAATGCTGACTGCATGGATCACCAGAATAGTTGATGTGCTGTAAATGTTTGCTGTCATTTAGTGACCAGCAGCTTTCTCTAGCTGTTTGTATCTGATCTAATGCTGTGTTTTTCCAAATACTGTGGATTAAAATACATTTTTATTAATTTTAGGAATTTGTGTAAATATTATGCATAGCTTTGCTCTTTCCTATTAATGTTTTGCATAACAATGACTGAACAAGCTGTATCTAAAAATGGAACTTTAACTGTGTTTTATGGAAGACAGAGGGCCAGGATTCATGTGGAAGAATATATCAGAAAGCCTGCAATGGACAGAGAAAGTATTGTAAGCTGCTGATGGATTAAGGTTGCTCTTAAGCAAAGTTTGGTTGTGTCATTGACAAGCACTTAAATAACAGATTTTAGTAAGTCCTTCACAAGAAGCTGTAAGTATTATATTTTAGGAGTGGAGAAACTGCATGGAGAGGTCAGTGCCAGCCCAGAGTCACAGAACAGAGAAGCCTGTGCCCAGAGCACTGTATATAACTGTGTTTCTTGAAACCCAGTAGGTGTCAGTTTGGTGGGGAAGTTGCTTTTTTTCAGGGGTCTTGTTCTGTCCAGCCAAAAACCAGAGGCACTGAAGCAGTATTCATCTCTCTGGAGTGAGGCATGCTTTCCTGGGGTGACGGTTGTATGTCGTTTACAGTTTAATGTACTTACTGTACCATAACGGAGAAGAGCTTCTCTGTAGGAGAAGGGTTCCCTTGCAGGTGATTGATGAGGATCCTGTGACTGTGCTCTGCCCTGCTGAAAAGAGGTGGTTTATTGTTTTCTTTTGTGTACCCCAGTTTTATTTCTGGAAGGTGAAGACCACCAGTAATGCCCCTTGAAATCTCTTCACTGCAGGAAGATGGTCACAGCTGTGCCGAGGTTAGGAAGATACTATTCTCATGTCGCAAATGTGCACTTGTGGCCCTTAGAACTTGTATTTAGTAATTTTGTCTTAAACTTTAAAAAGTCGAATGTCTACCGAGTGGTGCAGAACACTTCTCTAGCTAATTGCATCACTACTACTGCTGTTGGTACGTCCTGATAAGGGAGCAGATGAACAAGAGGGTAACAACACGCTGTAGCGCACCGTGTGTACGTGCGCTTTAGTCAGCGAAAGCTTTTGCAACTGTGGGCCTCCCTCATTAGAGAAAACCTTATGTGAGTCAAGGCAGCCATCTCCTCAGGTGTGTTTCATTTAGCTGTACTGAATGCTTTTTTTGTAAGGAAACTAGAAATGTGACTGAGAGCGGTACCCCGTATGCTTTGTTGCATTTCAGCGCTGGTACGTGGCAGCTGAGTATGTGTTTTCCCCAAGTGCTTTGTCTGCAGGGTGGCCTTCCCCAGTGATTCAGTTTCAGCCATTTGGGAAAGTTTGCCTGTTGTCTTAAGCTCATTCACATCTGGCTGTGTGGTGAGTACCTTGATCACCTCTGACTAATGCTCCTGTGCTTCTCAGAAATTGCTGACTCACTTCGTTTTCATGCTTTTCCCCTGTCTTCCTCCAGTGCGTTGGACTAGAGATGTGGTAGGGTCAAGGTAATGTCAGGGAGAGAGGAAATGGAAACGAATGAGAATAACTGTGTGTTGTGGCAAGGGTGAAGATGCTGTAAAGACCCCTCTGACAATGTGAGAACAAGATGATGGCTGTAATGGATTTCCTAAAAAGGTATATAAACCATGTATTAGGAACTGGGCAGAGCAGACTAAGAACTGTAGTGAGCCCACAGTTGGGAGATGCTGGGTTGTGGTCCTGCTTCTAGTCTGCTCTTCATTTTGAACTTAAAGCATTTTTACTTATATGCTGCTGATTTCACTTTCAGCCCTTCTGTCTGTCTTGTCATATTCTGCCATGAAGACCTTAACACTGAAGTAATTTTCTGGGCTTGCAGGAGGGCTGACCGCTTGAGGTTTCTGCTGTAGCATAAATAACAGGAACAGGAAAAGGCAATTAACCAGTTCTAGCCTGGAAAGAAGTCAGAGGTAAAGGTCACTGAGAGAGGGTTTACTTGCCAGAAGGTTAGGAGCTGCAGGCAGAGACAAGCACAGTGATTTCATGTGCATGTGACTGTTTCTTAACGTCTGAAAAATTTCTGACATGCACCAGATTTCAGTCACGTTTTTCCAGCAGGATCCAGGTGAATGAAAATGTTTGTGCGTGAAGATTCAGTTGACAAGATTATGCAAGTTTTTTCTCCTATCAGGAAAAGGGGAAGACCTGACTTAAAACCTGCTGTTGAAGACAAGGAAAGAACATATTTGGGGGGAATCTATGTGTAGAAATGGCACATTATTTTTAATCCATTTCAAGTGACAACTAGTGTGTGAAAGTTAAACTGTGTCCCGCTTCTCACCCTCTCCACGTTATCCCTGTCTTCACACATCGTAGATTGCCTCTTCTTACCATGTTTTTCAGCACTTTGGAAAATACCATTACTACAGTTGCTGCTTTGCACTTCTGGAAGCATTCTGTCTGCAGCAGCCTACACTTGCACTTGAATTATTTACGAGGTTTTCCCCCTTCAAGTGACATGTGGTTTGTCATCAAGGGTTAACAAAGCTTTAGTTTATTTCATGGTTCTGAGGATATGTTTAGACAGTGCTGAAACTTGCAGACATCTACATTTATTTTTTTTCCCCCTAAAACAATGCAGTAACATCAGTGTTGCTAAATGTGCAGATGGTAGGCAGGAGCGATAGCACTCTCTTCCCACAACCAACAAATGTAAAACTAGTATCTTGGGATCAAAGTAATTGAAAGAGACTAACTGTTCCTGTTGCCCAATAGTGGTAGAGGCGCAATAGGGTTATAACTAAGCAGAAAGATAACTAGGAAAGTGCTGTTCCCAAGTTCATTGAGGCTTCAGCACGTCACTGTTTTTTACATGCCTATGGCTGTACCTCTGAAAGTATGCATAAATATTTCATTTCACCCAAGATGGAGACAGAGAAAAGCTTTGTTCTGAATTTAAGCCTTGTAAAACTGTATCAAATTTATTTGCAGTTAGAAGGACAAAAGCTCAAAGCCAGGCTTTTAAAAAGTATTTAGGCACCTGAAGTTGTACAGAGATGTTGTAGAAAATCCAGGTAGGTGTTGATGTACCTGATGCTTAATTTAGTGCAAAATTTATAAAAATGTTACTGGATTCTTATCAGCACCTGTACACTTGCCATCCACTAAGGTAAATGCTGTTGGATAAAGCACTATCTCTGATTTTGCTGGAAGTTTAAGGTGGTTTTGACTAGCCCTGGCTTTAGGCGCTGAGAATACAAGTTCATTGATCAGTTGTATCACATTTGGCTGTTTTTGAGGAATAATGTTTTCCAAACAACAAGGGCTATTGAAGCTTGTTGAGAGATTTCTTTTGGCTTTGGCAGGATTTGAATCAGGTCCAAAATGAAACCTCCCTTTATTATTGGACTTGATAAATCTGGTGCCTGTGATAAAGGCTTTTATTCTCTGAAGTTCTCAAATTAAATCAGGCTGTTAGGGGACTGATGGTCAGGGAGAATGAGGAGGCTGAAAGTATTCTGAGTTCATGGTGTAGCAAAACAGTTCTGAACTTGTGTCTTAGAGGCAGAGCTAAGTGAAAACTGATGTGGAATAGGATACTGAAATGTGGGTAAAGCAGTCACCATGTTTATTTGGATTTTCACCTGGCATCTGGATGTCTGATTGGTTTGTGTGGGGGTGCAGCTGAGCCTTCACTGAAGCCGGCATCTTACTTTTTGGAACCATGCCAACCACATCTCAGCTGTGAGACTTTTTTGAAGTACTGGGTGTTACCTCTTTAAGGCAGGAGTTGGTTTTCTTTGAATAATAAATCTGGAAGCTTCCCTGCCATATTCATTCTTCAGTTAAACTACTTTCTACAGAAAGAAGAATTAGAAAATACTTAATGAATAAATGTTAATATCCTGTGTATCCCTGTCTTGGTGTGACTACATGTTGTGTATGCATTGTCATTTCCAATTTTGGGATGTGATTTTCATAAGGGAGAAATTCAGCCACTTCATAATCTTCAGTGTCATATGATAGAATGCAGCCAAATTAACTGAATGCTTGGAGGTTAAAAAAAAAAAAACAACTTGCAAATCTTTTTCTGTTTAACATTTCCTTAGTATTCAAAGAGCATACTAATGAATGTTATTTCATATTAATTAAAAATATGCAAATGGCTTAGCTGAAGGAGGAGGCAGTCTACTGTCACAGAAGATCAAAAAAACTAACAGCTCACTTGGAGTTGTAATCAGGTGGATGGCACTTTTCATTTCCAGGACTGTTAACAACATCTTGTGATTTGCACTGGAAGCTGTTGGATCCCCTCAAAGATGAGGTCAGCACTGTTCCCTCATATCCCTGAGATTAGGTAGCATGGAGGGTGCGGCCTGTCCCATGTACCTGCTGCGTCTGTGACAGTGTTGTCAGCAGGGCTCAGACCCGCCAAGTGGGAGAATGTGGTTTTTCCCAGCAGACCGTGCAGCTGCCTGGAGAGACACTATGTTAAAAGTATTTATACGGTTTTTGGGGGACGTTAGGAAATATGTTGCCAGCCCACCATGTGGTGGTGGAAGTCCTGCTCATAAACCAGTGGTACTGTCACCATGGTGTTTTTCTCAGCTCAGTGATTTATGCCCTATCTCTGCCACTTTGCAGATGTTTTTTTAAGATTTTTGCTGCCACAAATCCTGTATTGTTCATTAGTTGCATTTTCTGGCTTTCTTGGATAAACAAAACAACAAAGCCGCACAAGTTAGGAATTAGACTTCTATGAAAAGGCTTAAAGAGGCTGCCTAAAATTACTAAAATGCAAATCACAATTCTAGATAATATAAAGAAGTCATTTTATGGGAGCATACTGAGGGAAGAAAATTATCCTTTTCCCAGTGCTGGTGGCTTTTATCTTCTGACTGTTGTCCTTGAAGCATCTAGCCATGCCTTTAATTCCTTCTTGGGTAGGAATAACGAGAGAGATGTGCATTTGTGTGCATATGCACACAATACTGTCAGCTTGGGACTAAAGTTGTAACTTCTAGTTTATAGTACAGAGCCATCCAAGTTGCTGAATACTTGGTTTTCCTTTCTTGAGGAATGGTGAAAGGAGGGGAAAGTAGAGCTCATTAGTTCAGCACATACGTCCTGGTTTGGACCATCTTTTGCATTTATAGCTGTTGCGTCATATGCTGCCACTGAAGGCCCTTGTGGGATGTGTCTGTTCTCTCTCTGCTCTCTGTATGTGGCCTGTCAGAAGCTGTTGTAAGGGAATCGTGAGCATGGGCAAGAAGGCAAGTAAAGGAGGATGAAAAGTACTGTTTTACGTTGAAAGCTGGAGCCTGGGGAATTGGCAGGTTGTGGTACTGGAGTTGGCTCTGCCATGGATTTGCCATGGGACTGTCGCAAGCTCTTGAACAGCGTTGTTCTGAGTTCCCGCTGTATAAGATGGGCAGCAAGACAGATCTTGCCAGGCTTACTTCACTAGCATCTTCGAAATGGCTGGCGCTTTTCATATGAAAGGGGATGGATAAATCCAGGGAAGAATTGACAAAAATCCACAGTTTTGTAATGCTATACATAAGGAGTTTCATCTGGCATGTAGAAGTGGACTTGCTCATGCTCCTACGTCTGCTGAGTGGATGTGAAACTTCTCTGCCTGGATCTAACTGCTTACCTGTGCTTGTGGTGTGGGAAGCCGTCTGTTGCAGAACTGGAGTTAGGAGGTGATACTTTTGTAGTCTAACTTTGTAATTAGCTCATTGTGGGTAAGAATAGGAGGATTAAATAGTTAAAGCTTTAAACTAAACATGTGCTCCATGTTTCCTTGTTGCCTCATGTCTAAAGCTGGCTTGAATGTGTGTGAAGTATTTTGTCTGTTGAGAGTATAGACAGTTCCTGTACCTTGCACTGACCCTTTCTATTGCTGTGAGTGTAATTTACAATTCTTAATTCTTTGAAACAAGATGAGCGTGATCAGTGTTTGGCAAGCATAAACCATGAGTCTTCGTAGGAGAGACCTCCTTTCCAAAGCTTATATCTTACCAAGAGAATGTTTGGGCTCCCAGTGCAATTTAAAAATAAATAAATAATAATAATAATAAACAACCCTGGTTTTATATGAGCTCCTGAATTATCCTTTGTCTGCCTTCCTCCCTCTTCACATTTCTTTGGGCTCTTCTAAAATAAATGTTTTTGTAATAACCACTGGAGAAATCAGTAGCTATTCCTGTGTTGGATCTGTTCCTGAAATTCCCAGTGCAGAGGAGATCAACCCTAGTGCTGTGTGCCCTTGATGCTGGATAAATACCACAATGCAGGTGGCAACATCCTGCTGTACTGCCCCTGCTACCTCTGTGGTTTTTTAATGGGTTAATTTCCCATGCACCAGAGTGATGGTCTTGGTCTCACCATTGAGAGATTTCTCACAGGCTGTGCATTGAGGACTAGTGGCTTAACTAGGCAGTCTCTGATCTCTGTACATCAAGTGTACAGTTGCCTCAAGTGGTCCATGGCACTTCTGTACATGAATTCATGTGTCATAAACACAAAAGCATCGTTACATACATAGAAATATATTTGAGAAGGTTTAGTTTGTTACAGACATTCACATCCTGTTAATTGATAAGCCACCTGTACTTTTACATCAAGGCAGATAATCCACTGAAGTGTTTTTGTAGAAACACATTTTGGGTGGGTTTTTTTATAGAGGAGGGTGCCAGATGACAGTCATGTGTTGGCCTGGTTACCTTTGGCTAAGCACTTAATATTTGCTCTCATAGGCAACATTAAATTGGCTATGAGCACACGATATAGTTGCTTGTCCTAGACTGTTTGTTGTTCATCCTGGTTATTTTTGAGGAACTATCCAGGTCGCTTATATTTGTACGACAACATAGCCTACACCCTGCTTAGATTTTCAGTATGCTTTCTTGTAAATTTTTGTTTGCTGTTTAGTCCTGCTCCCTTGCTCAGTTCCTAAATTTGACTTGTTTGTTATGTTGCCATTGTTGGCAGCACAAGTAACTCTTTAATGGACCCAGATAAAGTAAAAGAGGAAACAGAGGGACTCTGTGGTCCCTAGAACTGAACTCTGGGGCTGAACTCTGGTAGACTCTTCCAAGTCTTAAATATATTAATGCAGCTCTTCCTTTTATTTTTCCCAAGCAAATTGCAGATAATTGTGCTTTGGAGAAATACCTATATATATATGAGTGTATTAAAATACAGAAACTTGGGTGGGAGACAGTTGGAAGAGCAACGCTTGGCATGTAGGAAAGAAGCAACTTGCCTTCCACTGCTATTCTTGTGAACTTGACGTTCTGTACCCAAGATAGCTTCTCCCCGACATATTTTCTGAGGATCTCTGCAGGAGCTTGGAACAGAAGTGCTTAACTTCAAGGGATTTACCCTGCTCAAATAAATGCTTCCTTCAGCATTGAGCCCCGTGGTCCCCAAACACTGCACTTACCGGCATTCTGTGTTGCCTTGTGTTTAAGCCCAGCTCCCTTTGGCTTCCTTGTTCAGCTCCCTCCCGTGAATATTTCATGCTTCTGCAAGAAGTAGCAAGACTGGACTGCTTGTCACCAGAACTCGGGCAGCGGCTTCCCATCTTTCCTGCTCCTTCCCAGATTATGCACGCCTCTCCCAGGCTGCTGTCTTCCCGCTTGCCTCACTGTATAAACACTTTCTTACGTGGTAAGGGGTCAGAGCTAACAGCAGCGATGCTGTGCGCTTTACCAGCAGAGAGTATGCATACCCAGATGAATTGCATCCTGGCAGGCGTGCAGTTTGTGTAGCTGTCTTGCTCTACATTAGATCACAGCAGGAAGAAAATATAAAAGGGGAAGGGGAAAGCATTGTTATATGGCAACCATTTAAAAAACTCCTGGGTTACTTTAATTTCTTCAGTTTGTACTGTTAATGCTAATTATCTCTGTGCTCAATAGAAAATAGATAAAAATTCAGTTATATATATATTTGGTTTATAAATTGGAAATCCTAGAACTTTCTGGTAGATGGTATTCATTCTTCAGCCTTTAAAACAGCCAAACTGACTGATGTCTTCTTTGTAGCGCTGTGTTATAAAATATGCAGTTCAGGAATGCACGACTCCTCAGGAAAACCTAAAAATATTCTTAAGTTCCCTTAACTTTGGGGGAAGGATTTAAGATATGCTCAAATTCTTCCTTGATTTGGGACTTTTCTGAGGAGGTGTGGTGGGTTGACCTTGGCTGGCTGCCAGGTACACATCAGACTGCTCCCTCACTCCCTTTCCTCAGCAGGACAGGGGAAGAAAATAAGATGAAAAAGCTTGTGGGTTGAGGTAGGGACAGGGAGATCACTCAGCAGTTACCATCATGGGCAAAACAGGGTCTACTTGGGGAAGATTAATTTATTGCCAATTGATAACAGAGTAGGGCAGTGAAAAACAGACAGAACTCAAACTACCTTCCCCCCAAGCCCTTTCTTCTTCTCAGGTTCAACCTGAGTCCTAACTCTTCTACCTTCCCCCCTACCACACCCCAAGTGGCACAGGGGAATGGGAATAGGGGTTGCAGTTAGTCCGAAACAGTTCCTCTCTGCTGCTCCTTCTTCCTCGTGCTGTTCCCCTGCTGCTGATGGGGTCCCTCCCACAGGGTACAGAGCCTCAGGAACAGACTGCTCCAGCCTGGGTCCCCCATGGGCTGCAGTTCCTGCCAGAAAACCTGCTCCTGAGTGGGCTCCCCTCCATGGGCTGCAGTGGGACAACCTACTTCACCATGGGCTGCTCTTCCCCCTCCTTCACCGACCCTGGTGTCTGCAGGGCTATTTCTCTCATGTTTTCCTTACTCCTCACTCACATCTGCTGTGCAGCATTTTTTACCCTTTCTTCAATGTGGTGCCAGAGGTGGTACCAGCGTCGCTGATGGGATCAGCTTTGGCCTGCGGCGAGTCCATTCTGCAGCTGGCTGGAGCTGATTCTGTCTGATGTTGGAGGTAGCTCCTGGTGACTTACCACAGAAGCCATCCCTGCAGGTCCCCCTGCTAGCAAAACTTTGCCGCATAAACCCGACACAGGAATTAATGCTCTAGTAAGCTGCCTTTGGGAGAGGTGGGAAGTGATTCAAATCCTAATTAAGTACAAGGCAAATAGATGGATAATTCTTCCTTCAGATTTTGGGGTTTTTTGTGTGTCATGTACAGATATATTCTCCTTGAAGGCAAATACATATGTGGACACAGCCTCACTTTTGCTAACTTAAGATGCTCACTGACAGAAAGAGAAGAGCACAAGGGCTTCCTGTGGTTTGCCTTGCATATGTATTTCATCTACAGAAGCATTGTTAAAATGGATTCTGATATGAAATACAGTGCTGCTATGTGTGCTGTTCTGATGGTGACTGAAATTCACTTAGAGGCACTACTGAAACTGCTGTAATCTGACCTGAGCCTATTTTCATAGTCCTGTTCTCTGTAACTCATCCATCCAAGAATCTGGTTTAGATGAGAAAAATGCAAGAACGGGCATCATCGACATCACGAGCTTGGTTGCTCTCAACTTGCAGCAAAGCATTTAAGGACTTTATCAAAGACTAGGTGTAAGTGAAAACCTTTGCATAGTGCTTGAAACCAGGTATAGTGCTGTTTTCCATCTGTTTGTAAGTATGGAGAACATTAGCTTAGTCCAGATGCTGTCAGATAGGTACCATGTTGCTTTCCCCACTCCAGGGACTCTCTTCACTACGTAAACTTTGGACAAGGTGGCTGAGAGTTCTTTGCTTCATTCTTGTGCTTTCTGTAAAAGTTCAAACAGTTGTGTCTCTATGAGATCACTAATTCTAGTCTTGAAACTCTTAGAGACTTTGAAGTACGAAACAGCATTGTTAATTGGCTGCAGCCTCTGTCAGAAGAGAGGTGTTCACCTTGCATATCACTGGTGTAACACTGCTTTTTCTTCTACGTTCTGGTCAGTTATTTTAAGCAGAAGGAAATGCTGGGAGTAGTTGAAGTAGAAAACACAGTGGATCTTGCTGAAGAATGAAACCTGGGGCGAAAAAGAAAGAGAATGAATAGTTGTGGAGTTTGCTTTTAAACCTGATCCTGTGATCTCTTAGTCACATGAATAGATGCTTGTTGACTTGCTCCCTGGACAGACATTTGAGGTTTGAGTCTTTTGTTTTCTATCCAAAGGAAAAGTGTTATTAAAGAATGCCTCTATCTGTTTTTGATGCTCTGGCTGGCCATTTTCTCCTAATTTGTTTTAAGGGGTGTTTGATGGAAGAGAGCTTCTTGGCAGCTCTCCAATCTTAATAGCTTCTGAGAAAGTGCATTGATTGGCCTTTTTGTTTTCAAAAGATGCTGTAATTTTCAGTCATTATCTATAAGGAAATCCGTGTAATTTATTAAACCAGCGTCAAGGATTAAGAATTAAAGACCTGATTCTTTATCACTTAAACTGGTGTTACGTTGATGTTACCCATGAGGAACTTCAGTAAGAAAAAGAGCAAGTGGAAGAAGTTCCTATGAACTCTTAAAAAGCAAGCTTCTAGACCTCTTTTCATAAGCTCAGAATTGATTCTTGAAAATAAATTTCTACTTTTTTTGTTGCTTATACCAAGAATAAACTAAATTTCTTGGATTTTGGGTAAAGAAAACAGTCCAAAAAGTATATTAAAAAAATCTTCTAAGAATGAGCTTATGCCTGAGAAACAGAACACTGAACTAGCACTCTGTGTCCATTTAATAGAAGAGGAAATTAATCTCTCTAGTCTCCCTGCTTTTCAGAAAAGCAAAATTTAAGCAGCGGCTCTGATTTCTTGTTCCTTTTACAAGCAAGTTAGGTTAGATGCATTTCAGTGGTACTGCTTAAGTAGGTTTAGTTTGCCTTTAAAACATGTCTTAGAAGCTTTACAGAATTGAAATTTGGTGACTGAGGTATGAAAGCAAGGAATAACTTACTTTCAAACATTCCATTGTGGCTTCATAAAATTGTAAGACAGTAATTATGTTTTATCAGGGTCATCTCATCTTTATTTATTTTAATTCTGTGAGGTTTTGAAGACCCAGTATGAAGTAAATGAATCGTATAAACATAACATTTTAACACAGTTTGACTACTATTACAATTAAAAAAAACGCAAATTGGTGGACTAATGTTCTGGTGAATTCTTCCTTGTCACAAAGTCTGTTGATCAACCTCTTACTACAGTAGATTTCTGTTGTTTATATCAAATAGTGAATTTTCGGGTCTCCAGTGTAAGTAGACAGTGCTTTAATCTTATTTTATATGTATGGCTTTTTTTTTTTTCATCTAGTCCCTTACTGATCTCTGGGAATTACATTAGATTAGAGTGATTCTGTGGGATTGAATTGAACAGGCCAGCTAGCACAAAAAAATTCTGAACAGTTTTAGCGAAGGACGGTAGGATAAATCCTGTCGTAACGGTTTCGGGCACTGCACAGTCTTTTAAACTATCTACTTGTAAGTCACTGGTTGCTTCCATTCTGACTGTGTTAAAGAAGTAATCTAATCCTGCTACTTGAAGTACAGTAGTCTGAATTAGGGAAGTGAAATCTTTTCTCTTTCACTGTAAACTTATTCAAAACTTGGGGTTTGCTTGCTTTTTTTTTTTTTTTCCTTAAAAGTGTTTGGCACTATCTTCAGAGTGTGTGATGGAGGGACTGTGGGGCATGAATCATTGCAATGGTTCCTACTAGACAACATTTCTCATTCTACTTAGCCTTAAACAAAACCAAAGCCTTTGGTCAAAGCCCATGCTAATAAATTGTCTGCCACCCTCAGAAATTTATCTTTAATAGAATGGTTGGTTAAAGCTGGAAAAGCTTTTTGCAAGTGTCATGACAGTAATTACTACAATGAACAGAGGCCTGTTCTGCCATTCTGAGCTACAGATGGTGTCTGCTTTGGTACTGAGTAGTACAGCAAGATAAAAGGAACAAAGTCTGTGATACACAAAGGACACATTTTGTCTGCTAATAATAGGCTTGGGCCTGCCATAAATTCTTTACATAAATTATACAACAATACAGATTCTCCTCCTTAAATTTTTCTTCATCTTCCTTGTGGTTGAAAACCTGGCTGAATAACTTCCTATCGCTTTGCAGCAATTCTGGTGTGTGTTCTTTGCTGTAGTAAGCATAGTCAGCAAGGGCAGTAAAACAAATGTTTCGGGACACTGATCTAGACTTAGTACTTCACATAATGGTGTCTCACATAAACTAAAAGGATAGGCATAAAGATTTTTTTATCAGTTATATTCCCTGGGATGCTGACAGCTGCTGTTTTGTTATTGCCTATGACTGGCACATTCAGAAATACTGTCTCAGGGCTTCCTCTCTGGGCAAACTCTCCTACGCCTCAGAGGGAGAAACAGTGTAAGAATGGAACAGGATGGCAGCAACTCCTGCTTAACTGTATTCAAAATACTGGGCTGTTGTTTACTGAGAGATTGTGTCTTCATATTTTTTCTCCTAACAAGTGAGAGTAGTGATGGTGGGGGGAGGTCTCTGGTATCTGGTAAGCCAGAATACTTGGCAGAGGATGCTTCCTCTGAATGCTCAGCTGCTAAGGTTGGACTGGTCCTTTCCAAAATTATACAAACATTTCTTAAGTAACCTAAAAGTTGATTTTTTTTTTTTTTTTTTTTCTGGAAACACTGCTGGGTCATAGGTTAGTAATGTTACTAATGTTTCCTTTCTGGGCTTCTGAAGTACAACTGACAGAATTACAGTGTCAAGGAATAATTGAACAAATTGTGTGTATTGTGCATAGCCAAGCTTTTATTCTCTTGCCAAAATCAACTGCTATTTGAATGTGACAAGGGAACAAGCCAATAAAGCTAGAATTAAGGGGCTGCTGCTACCTCTTGGCTGGCGACCATGGCTAGCATAGCCTGTAGAGGAGGGCATGACTTCTAACATAAAGCTCTAAAGATTGCATTTTCTTTGGTGCTGCTCCTGAAGATAGGAGAAGCCACAGTATATGTCTTATGAAGTACAGTACAATTCAAAATATAAGTGGATTATTTTGCTCATATTTTATCAAGAAAGACTTGATATAGGAGTATTGTAGTCCATGGAATGGAGTCATATGCTCATGGGTTTTGCAGAATTAGGATTGAAATGTGAAAATTTGTTTCAAAAGCCAAATGTTAATTGTTTCAGAAATATAGTATTGTCTTCCCACGCTTAGTTTTGCAAATACTGTCATCAGACCTTTTTCTACAATAGAATTAACTTTTCATTTTAGTGTATTTAGTGTATTTAAGTGTAAAATGGGAAGTCTGTATTAACAGTCTGTTTACAGAAATAAATGCACCCTGTAACCTCTGATACTGTTTGGTTTTGCAGGTTGTCTTCTGAATATTTGGTCCGAAGGTACCCTTTTGCTTTCTCAGCAAATCATGGACATCATTGGCTTTCTGAAGTCTCAGTTCATTTGCCACCTTCTGATCTGCTACATATTTATAGTGTCAGGACTGATCATTAACTTCATTCAACTCTTTACACTTATACTTTGGCCAATCAACAAGCAACTCTTCAGGAGGATCAACTGCAGGCTGGCATACTGCATTTCAAGCCGTAAGATTTAATTTAATTTTGTTTTTTAAAATATTTTCATGTTTTGTCTTGAGGGAATTTTCGTAGAAAAGTTCTGAAACAGATTTCAAAGTAACCCATATAAAGGTCACTACTGCTTCCTACAGCACTTGCATTTGTGTGAAGAGGTATAAGCTTTGTTGAAATGCCCTGTTCTGCTGAAATGTTTTGCTTTTTTATATTGGGATACTTGCTTGATTCAGGATGTTGAAGAAAGAATGCCTCTCGTTTGGCTATCTGTCATGTTCCATTAAGCCAAATGAGAAATATTGACCGAATTATAGCTGAACTTGCTGAGATCCATTATCTGTAGACTTACAGTGTTAACAAGTCACTTCCAATAATGCTTTCAATCTTTTTATCATGCATGATTTTGTTTATGATCTTGGTTTAACTGTTTCATGTGCAAATACTGTTCAGGACTGGGTAATAACAGTAAAAAAAAGGAAAAATATTTGATTTCATGTGCTTCCTTCTTAAGCCAGTTGTAAACTGTTGTTTCTTTGAACAGGCATTTCAGACCTTAAGCTGCATCTATGTATTCAGTATATGCATATAGTTACAATGTAGAATACAGCAGGTAGCCTGTAAGCACTGAAAGAAGTGGGGGGTTGCAACTATTTTTATCTCCTGGGAGAGATGGGAGCATAAGCTCAGGATACTACTTGTGGAAGGACCAGACCATTGTAACTGCTGGGCGATGTGACAATTCACTGACACTTGACTAAATAGGTAATGCCAGTGGAATGAATGAGACCTATATCCATTAATTTCTTCTTTGTTACTAGGAGGTTGGTAGAATCTCCACTTGTCAGCAGTGGATTATCAGAGTATAGTTTTCTTGATATTAACAGTCTGCTTATATATTTGTTTTTAAAGAGCTATGACTGCAGTTTCAGCACTGATTTCCTGCAGTGCAACTTCTGACTTCTGCATAACTGCTCTCAAGTTGCAGCAGAGAGCATTCTCCACAGAAGCTGTTAAAAAATATGGTAATGTGCCTGTGTTCAGTAGCTGGGAGTGTTCTGTTAAATGTGTCCACCTTCCAGAGAGACTTCCTGGGGCCCTTCTGAAACTCAAAAGTACTTTCTAAAAGTGAAACTGTTCCAAAGTGCATGCCTTTTGAGGGTCCCTAAAGATTATTCAAGTGTGATGTCCCTGTCAATGCTGAGTGAGTTATGGATGGCTTCATACTGGGGAAAACAGCCCTCCAAAACAGTGTTTAAGGATTGTGTTGCAGAAGTGCAGTAAAATGGTTTCCTTCAGGTCACCTGTTCTGCTACTAGGAACCTGAAAAGAGAAAGCACTGTTAGTATTCATAATGAACTGCTTGAAGGAGAAATCTGCCACATACCTCATATTGGAGGCCACTAGGGGTTATTTATCTCTCATCAGTGACTCTGATGTGCAACTATTCTAAGAGGTTGTTTTTTTTTTAAAACATACTTTTGACTTACATGCTGGTGCAGCTTTGAAATTTATAGGCCCAAATAAATTGGGGGTACTGTTTTATTATTCCTTTA
>NW_009259482.1:520133-555098 GCF_000687185.1 Egretta garzetta | reverse complement strand
GCTGAAAAATTTAATTTTTGCTGTCCTTGTGTATGTCCCTGAAGTAGTGAGTTCGCAATTACTATTCATTTGTATGTATGAACAGTGGCATGAATATGGCCAGGTTTTTACCTTTTGATTGGTACTATTATATATGTTGGAAGCCGTGGAATGTAGAAGATACTGCACAGCTGTATACAGGTATATATAGGTGTATTATTATTACTATTTTTCATGCAATGCCTTCTGCCCCATTCTTCCTTTTGGCTACTTAGTGCAGAGACATCAGCTACTCTAGAATCTCCAGACTGAATCCTTTAGCTGCCCTCAATCTAGTCTCATCTATACTGGGGGCTGGTCAGTGTGTAAGAGCGAGTAGTACTGCATGCTTGCCCTTGGTTGGGCAGATGGCTTTGTATTGAGGGTTGCTCATCTAGTCTTACGTGTTCACACCACTGAAAAGGTTGCATTGTGAGATTTTTCCCCAACCATGCTCAGAAGAAACTGTCTTTAGGTTAAAGACAGTTATTTTAGCTTTACAACAGAGCAAGCTAGCATTTGATATGAGTGACCCTAATCTGAGCAGTATTTGAAAAGGAGAAAATAATGTCTTAATAAAAAGTATTTGGAAGAACTGAAGAATGCAGTAGACCAATTAATCATAACAGATGTGTTTTTCTAGTAGTGTATGTATAAGATAATGCTTTTTGGGGGCTGTTGGTGTGCTGACTAATAAATAACTTAAGCTGGGTCTGTATGTGTCTGAGGAAAGTCATGGAAACAGCCTACAGTTTGAGACAGTGAAGCTTAGCCTTGGAGAATGTAAGGAGGCATGTGCTTTGCAATGGTGACAAGCGTCATGTTGTTTTGAGTGCCTGGTACAGCCTGAGTCACTAAGTCAACCAAAGAGTGAAATAGAGCAGGCATGCTTTAACTTAAGAATGGAATGAAAGCAGCAGCTGCCTTTAGATCTTGCAACTTCAGTCAGTTTCCATTTGATGTCAAAGGTAGAGATAAATGATAAATCAGGAGAGGGTGTTTCATCTTTGACACTATGCACTTTGAGAAACTTTTTGTATTTCAAGTAGTGGTGGAAATCTCTTCTACCCCTTTTCTTCCTATCTCCTTTCTAATATAAGAACATAATATTCTCACTTCTCCATGTGCAATGTCTGCTGTCATACTGCATATGGGAAACTAAACTGCTGTTGTGATTAATGACTTGTCCTCACTTCAGTAGTCCAGCTTGAGTTGGGGGTGCTTATCTGTTCACATGAATCAAGCCAGACTAGCTCAAGTAAAAGTATTCATAGAATCATTTAGGTTGGAAAAGACCCTTACGATCATCAAGTCCAACCATAAACCTGACACTGCCAAGTCCCACACTAAACCATGTCCCTAAGCACCACTTCTACACATCTTTTAAATACCTCCAGGGATGGGGACTCAACCACTTCCTGGGCAGCCTGTTCCAGTGCCTGATAACCCTTTCAGCAAAGAAATTTTTCCTAATATCCAATCTAAACCTCCCCTGGCGCAACTTGAGGCCATTTCCTCTCATCCTATTTCTTATTACTTGGGAGAAGAGACTAGCACCCACCTCGCTACAACCTCCTTTCGGGTAGTTGTAGAGAGCAATAAGGTCTCCCCTGAGCCTCCTTTGCTCCAGGCTAAACAACCCCAGTTCCCTCAGCTGCTTCTCATAAGATTTGTGCTCTAGACCCTTCATCAGCTTCATAGCATAACATGGCTGCATGGAGTAACTGTGATTTAGTAGTTGAGGACATGTAGCTGTGAGCTGCGGCTTCTCTACTGCGAGTATGGCAACAGCACTACAGCTTCTCACTATAACTGCTGACAACCCAGCAGGCTAAAGCCATAGACTTCAAACTTCAGCAATGCAAGTTAGAGAAGAGGTAGAAACCTGGTTTCCAGATTGAATTTGCGGTGGAAATGATTAACTAGAGCAATACCTTGCTTTTAATGGAAGAGGGCAGGTGTAATGGCACACACCAGGTTACCTTCAATAACTGGTGTTGAGAAGTTGCTGTCTGTCTTCAAACCAATTGTGAATCCTGGGTTGGTCAGATAGGGTGAGTTTAGCTTCTCTACTGACCTGCTTCATTATGTATTAGCAGTGGGGAGAACTTTCTAATGACAGTGTTGCAAATGAAAAAAAATACTGGTTGCGATAAACTGTCAGGTTTTCTGCCATGGCTTTTGTCATAAACTGTCAGTTTTTCTGTGATGGCTTTTTATGAAATTTGAATTGGGTAAATGTTCTTTAATTGTAGATTGGAAGCCTTGTTCAGCTCAAATCTCCTGCTCTGCAAAGAGTGTGTTAGCCATTCACCGGATTGCAGTTTGGGTTGCTTTTATATCTCTGAGACACTTTTCATGTTTTACTATGACTAAACTCTTCCTGTTTGATCCCATTATCCCATCTGATAAATATCTACAAGGTAATGGTTAGTTATAGTCCTCCTTCCTCTGTACATCTCAACCTTTACTGAAGAGTGTTAGTTGCAGAGAGTGGACATTCAGCTTGAGAAGAACAGACTTTTTTCTGTGTTGGTCTTGAAATGAGCTAAAAGACTAGTAAGGGTTACACACCTTCTGTTGTGTTTTAAGCTTAAGGAAACAAAATTAGAAAAACCGAAAAACCAAAGCCTTTGGGCTTCTCACTTTCAGAAGATATTTTCTGGCTCCAAGTATATATTCACTGACTGATTCAACTGCCTGTTAATCCTCCTTTTGTAAAATAACAACCCTGATAAACTCTCCCTAATACTGAACTCCACAGAGTGAACCTCCAGTAAGGAAACTGAACGCTGCAAACCTCAACAAGGTGGTAACAATAAAAATTTAAAAAGTAAGTGTGCATGAAAGATGACATTAGAACAAAGGTTTGGCAAGCAATCAATCTTACTTTTTATTTTTAAATTATTTAGGGACATCTTGTCCTCAGTCTCTTTTTCCCAAGGACTGAGAGCCAAGATGTATGCCAAGGAAGGAAGCACTTAGTGTGGAATACATCACAGTTCTCACAGATGCCATTTGTGCCTGAACTGGAAGAGGTAGGAATACATCTTCCTCCTCCCCCCTTATCTGAGGACAGCAAACTGCCTCAAAGGTTGCGCACCGCTTTTCTGTACTAGCTTGCAGAGTTGGCCAAAGACATAGAGGGGACAGGTTGTCTTGGGTATTGGTACACATGGCTGTGGAGCTTGCTGGGGCAGTGGGAAAGTGCTTTGTGCTTCCTGAACTAGTTTGTGCTTGGTAGGCTGGTGCGGTGCTACTCTGGGGTGAGCAGAGTGTGCTGGGCTCCTGTGGGCTGTTGGGGACATAACTCTGCCATGTGCTAAGACTGTGAGGATGGACATACACATACAGGACAAACGGCTTCTTTAGTGTGCTGGGTGTATTTACTCAGGAAGGTATTAGCCTGTGAGAGGAGCAGTGGTTGATAATTTGTCCTCTTGCTGCCACTGTTTTGGGGGAAAATTAGCTTCTCCTTGTGCTGAGATCTGCCTTGTGCTCCCAGGGCGAGTGGCAAACTGGCCTCCCGCTGATTCTCTGCACCAGGTGAACTTTGCATGAACAAAAGATTTGCCAACAATGGCACAGTTGTGTGGACAGGTGCATAAGGGCTTCAAAAGCAATTGACTTAGCTTCTAATCTGCCTTCATAAATAAATTACAGTAGTACTAATACCTATTCTTGTGTTATGAAAGGGGTGTTATTACACCTCTGGGTAAAGTTACACTATGCAGGCTGCGGTTTGTAAATCCCACTGAAGGGAAGGCCTTTCTTTGCATGGAAAGGGGCACCTCGATGTCTGCTCATTGCTGCGGCAAAAACAAGACGGAAAATGACTCATTTTATGTCTGAGCTTTCTAGAAACAAAGCCAGAGGAAATTGAGAACTGCTTCAAGTTTATCATCTTGGCTGGCTGTTACGAGACAGTGAAGCTGATTCCTTCCGCCTATAACTATAGGCTTTGCAGTGTGAGAATTGGGCATCCAAACAAGGCTTTGTGGTAGAATCAGGGCCATGTTTTTTGTTTCCCTGCATGCAACTCATTGCCCACTTGGAGTTTAGAGGAGCCCTTGGCCATTTTGCTTGTTGTTTGTACCAAAGTGGTGCTGGGGCAGAGAAGAGAATGCTCTCCTCTGGTGCAGTTGAGTAGGTGGGAAGCAAGAGGGCCTTGGAGAGGCCGGGCTTCTTCCTCCACTTCCATCTACCACCACATTACACTGCAGAGGAAGCAGTCTGCTGTTGTTCAAAGTATGCCACAGTGTCCTTAATATAATCCTCTAGCGTGTTACTTATAAAGCAAACTTGAGTTACGCTTGTCAATGTAGACATAACAAAGAGCTTTCATAGGGCACTTAGGACTGTTTTCTTAGTCTACTTCTAACGTTGTTTTGAGTAATGTGTGCAAAATTACTTTTCCTCAAGTGCTACTTGTCCATATAAGCCTTTGTTATCTTGGTTCCACATACCACGGCCACATGAAGCCACTGGTAAAGACTATGAAATTTTGCAGCAAATACTGAGGGAAAATCGAAGGCCGGATTTGACAGTCATGCAGAGAGAAAATGTTGATTTGAACCTTTGGAGAGCTAGACCATCACCTTAGCCTTCTTGCTTTCCCTCAAGCCATGCCATGAGGATGACTGTAGAAACAGAATGTACTAAGGAAATGCCCATGTTAGTTTTAATCTAGATAAACTTTGCTGCTGAGGGTAGGATATGGCAGTTATGAGAGATCATGGAGATCTGAGTAGGCAGGTGCCCAAGTACCTACCCGGGTGGTGAGGTGTTTGTTGCAGCCTGCATTGAGCTCCATGCTGCTATGGCAGTTTTATTCTCAGCACTCTGGCTGCCTTGGGTATCTCTAGACAAACCATTGCCATACCTCTTTTCTGTTATGTAGTTTTAGATTTCTTCCCATGTTCCCTACAAATCTGAACTAGGGGTTTACATGTCAGACTGGGGGGGGGGTGTCCTGCTTTTGAGTTCCAGTCTTCGGTGTTGATCATTGAGCTCTGTACAATAAGGTAGATGATTAGCTTTCTCTGAAATCCACTCTTGTTAGAATGATGAATGTAATTAAATCTTTGGATTCTTTTGCCCTCAAAAATTCATAGGGGTATGTTGTGTGTCGACAGATTTTGTTAAATATAAAATATGCTTGGAGCAGAGAAGCATGTATATATATGTCATCATACAGTAATGTTTAATTTTCTAACTTGCTTTGTCTTCCCTTACTTATAAGTAATGTAGTAACATACTTAGCACTGTGTCATAAAAAAGATCTAGTGAAAAATGAGCAAAGGGACAGGAGTGATCACACCTTTTGTTGCTAGCAAGGACAATAGAATGTGAGAAAGTAGTGTCTGATTTACTGAAGCCATCAAAGTAGGGGCAGCAGGAGGTATTCCTCTGATTTAAAAACAGTTACATAGTTATGAACTCTGTAGCGGTGTATTGTTAGCTTCTACAGCTAGATTGTCTTTTAGTGTTTAAAAAAATCCATTAATGTGGCGTGAAACTATGCTCCAATTTTAAACAGTGTGCATATCTAATTTTTATGACTTCAACGTTCTATTGTTGTTTGCCCCAAATATACTAGTAGTCAGCAATATTGCAAAGAGCTCTCTTTGCAAGAGAGATTGTTACCTCTCCTGAAAACATGTCCGGTGGTGAACAAAATGTATCAGTATTTGCTCACAAAATAGATTAAATGTTTCAAGCTATGAAGTATGGTGCAGGCTGTATCAGTGTGTTTTCCTGCTATGGCTTGCTTCATTCTTCTGTGGGGGTGGGGGAGAAAAAGTAGACTTAGGGATGTATGCCATCATACTGAAACACAAACATCTTGACTCTTGAAGTGATAGACTGTATAATGCCATTCATAAAATCGGTCAGAATCCATTTTAGGGGTAGCGGGGAGATAACACTGGTTTTGTTTGTGGATGTGATTTCAAAATATTTTCTTTTTGTTCCTGAGTTTTCTCTTGTCATATGATGGCATGTGCCCCAGTATCCTACTGTTGAGTTGTCTGAACTGTTGTCCCACAAGCTTGTGTGTGCATGACCACGTATGAGCATACACAGTTTCTTTCTGGTAAGGTTATATTTGCTCTTATGGTTGATTTCCTTTTTGAAGCCTTCCAAAGGGTCCAGGTTTTGCCCTCAAAAACTATTAGTCCTTTCCTTTGACAATGCAGATGTTTTGTTAGAGTAGAAATCATCTACTCTAAAGTCTTATCTACTCTAATTCATTAAGGCCTTCCTCCAGCCTGCTTCATAGTACCCTTTTATACCCGTTACGTACTTGTGGCAATGCTGCTGGTTATTCGTACAGTTCCTCACTGAGACCAAACCTTGAACTTCTCTAATTTGGAAAGACTGAAGGAGTCAATCGCTGCAGCAGGTTCTCCATTATTTTGCTGGTAGAGTAAGATAATGTGTTTTTCTCCATCCACCACAGCTTGAACTCCTCTTTTTTCCCAGATTGTGTTAGCTGAACTATATTCATCACTATGTATCAGTCCTCTGCAGTGCCTAGCAAATGTCTCCACGTTTTCCCTACTACCATTAACTTGCTGTGTCCTCTAATAACATTTCAGTCCCTCTCATGCCACTTGCAGGTGTTGTTATCCAGTTTTCATAGTAGTGCAGGTATTGACAGCTTTAGTGGAACAACCAAGACGGTATGCTGATTGGAGGCGTGCTGTGTGAGCGTAGTGCTGTTCTGTTCATGAAGGTGTGATTGACTGACATCTGTGCATGACCTTTAGCAGAGTTCCTAACTCAACCTAAAAGGAAATATGGTCTGTTATGGCCAGCTCTTAGTTTAGGAGAAAGGGACTAATTTCTGGGAAACCAGATGTGAAAAAAACTTTCAATACTGATGCTTTCTATGCAAGAATGGTGAAGAGCTAGAGAGGCACTTAGTCTGATCTTTAATGAAAAGAGCATCTTCACTGTCACTAATACTATTTTGCTGTTGCTGGAGCCTTTGTAGAGGTTACTCGTCTTCATTTTCCTTTTCTTTTTTTTGCCTCAGATTCCTGATCTGAAGAAGGGTGATGGTGATAGCCTGCAGACTGGAGAGAGGGATGACAGGGAAGCAATAGAAGGTGAACCACATTCTGTTTGGTGTCTGGCATCTCGCATCACCTCTTGTTAAGCATTAGATCTGGCCAGCAGGCTTCCTAGATTCCTGAACGGGGGTAAATCTGGAGTGTTTGTGTGAAAGTACTTCCATCTGACATGACATAATTCAGGAACATGATATCTAATGATCAAAGTCATAGAACAGAACATGAAGACATTAATGTTTGTACAAGTTTGGTGCTACAGTTGTCTATTCATTAAGGGTGAATATCACAATCAGAGGATCAAATTCTTCTTGAGAGACATTGCATATTTGTAGAAATGTCATTTTAGCTATAGGGCTGATTTTAACCGCTAAAACGGTACTAAATCTGAAGGATAGCCTCTTGATCCTATGTAACCTTCCTGCAAAGATGCAGAGTAGCTCATTGATCACGGTCACCTGTTACAAGCAAATACAAACTAGCAGTAATCCAACCCCGTCTGGGGAAGAACACTATCTCCATAGGCAGAACTGCTGGGGGAATTTTGAATTCTCCTGTGTTTGGTCAGGGAATAGATCAATTGGTGTGACATTCAAGTGAAGTGAGGTTCAGTGTGTCTATTGGTTGGCTACATCTACTACCCCTCTGCTCCCGTTTAAGCAATATTCACCACTGAAAGTGTATTCTCCCTCTCCTAAAAGCACAGAAGTCACATGGCACCAGGTTGTTGTGGAGTAGGTTTTCAGGCTTGTCTTGCAGCAAGGATTTCAGCAGCTGGTCCATTGAAAAGTAGCTGGTGTCTGACTAACTTTTTGCAGGGGGATTTCCAAATGAGTAGGAAGCAATATTTCCTTTCAGCAGGTACTTGAGGTCTTTCGGTGTGACACTTGAGATGAAAGACCACCTGAGTGCGCACTCTTGGTACTCCTTCATGGCTAGGTGGTTATTTCCTGTGACTTGTTTGCAGCCTTCAGGTTGAGGCTTCTTACTTGAGGATTATGTTGTTTTCTCACTTCGGAGACTGTTGCAAGGTAGCAGGGTCTTGTTGGACAAGCTAAATGTATGTTGCTTTACACCCATCTTGGCATAGTCTATGCTTAAACATGTTTCTTCCAACAACATGTTCAGAAGTAGGAATCCTTTAACTCTGGATAAGAAACCAGATGGAAATGCGTGCAAAATAGTTTTTTCATCTGCTTGGTTTTGGGGAGGCAGTTACCCTTTTACCAGACCCATTTTGGTCCTTGCTGAAATAAATGTTAGAAACAAAATAAGGAACCACGAAGGGACAGAGGTATAAGAGATTACAATGCAATTGTTTGTGGGCAGATTGTTTTGCTCTTCTGTTAGCCCATTTTATTAGCATTTACATCTGTGTGCTTTTTCTGTACTCAAGCAAATTGTATTGGAGTGTCAATAACTTAACATTTCCTTTCTGTCATGGTGTTAAAGAAGCAGGAAGTACACTTCAGTCTGATTATTCTTCAGCTCACTTAGCTGTGTTTCTAAATTGAATCTCCAGTGTATTACATCTCTGACTGTGGGGTTTTCTTTTAAAGTTAAAAAACTAGTGAGCTTCCTAATACATGAGAGTTTTTCCATTGTACATAAATTTCTTACTGCTCATTGGTACTTATGTTGCTCTGTTAAAAAAATCCAGGAATTGAGATGAACACTAATGAAAGGTTTTTGATGAATGAATGTATCTGCTGCCTATGTTAGGTAAGGAAATATAGAGAGTGATGATTGTACAGACTTAATTTCTTGCTGTCACTTCTAAAGAAGCTTACCCTTGGTTTTGGGGAAAGCGTGGGAGATCTGCAGCTGTGAGGCTTTTCACAGAGGCTCTCATTAATATAGCTTTGCTGCTGTAAAGGAGCTCCTTTCCTGTACCACTGTCAAATGCTGTGGAGTGTCTTTTATTGGATTTTAATTTTTTTTTTTCTTAAAGCAAACTCATACCATTCTTGTGACATTTTCCAGGCTTTTTCCCTAGCTCATATGGTGCCTCATCTAAAGATGTGCAATGTGCTAATACTCTGTAGTTTGCTGAGGACTCTATATTGGCAAGCTAGCTGTAGAGAACTAAAGAATCTGTTACTTCCTTCAAACTCTAACCATTTATCTGTAGCGCCTATGTGATAGACTTTTGTAACGCTACTCTTTGTACAAAGGCAAAAGATAGGGAGGGAGATGTTAACCTTGCAGTGTTCAGAAAAGTGCTTTCATTGGCTAGATTGTGTTATGTTTTCAGAAGTTCAATGCAAACTGATCTCAGCTGAATTTTTATCAATGAATTGTCCTACCCACCAAAATATATCAATTAAAGTTTTATTATTTGAACATGCATTACCGTTTGTGCTCATAAAGGAGGAAGATACATAGGCAAAACATCTGACATACCTCTTTAATTTCCAGTCACTTTTAGTCTATCTAGAGTTTAAAATTGAGACTATAGTGCATTTTCCTTTTAGTATGACACTATATTTCGTTATTTTTTTAAATGCTAAGAGTTCAAAACATTTCTGATTGGATTGAAGCTTATCATGGAGTTTGTCTTCCTTGTGTCTTCATAGGCTCTGACTCAGTGCTAGAAATCTGCATTAATTTATGCCTAAAATTCAAGGTTACCTGAAAGGCGATTTAAATTTCCTTAGTTGTGTGGTGATGGCTTGTAGCTTCCTGTAGGTTCATACAGTCCTCAGGTGAGAATTAGAAAGGCTGTAGTGGCAGATCCATGAGTCTGAGATACAGACTTTATTCTGATAAGAATTGATAGATTTCTTTATGTTGAAAGCAAACGATGGTTCATAAGTAGAGCATTATGCATGTGCAGGTGAACAGAAGGGCAAACAGTGTCCCAAGCTGTGTGGGTTATGCTATTGGACTTAATGATTTAAAGTTAATGGGACAGACGAGACCTGATATGTGCCACTACTCAATATATGTGCCATGTAAATAAGTCCTTGAAAAGTTCTTTTTCTATGTTGGAAGGACAGGAATTAGACCTCTCTTAAGAGCAGTGGTATGCTAGGTTCTTCCTGTGTTATGTAGGATACTGGAATGCTGTAATAATCTTCAGGACTTTTTTTCAAAGGTGGTTCCTGTGAACAATATGAGAAGGTTGAGTACTTTGTCCCAAATGGGGTGGGAATGGTAATGCTGTCTCTGGCCTTCATACAAAAAGTAAGAGTCAGGGTGCTGGAGTCTCTCCTTTATTTCCAGCTTGTGTCATTGATTTGTTGCTGTGGAAAAGTCCTGTGATCATGATTGCATTTTTAAACAGGGAAGACCAAAAAAGGGATGGGAAGGTCATCTGCCGTCATGTATGAACAGTGCCGGTTGCAGGTGGGTACTTTTGTAGGATGCCTTATGAAAAATAAATGTTAGTAGAAGAAACCTGTGGGACCAGCTTGTCTGTCTGGAAGGGCACTTTTATGGAATTCTGGTATTACAATTGGAAGGGCCTTCCTGCTGCTCCCTGCAGTGCCTCATTAGGTCTTCAGTAACGAGTCGCGTGCTGGCCTTTGGGGCCAGTCCCGGTGGACAGAGGAGCAGGAGGAAATGCCTGCTTGATTGTTATCTGCACTGACTGGTCCTGTTGCCACAAGGAACTGCTGGTTTGTTGAAACGTGGGAGTATTGCTAAATTCCTTGGGGAAGAAGGATAAGAGGAGCCTTCAAATATGAGACAAATATCTCTGACACGTGGCTGTTAAATAATTTCCCCAAAGGGTTTGAAAAGAGCATTTCAAAACACTGACTACGGCAGATCTGTATGTGTGTTAAACCCGTTGTACTTGCGAGGCTGGCTCTGTTCCACACGCTGTGTAACTTGGAGAGAAGAAGCTGTTTTGTAGGCAGATTGTGTAGGGATAAAAGACAGAAAAAAGCTGTGAAATGAAATGTTTGAAGTGTGCAGCTGTTTTTTCTGAAGGGTGGGTTGCTTTTAACTTTCAGCATGGAAATAGTTTAAAAGGAACAGTGGCTAAAGAAATGAACAGAACTTGTTTCCGTATTCCTCCACATCTCTAGCTCAGGATGGCAAAGAGAAGGTAGCATCAACTGAAACCACTTGTTTGGAGAATACATATGCCGACTTAAAATTTCTTCTTCACCTGAAGAAAAATTGTGGTTTATGTTTTGTGGGCATTAGGTTAGAAAGAGAGAATCTATTTGGTCAAACTTGAATGATCAGTGTGCATTTTGAGAGGGAAGGCAACATGGGAATGGGAGCTGGGGGGAAGCTGGGAAGTGAGGTGGTGTGCCAGTACACATGCAGTAACTGGAAGGGTCCTGTGCAAGGCTCGTGTTCAGATCAGAGCAGCTGGCTCAAATACTAGAGGCATGCTTTAATGTACAGGTTTTAACCACAAGTTGTCAGTTCCTATCATAGCCCCTATGAGCATCTGAAATAATCTAACTTTCAGGATATGTTGAAGGCCTGTGCATTTAAGGTCTTACATTAAATATGATTCTGATCTTGGTTCCCCAAGTAGTTTATCTCATTTGGTGTGTATCATCTGAGAAGACATTGATGACACTCCATCAAAAAGGGTGAAACACTTTTTATCAATAAAGTGTTTGTTGTCTTCATTCTGTAAGAAGATGAAATGGATCGTGTTCATGGAGCTAAGGCACAGCAAGCACTGGAACTATTGTTGTGTAATGTTGGCCATCAAAATTACAGCCATAATATTTCAATAAAGCAACATATTTTTCACTTACAACACCAGCCAGCTCATGCATGTGTACATGCAGGTTTTAATTCGATGACTAAGCAAGCAATGAAGTTAAATTGCCAAGAAGATCAAACCACAAGTAAAGCTTTAGCATTGTAATGGGTGTGAAGACTCTAATCCTTATTTTGTATAACTCTGCATGGTGTAACAGTGACTACACTGAAGCTGAGGATTATTTTTATGCAAGTGGAGGATCTGGCCAACTTAAGTAAGAGCCAGTGTGTATCTGGGGGGGAAAAAAAAGGGGAAAAAAAGTCTGTGTACCATCAGTCTTCAGGAACTAGTGTTTAGTTATGACTAATGCAAAAATCACATGACAGCTTAAAATTACAATTGATTCTTACGGCTTACAGAATCAGCTGGGGGGCTAGGATTGGCTTTTTTTGGTTGGTTGGTTTGCTTTGGTTTTTAACTATGTAATATATGATCCTCTCTCCTAATCTGTGATTTTTATCTTGATGTTACATGTACAAATTACTAAGTGTTGGGAGGAGATGGTTGTTATCACTTTAAAGTGGTAGCTTGCTTTGTACTTTACTATTCCAAATGACACACAAAGTGTTCCTTTTAGTGTATTATTCTTTGCCAGTCACAGACTACCTCTGCGTAGAGCATGTTTTTGAGCAATTATCAGTGCGCTCCACTTTCAGCAGCCTGTGCGTGCCCTGTCCTCTATAAAAGAACGCTGCCTTGCACGCTTGCCTGGGGACTGTTTCTGTACACTGCATGCCCTGCCTTTGCTCTCTAAGTCGAAAAGGTGAGCAGTTGCAGCCTAGGGCTCCCTCTGTGCCCCCCACCTAGTGATGTTCGATGAAATCCTGCTTCCCATCCACATTCCTTGTTGAGCTGTGTGGACTTTTTTTTATAAATGGCCAGCTCTGGTTTGAAAATCAAAGTGTATTTTAAAACGGAGTTTTGAATCTTGTTTTAGATTTGTTTTTCCTTTGCTGTTTAGGTATTTTTTTCTTAGCGAAGAGGAGAGAGAGACTTCCTCTTCAGGATTGGGGCTGGCCCCTTGACCAGACCCTCTGTAGAAGAAGTCCTATTCTGTGCATCTTTCTCTGCAAGAGGATGTACCTCTTGCACAAAGTTCATAAATCAAAGTCTTCCTTGTTGCTTGGCTCACTGCTGTACTGTGTAAAGGAGTGATCTGATGTGCTGCAAAATCTGGATTTGGAGGACTCTGGGTTGAGTTCTTCCTTGTGGAAGCCTCCATGCAAGCTTTATGCCACGAAGCCAGGCTATTGGAGGAGCCTTTGCATGCTATCTGCCTACAGTGTTGGCCGTACTCCTGTGCTGGTTTTTTTACAAGCTTCTCAGTCATACCTGTGGCAGTCAGAAAAAAATCGGAATCATAGAATGGTTTGGGTTGGAAGGGCCCTTAAAGATCATCCAGTTCCATCCCCCCTGCCATGGGCAGGGACACCTTCCTAGACCAGGTTGCTCAAAGCACCATCCAGCCTGGCCTTGAACGCTTCCAGGGATGGGGCATCCACAATTTCTCTGGGCAACCTGTTCTGGTGCCTCGCCACCCTCACAGTAAAGAATTTCTTCTAATATCTAATCTAAATCTACCCTCTTTCAGTTTCAAGCCATTACCCCTTGTCCTATCACTCCATGCCCTTGTAGAAAGTCCCTCTCCAGCTTTCTTGTAGGCCCCCTTCAGGTACTGGAAGCCTGCTATAAGGTCTTCCTGGAGCCTCCTCTTCTCCAGGCTGAACAACCTCAATTCTCTCAGCCTGTCTTCACCAGAGAGGTGTTCCAGCCTTCTGATCGTCTTTGTGGCCTTTCTCTGGACTGGCTCCAACAGGTCCATAGATAACTTCAGTTTGAGGGGTTACACGCTACACCCAATATAAAACCCACAGCTTTATGTGTACTTGATAGGTGTATTTGATCCTGTAGTACTTTATTTTTAATTCATGAAAGCCATTTATTTGATTTGTAGTTTCTGACCTTATTGTCCCTTTGAAGAACATTTTCTGAAAGTCACTGTTAGGGATTAAGAAGCTAAAATAAGCACTGGGACATAGTTCTTGTCTCTCAAGACCTCACGTGATGAGATGCTGTAAGATTACAGGCAGAGACAGGGAATTCATGGAATGCAAGTGAAAAATGAGTAATGGTTTTGTTCTGAACAATGTTCTCAAAGTGATAGAGGTTCCGTGGCTATTCACCATTAACTCTGATGATCTAATACAGGTACTGAGTCAGCTTTTTGTTTCCAGTCCTGAAATTCAGAATGTCTTATGCATAAGAAGACTCAGTAGAAGTTATCTGCCTTAAGTCTAAAAATAAATTGTTTGTAGCATATTATTTCTGGTTATATGTGGGTATTTCTTATGACCGTGCTAGATATCTGACATCAAAAGCCAAACACACATATTATTGGGAAAAGTACAGAAACCTTATATGCCAGTACCCTTAGTTTTCTTGTTCTGCTGTTCTGCAGAGACAGTAATTCTGTCTTTTTATGTGTTTACACCTCTATGAAATGCAACTCTTAGTAACTAGAGGCCTTATTTAAAAGCATTGCAGATTTTCTTAGGATTTTTTGCTTAGTTTCTCAATCAAATTCACTTTTGCAATTTGTGCTAGAGATTGCTTTCTTTGGCAACTGTTAGTCTCTTTTATCATCAGTTTTCTCGGAGGTAAATTCACATCCTTTCTCATCAGTAACTGAAAATGCAGGTTAAACATGTTGAAGGTATGGATTTAGAGCAACAAAAATAATGGGATTTTCTGTCTTGACATGCCATTTTGTTCTGAAATGTTTTCTTTCCAAAGTCCAAATTTTTGTTTGATTTGAAACTAAAGAGGATAACCTTGCTTTATGTAGAAATTAAGACTATTGTAAGAATACATACTAGAAAGAGAAAAATTATGTGAAAATAGGTTTCCTCCCTAAATATGTGGATTGAACATGAAAGATTCACTGAAGAGTCAAGTAACTTCCCTAATCTTTATATGATCTAATTAGTATGTATAAGCAATGCATGCAGCAAAACCCCCCAGTCAAATGGATGTGTCGGCTGAGTGAAAGTATGACTCCTAATAGATGTGGACAATGTTGATAGCCCTGTAATTAAGGAAATGCTAATGTTTCGTTACATCAAATAAGTCAATTGTGATTGAATAAATACAAGTTAAGACTATGACATCTGTTGAGTTCGTTCATGTTTGCTTTTGTGCATACCTGAATTTTCAGATCCTGGCCCCCTGGAAGGTGATTTTCAGCTAAGAACTCCTTTGGGAAAGGTTGCTGGCTGGTGCTACCCTGCTTAAACAGAAGCCTTTGCATATTGCTGCAAGATACTGGCTTCCTCCTTGTCCAGTGAATGCTCATTGCGGCCTGTGGTAGCATAGCTTTGCAGTGTGTTTCTCAAGCAGTTATGGAAGAGAGGATACATTGGTCTGTAAGACAGTCTGTTTGGATAAACGCACTTTTTTCCTGATGACAGGAAATAGGACTAGAAAGGAGTTCCTGTGTCATTGAAATAAATTCATACTGTTTCTAGCAGGAGTATAATGTACTCTTTTTAAGATTAATCTTGTTCCGTTATAAAGCTGTTAGGTATTTTTAATCTGCCAAAGCAATTAGAAGAGGCTTCAGAATATCAGATGTCTGTATTTTCAGTCACTTAGACACAGTTGTTCTTGTGCTAGTGGTATTTAGCTTAAATTGTTCTTTTCCTGCACTGTTAACCTTCCACATCCATAAGCCGTGTTTGTGGGGAGCAACACAATCCTCTTTAAGCATTTGCTTGATAGCTCGAGTAAGCCAAGCTTTTCTATTTTCTGGTCATCCTGATAGCCCTGGTCTGCATCTGCTTTCTATCAGCTTTTCCTTCCTGAGCATGGATGTCTGGTACTGATGTGCTGGCCCAGAGATTATCTCAGTAGTGCCATGCTGTATTCCCTTTCTCTCCAGGAACAAACATCCTAATTGCCATCTTTTTTCTTCTTAGAGCTGCATAATATGAACAGAGCAGAAACTTTCAGTGGCAAACTAATGTTCCCAGATATCTCTCTCCTCTGTCATTTCCAAATTATGAGGCTCTATTTTATTAGTTCTGCAAGGCATCGTACAATGATCTGTCCTACCAAAATTGAATTAATTTCTGTTACCTTACCTCTCAAGGTCATCTGATTCTTAAAGGGTGTTCTGACTTTGTATCATCCACAAAATTTATATATTTGCATTGAATGTTTCAGTCCACAGAAACACTTCGAGATCTTTCTTTATCCAGATTGACCAAAAGACAACAAAACCATATAGTTGCACTTTTTAGTTTAGTTCTCCTTTACAGCTGTTTACTAATCTTCAGTTTCTCTTTGGTTTAATGGCCATTTCTTTTATTGTACCATATGAATGGCTTGTTATAGCTTGGGTGTGTTAGATTTGAAGTCTCCTTGTTGTCTATAAATCAGAGTTATCAGACAATGACATACAGACCTGCCTCTGAAAAATTATAGAGCATTTGTTTTCCTAAACTCCAACTCTTGCAGACATCTCTTCTGAATGACTCTCTTTTTGTTTGTTTTTTGTTTTTGTTTTGTTTTCATTCCAGTAGTAAGGCTTGATTACTCTGTCTGTAGTTACCCTGATCATTTATCTACTCACTCATCTAAGTAGAGGCCCCATCCCTGGAAACATTCAAGACCAGGTTGGACGGGGCTCTGAGCAGCCTGATCTAGTTAGCGGTGTCCCTGCTCCTGCAGGGGGGTTGGACTAGATGACCTCTAGGGGTCCCTTCCAACCCAAAACATTCTATGATTCTATGATTAGTGGTATGTTTCTACTCTTCTCTATTTTTAAAAACATGGTGCCATGCCCAATCTGAAACTGTTTTTTTGATGAGACTTCATTTCGCCTCTGATTCAGTATTCTGGGAGGTCATTGGGGCCTCCAAGTTGAAATTCGTTAGTTTATGAGTTTTGCATTACCTTGATTTTCATACTGCTTCCTTGTCAATGGTCTTCCTTATTGCTTTCTCGTTGGTGATACTAGGGCAAAAGTGTTTGTTTTGTTGTTGGGACACTCTTGCTTATCTAAAGAAATTTCTCTTATCCTGTCTAGGAATGAATGAGTGACTGCCTTAGTCATTAGCTGTAGTCATTAGTCTGCTCACCACTCAAAGGCAGAATTGAATCATAAAGAATGAATTCTTTATAGTTGTACTGGGTCTAGCTGGTATGGATTTTTTTTTTTCTTAATAGCCTGTATAGTGCTGTATTTTGGATTTGTGACTAAAACAGTGTTGATAACACACCAGAGTTTTGGCTGTTGCTGAACAGTGCTTGTACAGTGTCAAGGCTTTCTCTTTTTTCCCCATTCTGTCACTCCCCCCCACCCCCCTTCCCCAGCAAGTAGGGGATGAAACCAGGACAGCTGACCCAAACTGACCAAGGGGCTTAGGAATAAAAACTGAGGGGAGGGCTGTTTTTTGGAAGGCAGCAATTGCTTCGAGACCAGCTGGGCATCGGTCTGCTTGTGGAAGGTGATTGCTTTTGCATCACTTCTCTGGGTTTTTTTCTCCCCCCTTTCTTCTTCCTCTTTACTTTGTTTATTAAACTGCCTTTATATCAGCCCATGAGTTTTCTTGCTTCTGCGCTTCATATTCTCTCCCCCGTCCCACTGGGGTGGGGGAGTGAGCAAGTGGCTGTGGTGACACTTAGCTGCTAATCAGGGTCAACCCACAGCAGTCCTTTGTCATACCCAGTTTGAGGCAACATAGCTATGAAGTGTTTGAGAAAGGGAGGAGAATAATCTGCATTCTTCTGAAAGCTGATTTTGCCATGAAACAAAGCAGGGACAAAGGACCTTCATGAGACATCCAGTTTGGGGGAATAATATATCAAGATGGGCATCATAACATCACAATCCACTGGGGCTGTAGAGAATCTGAGGTCCACAGCGTTCTGAATGAATAAGATACTAGCAACATATGAGGGGAGTTGAGCTGCTTCAGAAATAGTTGGTACAGAAGCACAGCTCCTCCTAGCTCCTTGGCCTAGCTGTTGACCAGAGTTAACCCATAACATACTTTTTTTCTTTTTCCAAATGATACGAAAAAAAATATCTTTCCATAATCAAATGAAGTATGGGGTTCATCAGCAGACTTCTGGGTCTATCCCAGTGGAACAGATTATCCATTCATTCCCCTCCTCTTCTATTCATTTAAGCCCAAACCAACCTGTCTTAGACTGTCTTTTCACAAGAAGAAATATCACTGCCTCAGTTATTGAGGAACAAGAAGCAAAAATCGACTTTGTTTAAAACTTAAGTTGCAGTACTGACTTATGCTTTCATTCTGTCTCTCCTAGCTTTTTCTGTACTAGCAGATGGGTTCTTTTTTGGCCTCTACCATGCAAGTTTACAAATGTTTCTCCTGTTTCTTTCTGATCTCTGAAATCCTGGTCAAAACTGTAAAATTCTGTAACTGACTGTGCCCATCTAGTGGTTCCTGTGTTTAGCAATATTTGTAATTTTTTTTCTTGTTACCTAGTGAGTTTTTTTTACTCGTGTTCACATCTTCAATTATTTGCTTTTCTTTCCTCTGTATGTGCTGTCCTGTAAATAGCTGAAGTTTCTTCTGAAAGTTTTAATTCAGAGCAAGTTGCTCCTAGCCATTCTGATATTAGGAAAGAGCTTGGAAAGAAACTGTAGAGATTCAAATACCAGGTGGCAAGTAGTTGTCTATGCATTTGGTGTTTTGTAGAAGTTTGGGAGCAGATTGTAATCACTGTGTAATTATTGGATTTGGTTTTTTGAGTCTATCAATTTAAGGTGGCACTTGCTTATGCTTAATAAAGGTCACCCTGCTCTCATTTAAGCTTCTGTTTTGGGATTTAGACAGTAATACATCACCCTAAACATCAAAATGAGAACTGGAGTAACCTCATATGTACTGTTCATCCAAGCTATCATTGCTGCAACAACTTCATCAGCAGGACACAGAAGGTAGTCCTTGCACCCTCCCCTGGGTAAGGCATACTTGATCAAGGCGTGCCAGGAGAGGGGTGTGTGATGGATCAGGTGGCCGTGTGCTTTGTCCCAAGGTGGGTCTGTGTGCCCCAGTATGAAAGTTGTTTGTTTGTCCCTTTAGAAAGCGGTTGCTGTGCAAGCCCAGGCTAAACTTAACTAGTAAGGGCTATCAAATGCTGTATTATTGATCAGTGCAGAACACTTAACACATTAAGTTGTTTCTCACTTACTCTTTTCATGCTTCCTCTCCCAGCACACGTCTCTTACGCCTGTCAGTGCTCATACTGATGAACATACTGGACTTCCTGGTTTGTGTACATCAAATATTGAATAATTTAATAAAAAGCATAATCTAATATTCACAGAAACCTGACCTCAGCTACTGCTCATTGGGATAAGATGCTTCCTTCTAGTAAGGGCAGAGCAAAACTTGTCCTGATACTCTTTATGTACATTTCTTACTCAGTAAAGCTGCTTCATAGTACAGACCTTGCATAGCAGTCAGGGCAGAACCACTCGTCTGAGCGTGCTTCTCCAGAATGCCTTTTGCATCCTAACAGGCCACCTCAGCAGAACATATTATTGAAGTGTATGCCAGAAAGCTATGTTAAACTTCAAGAAGGTGATGTGTAGTGTATAAATCCTTCATTTTTAAATTCAGATTTACTTTAGAAATAGTTGTATGCATGTAGCAGTCGAGATAGGGGATGATGCTGGTTGCTTAAGACAAAGTTTGTGCAAGCTACAAGAGTAGGTTACTGCTGTTAAATCGGTACTAGTATCTGGAGCCCGACCTGCTTTTCTTGGGGGCGGTGGGCATTACTTGTGTGAAGTGCTGTTTGTTAGACATCATGCAGTACTGTGACAGGCAATGCCTGTCAGCATGGATAGCAGGAGGTGGTAGTGTATCTGGTCTTTACCGTTTGGGATGATGTTGTCTGATTGGCTGAAGACAGTTGACATAGAATTAAGAAAACTAGATAATATAAATGATTTGCAGTCAAAAGTATTGTTTCTTGTTAGACCAGTTGACACAGCTGGAAAACTGGAAAGGATTTGCAGGCAGAACCGTTCTGCAAACTTAAAAGAGAAATTGCAATCTTCAGGTCAAATTCAGATTGAGAAGAGTTAATCGAAGGTTAGTTTATCAATTTATCCATTAGCCTGTGAGAGGAGGAAGGGTTGGTACCTGTGGATTTCGGGAGAGTAGGGATACAGAACAGAGAAAGAGGGAATTGTCTTGTGGAACACTGATGTTAGTTGGAGGTACACAGGCATTCTGTCACACGGA
The DNA here is from genome assembly GCF_000687185.1 of Egretta garzetta. NCBI lineage: Eukaryota > Metazoa > Chordata > Aves > Pelecaniformes > Ardeidae > Egretta > Egretta garzetta. The sequence continues at coordinate 534,987 of NW_009259482.1, read as the reverse complement.
TGGCAGAAACCATAACTTCGTAATCATCCTTTCCAGCTATCTTCTGACTGGTTTTAGTATATCATAGACTAGGCTCTCTTTGAGAAGAAGCAGAAGTTGCTCGTATGAATCCACCAACATGGAAAACATGCATGTGTGCTCAGGACAGATACATGTTGTTTCCTCTTCTCAATTAAACTTCTTCTGTAATACCATTGGCAACTTCTGTCCAAAAATTTCTTGGGGATTGCTTGCTAGCTATAGGTAGTAGCTTTTGGACTTTGTTTCAGGCTGTCATCTCCCCCCTGCTGAGAACTAATTCACATGAAGAATTGAATGTTGAGGTCTTTATAATAAACCTAATGGTCATAATGTAGCATTCTTAACAGCAAAAAGATTTATTCAAAGCAGCTAAGTAGGGACAGTATTTCTTAAATTAAAGATATTCAGGTTTAAAACTAATAAAAACTACAAGTAGGCCAAGGATGCATGAAGAAAAAATTGTTTTCAGTGTGTGTGTGTGTATATATAGGAAGTTGCTTAAAAGAAAGTGTTGAAACGAGACTGGTGTTCCTTTTGCACAGTGACTTGCAGTGGATGCACTGTAACCATTTTTTATTTGCTAAGCAGTTCCTCTGTGGTAGTGCTCCTGTGCACAGTAGGAAAAAGCCCATAATGTTTTGGGCAACAAGAAGCCACATCCGGAAGAGATGCGACTGCCTGGTTTCATGCCCATACGAAGCAAATGTTGGTGTCATGGGAACTTGCCAAGCGACGTGTTGTTGTTCACTGTTTGTTGATGCTTGCTCCTTTGATCAGCACATGCTATACTGACCTTGGTCATTTGTAGCAAAAGCAGTACATTGTCTTTGTTGGAATATAGGATTGGTGAAGTGAAGTATATTAGAAAAATTTCCTGCCTGCAAATGTGCAGGGTCTCAAAGCCTGAATATATGAAAGGGCTGGGCTATGTTTATCTTTTACCTTGCAAGCACATCCAGTAACTTACTGTCATAGGTGGGGAATTAAGAGTCATCATTCCTGCCTTTCTCTCTGTTGGTGATTTCTGTTCCTAAAAGAACACCCATGTAGTTAATCGAAGTGTTATTCAAGGGAGTTGCTTACAGGATCTCCTGTGGGGCCTGGGGCAAAAATCTCCAAAAGCAGACCTGCAGCCAATAGAGAAATGTTTTCTTTGTTTATTTTTGTGTTTAAATTTGTGTTTTCCACCCCATCAGCCTCCCATGTTTTGCTGAAAAACAGCTTTAAAGGAGGGGAAGAGTCATCCAAAGACAACAGGGATTATATCACCGGATAGGGTAAATGGGGGGGTAGGTGATGGGTGGTGGCACTGAGGCACCACCTGGTTTTTGGTTTTCTTTTCTGTTTAAACCAGTCAACTTACCCATTTTCCTGCAGGTTGAAAACCAGGATCTCTGTCTTGAAGTGGATCAGATTACTGCATTACATCTCATAGGTGCTCACATGCACACCTGCATGTGTTACTCGTGCAAAGTAAAGAATGGGAGGGAATCTGCTTGAAGCTGGAGAGCTGATGCCTTGTCTGGCTGGGCTCCATAAATGACCTCCCCCTCATCTTGGGGAAGTGGGCAAGGCACTGCTTGGCTTTCCAGCTGCAGTTTTTTTCCCAGGAACTAGGTTTTTGTTCCCCTCACAGGAAATACATATATGCTTTTTTATAATAAAAAGGTACGTTAAAAGTTTTTCTTGTAGCATGTAATAATGGTCCAGCTCTGAGCTCCAATTGTTTAATGTACCTAATGAACTCAAGCTTACAGCGAAACTCCTGCCTTCAAGTTTTCCTCATAATTACTTGTAGCTCCTGCAGAGAAAGGAGTAGAGACCATAAATAAATGACTGGTCAGGTTAGATGGCATAGCGAAGCACTACAATAGCCTACGTAAGGAGACTGTGGAGTCATCAATACTTGGAAGTGTTTTGAAAACCTCCTAGGCAGCTTTACAGTTAATAGAGTAGGTATCATTCAGGGTTTTAACCCTGTCTGTGGTATACAGAGGGCTTTAGAGTAGTCCAGAGAAGACTTGCTTTTCTTAGTTACCTGTAGACAGAGGAGGGCAACAAAGATGATGAGGGGACTGGAGCATCTCCCCTATGAGGAAAGGCTGAGAGAGCTGGGCTTGTTTAGCCTGAAGAAGAGAATACTGAGAGGGGATCTCATCAACACACACAAATATCTTAAGGGTGGATGTCATGAGGACGGAGCCAGACGCTTCTCAATGGTGCCCAGCAACAGGACAAGGGGCAATGGGCACAAGCTGAAGCATGAGAGGTTTCAGTTGAACATGAGGAAGAACTTCTTTACTTTGAGGGTGACAGAGCCCTGGAACAGGCTGCCCAGGGAGGTTGTGGAGTCTCCTTCCCTGGAGATATTCAAAGCCCGCCTGGACGATATCCTGCGCAACCTGCTCTAGCTGAACCTGCTTGAGCAGTGGGGTTGGACTAGATGATCTCCCGAGGTCCCTTTCAACCCTTGCCATTCTGTCATTCTGTGACTTAATTAGTTCTATGGAAAATATTTAGGAGGTGCATCTTAGTAGATGTAGTCTGAAAATCTGGAAAGGTAGTAAGTTATTATTGTAAGTCATTCTTCCATAGACAGGCATGGACTGGACTATACTATCTGTTTGTTTTTTTTTTTTTCTTCTTTAAATGCTTTCCCCGGTCCTCTGTGCAATGACTCATTTTATCATGCAGCCATTCACCCTGTCTGGTCTTTGAAATGATGGTCAAAGCTTGCCCACTTGTCTTGCTTTTTATTTGTATTGGAGAGTTTACTATGCTTTTACCATATCTTCCTGTAAGAATTCTCTAGGTTCTCTTTCTTGGCGTTGCCTTGATACGTAGGTTAAAGAAAATGAAGAATGTCACAGGGAAGCAGTTAGGTTGCTCTTTAAAACACATTACGTACTTACCAGAGATCTTCAAATTATTGCACTTATTGAGTCGATACATAACTATGCTTTTAGATGCATTTTAAAATAGGCATTTTATGGTTGATCTTGTAAGCAAATGTTTCCATGGCTTATCAAGAATAGTTAGCTAAAGGAGTGACTAACAACTTCTATAGAAGAACAGTGTTAATGAATCATTCTTGCAAAACTTTGAGGTGGAAAATAACAAATCTCAGTAAAAACTATGTGTTTCCTTTCTTCCCTTAAATGTTTTTTATATAACTAGTTGTAGTTCAGATCAGCCTTGGAGATCTTTTCTTTTTAGTTACTTGTTCTATAAATGCAGGCATTAAGGCAGTTCAGATTTGTGCAGTGAAGGGCTAGGAAGCAGTGTCAGGAGGGTAGGGTCTGTGCTGTGTAGCAGGGTGAGGGTTATTTTTTTTTATTCCAGAAGGGTAGAAAAACCTCACAATTCTTAAGCAGAGTATCCATATAAGGCATTTGAAGGCCTGTTTTCTCCTTTTCATCAGCCTCTCCTGAAGCTAGCTGTAATGAACTGCAAGGATTTTGCCTTCAAAGTGGGCATAGAGATTTCAAGTTCCTCTGGTTTTTTCCTTTCCTTTGCATTAATTGTGTGGAAATGTCACTGGGGGAGTTGCTTTGCAAGGTAGGAAACCCCATGATGTGGGTAAATAAGTATTTACCAGCTCAGTTGTGCTGTTCAAACTCCAAAGCCTCACGAAAGGGGGTGGGGAGACACCTTGGAAATCTTGGACCGGCCCTGGCTGGGAGCAAGAGAATCTTTTTTTCCCCTATAAAATTGATTTTTAGTTACAGTCTGACTGGTGTACAAAGAGAAGGAAACTTGCACTGATTGTCTGCACTGTGAAGGAGGAAGGAGAGTATGTATGAATGACCTTGTGCTGCTGAGCCACCACAGCAATTTTCTGTGTAATAAATTTCTGTGGCAGGTTGTGGAAGTAGGCTGGAGGCATGATGCAAGAGTAACACAAACTGGCACTACTAATCATTGCTTGAGAACGCAGAAAGAAAGCAAGCTGGGGAGAAGGGGAAAGAAAGAGTAGGGAAGATGAGGGGAAGAGCCATATTAAGAACTTAAAGGCTGGCAGATGGTATTTATTGTATTTAATACAGAGTCATTCAGTGCTCTTTTGTGTTTCTGCAGCAACTGTGTGAGCACATCAGTGACAAATGGGCACGTGAGGTGACGAATAGGGATCTGTTTCTGCAGTATTCTTTCAAACAAAAATCCTGCTTGCATGAAGCCTGAAGAATCAAAGCACACAGAGAAATAGTTTTGTCTATGATTTTTTGGAATGTATTTAAGACTGAAAATATGTAACTGAAGAGTTCTGTGCATGTGGCACACCTATATAGTGAGATTCATGATGTATTATTAGTTTTGTCTTGGGAAAAGACAAAAAAAACCCCACACTTGAAGTAGGATGGCCTGAAGTTGTTTTTTTCTTGGGTAAAGTTGTCTTTCTATTCAAGAGGTCCTCACAGTCATCATCTCTACTTGTTTGTTTTATGCAAGAGGTTTAACAGCAGTAGAGGTCAAAAAAGAGGAAATCCCATCTGGCAATCATTTCTTCTCTTAGTTGGGTTCCTAGTTAAGCAAAAGACAAACTAATCCTGTCACTAACATCCTTTCTTTTCTGTGATTATGTCCTGCCCCAGGATGTGACTGTAGATTTGGTAGAAGTTTGCAAATTACAGTGTGGTGTGTTTTTTCCCCAGTTATTCAATTTTGCTGTGTTTTGGGGGGTAGAGGGCTTTTATTTCCAATACAAATCTAATAGAAAGCTACATCCTTAGAAAGGTGTAAAATTGTGACTGTCTGTCACAAAGCAGCTCTTAGCAGGGCAAGTCTGGAAGCACAGCTGTGTATACGCTTCTGTATCTCCACAGCTTCTCGCTGAGGTGTGAACATCTTTGGCTTTTGTTGGGAAATCGGCTTCCAACCAGTGAAATCATTGTTAGGTTAACGTATGGCAGTTTAGGTCTCCCTCCACAGCTCTGACTATTGTTTTGATGCATAATAGCGTGCATTGAGTAATAGGTACACCTACCATGGCAGTAGTTACCTACCCTGATTAGAAACAAGCGGGGGACTGACAATTCAGTCATTTATCCGTACCATAAACATGGTTTTATCATATTAAGGTAATGTTATTTGAATAGAAATTGTCTCTTAGCCTGGCTGTAACACTGTTAGATAAAATTTATTCATGTCACTAATGCCTGTTTTCCAGTGTACAGCACAATGTCATCCAAAAGCTTCAAGCAATTAATTTTGCTGCTGCTGACTGAAAATGTAGACTTGTAGGACTAGTTCCTAACTGTTTTCTGGTTTTGGTCACTAGTTGAAGCCAGTAGGGCACCTAAATTTGAAAGGATTTCAGAAGTGCTTCAAAGACTGGACTGGTTTTGATCTTCCCTGAGGTGAATGAGGATTTGTGGTACTTTTGTGCTTGCCTGAAGCCAGGAGAGATCTCAGATGTCTCTGCTGGAAGGATGAGACACTCATGGCACAGATACGCCATTCATTTAGCAAAGAATGACCCCTCATGTTAGACCTTTGCTTTCATGCAGAAGTTTTGTGATAGCTTTGACAGGAAGCAAACGTGTCCCTTAACTCTTCTTTTCCATCTTGACAGACAGCTCTCATTAGGCCTGTGGTCCCCTTGGCTCAGCATATAGTTTGCTTGAGGAAAGCCACTGCTTTTAGATTTTCTTTTTCCATTTCCATGGAGATAGAGCTCTCAGAGCTTGTTGGCTTTACTGACTCACCTAAACTTCCATGTCCCAGACCAGAGAGACTTTGCTAAATAAAGGTTTAATTCACAAGTCTTGTGGTCAGGTTTATAGTTATAAGCAAAACAAATACAAAGTCTACTTCTTGCCTGTGCTTGGGAGTGGGATAAGCAAAGAGGAAGGTGAAAGCTGTTTGATAGTCACTAGGAGACTACTGAGAAACCACTCTCCAGCTTGTAAGGACAGCTGTGTTTTAGACAGCCCTCACTGTCCTACCAGTCCTTGTATAATTTCTTACGGCTAGGTTTTGGGAACAAATCTGAGTGCCAATCCAGAGTGATGTTGAGGTATTTAACAGTGATTTCCCTGTCTTCCTGCTGCCACCATCCCCTGTTTGCTTCATCAGTTCATCAACTAAGGGATGTGCAGATAGTTATGCTATTAATAACTATTCTTGGCCCTGCATACTTTGGCAGCCACCCACCTTGTCTTTGGTCTGGGATGATGGATGTTCTGGATTGATGTTCTTCATCCAGTCCTGAGCTATTGGCTTTGGTCTCGATGATTAATACACCCCTGTCAGATGTGGACTGCATTGATTGTAGCAGAGCATATGACTCTTACTTCTGACAAGTTAACAGGATGATGCGTAAGGGGTACCTGTAACAGACTGTACAGGGTTTGCGTGGCAAGGTTTTGGTAGCAGGGCTTCCAGAAGCTTTCCCTGTGTCTGATGGAGCCAATGCCAGCCAGCTCCCAGACAGCTGCTGGCCAAGGCCAAACCAATCAGTGATGGTGGTAGCACCTCTGGGATAATGTATTGAAGAAGGGGGGAAAAAACCTGTATGACTGCAGACAAAGGGAAGTGAGAATACGAGAGAGGAACAGCCCTGCAGACACCAAGGTCAGTGCCGCAGGAGGGGCAGGAGGTGCTCCAGGTGCCGGAGCAGAGATTCCCCTGCAGCCCCTAATAAAGCCCGTGGTGAGGCCAGCTGTCCCTCTGCAGCCCAGGGAGGACCCCATGCTGGAGCAGGTGGGTGCCCGAAGGAGGCTGTGACCCTGTGGGAAGCCCATGCTGGACCAGGGACTAGCCTGTGCACCTGTGGGGTGAGGAGCCAACGCTGGAGCAGGTTTGCTGGCCGGGCTTGTGACCCTGCAGGGGACCCACACTGGAGCAGTCTGCTCCTGAAAGACTGCACTCCATGGAAAGGATGGACCCACACAGGAGTGGTTTGTGAAGAACTGTAGCCCATGGGAAGGACTTGCGTTGGAGAAGTTCATGGAGGACTGTCTCCCATGGGAGGGACCCCACACTGGAGCAGGGGAAGTGTGAGGAGTCCTCCCCATGAGGAGGAAGGAGCGGCAGAGACAGCGTGTGATGAACTGACCCCAACCCCCTTTCCCTGTCCCCCTGTGCTGCTGCAGGGTAGGAGGTAGAGAAAATTGGGAGTGAAGTTAAGCCTGGGAAGAAGGCAGGGGTGGGGGTAAGCTGTTTTAAGATTTGGCTTTTATTTCTCATTATCCTACTCTGATTTGACTGGTAATAAATAAAACCGATTTCCCCAAGTCGAGTCTGTTTTGCCCATAACAGTAATTGGTGAGTGATCTCTCCCTGTCCTTATCTCGACCCATGAGCTTTTTGTTATATTTTCTCTCCTGTGTCCAGCTGAGGAGGGGAGTGATAGAGCGGCTGTGGTGGGCACCTGGCATCCAGCCAGCTGGGGTCAACCCACCACACAGACCTGGTTCCAGGTGTCTTGTCCAAACTGCTTTCTCTTCTATAATTGTGCGGTTTTTAGATGAGCGTGAGGACTAGTATGTGACAGGCGTAGCTGTGGTTTTGTTTCTCCTACAAGCTTGTTCTGTTCTTCATCTAATTTTATTGTATTATTATTTAAACCATACATACTAATTTACATCTATTTTGATAAAATAATTTGTAGCATTGAATTGGCAGTTTTCAAATAAATGAAATTCCTTTTTCTCAATATCACTGTGGAAAACTACTTCTCCCTCTTTCCATACAATCTCCTTATTTCCCTTCTCTCCCCTGTCCCCCTACCTTGGTGTACCAAGATGTGTGACTGTGGTTTACGTTCAGCATTTCAACTTCATGACAGCCCTTTCTTTGCCATGCACTGTTCAGGTGACTGATACTTTTCAACATGTTACCAATCTGTGGTTTTGCATATACTTTGTACATTCATGTATTTCTTGTTCTTTATTCCAGAGATGGTGATGTTGCTGGAATGGTGGTCAGGCACTGATTGCACCCTCTACACTGACCCAGGGAGTTACCACAAGTATGGGAAGGAGAATGCCATCGTAATCCTTAATCACAACTTTGAAATCGACTTTCTCTGTGGTTGGAACTTTTGTGAAAGATTTGGGGTCTTGGGGGTGAGTTTTAATTAGCATTTAAAATAAACTTCCTCTTCTTGGATGCAGAAAAAAAAGGAAACAAATTCTTGTGGTTTTGAAAGTTAACAGATCTGTGCTCTGATTTCACTCAGCCACTGTCCAGACTTAGAGGTGAACCCATAGCAATGCAGTGCAAGTATGCGGACCACTGAGACAGGATTGCTTGGGTATTCACAGAAATTTTGAAAGCATTGCAGTTAAAGCTGATGAAGGAGATTTTTTTTTTTTTTTTTTTTTTTTTTAACCTGTGGAGATCATTACAATTGTTTCTCTCTGTGTGCTTGCTGGGTAACTATTACAGCTCATTGTGCTGCAGAAGGATGAGCTGTTCTGTGATTCTTTCCCAGGAAATTGTAGAATTTGTTTGCTTTCTCCAGTGTAGTCTTACAAATCCACAGCTAGAGTTGAATGATGTAGTCTGTGTCTCTCAGAATCAAAGAGCTGCCATCTCAAGTGAAAGCAGTAACCAGGTTATAGCTAGTAAGAATTGGGGGAGGAATGAGTTATCCGTAGTTGAATACACTATTACATTAGCCTAAGAGTACATGTGCATTTATTTTCAGGGTTGGTTTTTTTTGTTTTCTCTGTCAGCTCATGGGGCTGATTAAGTCAAGCTGGCTTGACTTAATTCTGTGGTGGTGACAACATTATCTACCTACAAGGGATTTAGAGTTCCTCCCTCCTAAGAAAGCAGACTAATACCTCATTTTGGTGGTCTTCTGCAGCTTCCTCTTCTAACTTTGCTACTGGCCACTATCGAAAGTCCTGCCCTTGCATTGTGTGACTTTTTGTGGCCTTTCCTTTGGGCTCTTTGCATTTTCTGGACATTTAGGCACCACTCCAGTCACTTTCACATTATGATAATGACAGTCTGCTTAAAAAAATAAAAAGAAGCCTTAAAACTGGAGGAAAATGAACCTAAGCATTACAGGCCCCGCATATTACCGAAATGGTTGTTGGCTCTTCATAACTGAGGAACAATTCTACTGTCATGTCTAGGACTTGAGCACAGAGCAGGAGGATAGCGTGAGGCAGCAGGAGATGTAGAGAAACCGGTTTCTGGCAGGCAGATGTACATGCCAAAACCATTCTCCCTTCTATGTGCGCATTATACAGTGGCACTTTAGTACAGTCTGTCTAATTTTGTAAGCCTAATGGCTACAGTTCTCTAAATAAAGCTGTGTTTTAGAGGGTCAGGTGCTTCTTCAGAAAGCACCATTGCAGAAAATTAAAGGATTATTTCTGTACAAAGTAATGGGGGCCTACAAGGTCAAAAATCTCGTGTTTTACATTGGTGCTGTTTGGTTGGATTGAATCTCATTAGCTTTAATAATTTTTTTTATAGTTTCCCAAGGTAATCAGGATTATATTTTAATTTTTTTATACTGTTCCCTATGCATAAGAAAATCACTATGTAAAAGCATAGCTGTTGGACAATTAGTCTGCTGCGCTAATTGAAAATATTTTTTTCTGTATTTAGATGCTTACAGTTATTACTCAGTTTGTATTTTTGCTAATCTTAGGATTCTTTTAGGAACTGATACATGGTGTTTATTTTTTTTTATTTTTTAAACTATTTCAGTCTTGAGTAATGTACTACGGTTTTACTTCCCAGAAATTGTTTCAGGAAGAAATAGTTCCCGTGTGCTCTCATTTGCATAGATATCTTTACAGAGCAAAGCAGTGCATTTCCCTGTTGGGGCAACCAGTCAAAGTTCATCTTAAGCCAGGTTCAACATAATGAGTTTCCTGAACGGATTTTCTGTATTGGCATACTGGTACTTGGCTTGGGGCAGCAAGGGTGTGGATGAATGCGTAGGCATGCAGGGTGTAGCGTGGTTTGACTTCATGCTGCCTTACACAAGTTTGCAGTGTGTGAAGCTTCAGGGTTTGGGGTGGCAGCACAATTAGGAATGTAAGAATATTATGCTGAGGGCTGGTCTTGCTCTGTCTTGAACAGAAGCTAAAAGCAGGTGTTTGGGAAAGGACTTAAAAGAAAAAGGCAACTGTCTGGAGAAATTTCTAAGTGGTGTCCCAGCCTCCAGCATTTTGTGGCTAAGGGACTTTGTGAGCCAATGGGGTTTTATATTTAACGCTGTTCAATTTTATACTCCATGAAGTTTTTATGCAAACTTTTAAGTATCTACCAACATCTTGCTAAGCTGATCTTGTGTTCACTGCTGTTGAAAAGGAAATCTTGCACATGCCATCCTGTCTCCTGCATCTCTTCTGGTGCTTGTCTGCTCTGTGTTGGCATGTTTCAGATACCCCTTCCCTCTCTCCTGCCTTAACTAATCTAGTGAAAAAAGGAGAGGTGACTGGGGAGAGGGAAGAGAGTGAAGGTGAAGACGACTTAGAATTGAAGGAGTGGGACTGATTGTGCTTGGCTGCAGCAGGCAGACTGAATGGCTTTGTCGTGACATCCAGCTGTACCCCACAGCCCTGGCAGGCAATAGCAGTGCTCTTAATGGTGTTCCAAGTGTGCATCCAAACTTAATATTTTACAGCTTGAACTTCTATTAAATGAAGCCAATAAGAATTGTATTTTTTTTTTTGCTTGGTTTTGCTCATCTAAAACCAAAATTAAACTTCCTTAAACCTTTCTTGCCCCTTCTGGCCACAAAATAAAAAAGTCCTTTCCTTTTCCTCTATGTTTTTAATCGTGATATGAAAAGCATCCCTCCTGGTCTTAGTTGCAACATTCAATCTGTGCATTGTTCTGCTCCTTCTTTTGACTCTGTCGTGGTTTAACCCGGCTGGCAACTAAGCACCACGCAGCCGCTCGCTCACTCCCCCCCGTCCCTCAGTGGGATGGGGGAGAGAATCGGAGAAAAGAAAAAAAAGTAAGACCCGTGGGTTGAGATAGAGACAGTTTAATAAGAGAGAATAATAATAATAATGGTAAGAGAATAGACAGAATATATATAAAACAAGTGATGCACAATGCAACTGCTCACCACCCGCTGACCGATGCCCAGCCCGTCCCGAGCAGCGATCACTCTCCCCCAAGCCGCGATCACACAGCCTGAGCTGCGATCACTCTCCCCGCGACCGAACGACCGACTAACCCCCCCCCCGAGCATGACGTTCTATGGTATGGAATAGCCCTTTGGTCAGTTTGGGTTAGCTGTGCTAGCTGTGCTGTACTCCCAGCTTGTTATGCACCTGGGCGAGCAGGAGAAGCTCAAAAAGTCCTTGAGTAGTCTGAGCACTACTTGGCAACAGCTGAAAACATCAGTGTGTTATCAACATTCTTCTGGTACTAAATCCAAAACACAGCACTATGCTAGCTACTGTGAAGAAAATTAACTCTATCCCAGCCGAAACCAGGACAGATTTCTGGCTGTTGTTGGAAATTAGAAGAAAGCAAACTTCACAAAAACTAGAAGTCGACAAGGATTTCAGGCAAACCTGCATTCAGCCCAACCTATTAATGACTTGCATGTGTATTCCACTTGTGGTTTTTTGTGAAGGGATCTCACTGTTTTGTTTTCGGTCCTTGACACCCATCAGCCACACATACCCGCCTCCTTGTGCTGCCAGACCTCAGTGATGTGTGCAGGAGGGAGAGCATATAGGGGTGCTTGATGCCATGGCAGCATCGTGCTGCCATGGGCAGCATGGATGTCCATGGGGATGGCTAAGTCCTGACTCCTCCTGACACAGAGGTGTCTGCAACAAGCTGTTGTGAGGGAAGGAGGAGCTGCGCTGCCAACTTGGCTTTCTGTAGAGTCGGAAACAGCATAGCCCCAACAGGATGGAGCTTTGTCCACACCAGTGTTTCCTAATAAAAAGTGGGGCTGTTGTTATGATCCTGAGCCAGGGTGACTGTGATGGTTGTGTTGTGGATGCTCTGCTTTTCCACTCCATGCCAGGGTAATGGCTGGGGGAGATGTCTGTGTGTGGCTCTGTTGTGTAAATAAGTGGTTTTGCTAGCAGGTCCCTGCACTCTGCTGTGCCCTTCCCTTTTCCTGCCTGTGACATGCCAGTCCTAGGACTTACCTTCTTAGTGGTGGACAGGCTAGCTACTCTATCAGCATTTAAACACATTAGTAGCGTGTCATTTCTTCAAGGTGTGTGCTAAGCATCCCTTTGAAAACAGACCCACTGGACACGAGAACTTGAAATCAGGACATGGGCATGTTCTGAGGAGGGAGGTGTTATTTAGAACTTATACCAAAAGCACATTAGTAAAGTCTCTGCCAGGATTCACTGTACCCTTCTGCTTCATTGCTTGATCTGACCAAGCAGTGGTAAAAGAGGGATTTTTTAGTAACTTTAGTAACCCTTTTTCCGAGATGAAGACATTTATTTTAGCAAAATTTGCCTGTGCTGTGAAGCTAAACCTGCTGGTTTATCTGTTCATCTTCTGGTGTCTTCAGTTTCAAGTTATTAATGCTGGTGGTCTTACCTTGGCAAAACATAAACATTATTCTGAGTGGCTCACTATATTGGCATCAAAACATGTGCATTTCCAAAAGGGGCCATACTTGTTTATTCCTTGGCAGGGTAGACAAGGCAGAAAACCTTTACGAAAAACTAGTTGTTAACTGTCTTGCTTTAAGTTTCTCATTAAAAAATTGCTAAGCACATGTAATAATTTTTAACTCTAACTATCTGTTCCATGTGCCAGGAAACCTGAATTTTATTTAAAAGTTGTTTATGTTGAAGCTTGCTGTTGGAAAAACTAAGCATGGCCTTAAATGTAGGTGTGAGAAGAGACTTTTGCTAGATTATTGTATGGGACTGATAGGTGTGTGCACACAGCAGTTCATTTGTACATTTTATTATATTAATAGAAGTTACGTAATTGTTCATGTAGGCGGCCAAAACGACATTATTATTTGTGTTTAACACAGCATCTTAGCATATGCTTGCGCATACATTATCTGAAATATTGCTGTGTTACCTTCCCAACATGGAGAAGTTTTATTCAATATGAAGCATTAGAAATCAGAAGCCTAACTAAATTTCTGGAACCATAGCTTTGAGGGACTAAAGAAACATATCTTTCCATCTTGATGTCCCAGAGAGTATAATATGGAGGAGTGCTATATTTCAAAAATAGAGCAAATGGAATCATCAGAAGTATGTCAATGCTGAGGGCAGCCTGGAGAGCAAATAACTTAAGAGGCAAATTGCTGCTGCTGCTAATGGTTTGCAGCTTCAGTGAATTTGTTTTGAAACTGTGGAAGAAATTTTATTAAACATCCTCATCTTGCAGGTTGATTTCATGCTGTTTGTTGCATTCTGTGATCAAGAGGTATTGAATAACTGAGGCTGGACATATAAATGGAGATTTTCTTTCTGTGACAGCATAGCTGTGCAAATGTATCTAAAGTAAGCATGTAAAAATGATTTTTTTTTTTTTTATATGATGTAAGTGCAATCATTCACAAAAGGAGAACTTCATGGGTATTTCCATCTGAACAAATTTGGCCAAAAGAAATTAACCTTGATTAAAATGCTATTACTGTAGACAAGTTGTCTACATCCAGTGATAATTTCATTAAACATCTGTTAGAATTACACAGTTCTGAGCACTGAAAATGTTTGTCTGTCTTCAGGAAGGCAGCTTGCATAGAGTAAATCAACACTTTTTAATGAAATTTACTCTGAACCTTCTGAATTTGAAGGTTAGAGTTGACTGTCACATACTTACCAAAGCACTTCGGTAAAGGAAAAGTTAGTAGCCGAAGTCAACTAGAGCTGCATTTTTCCCTTTGGGTATTTACACAGGAGTTGTGCATAGGTAGACAAGTGGAACAGAATAGATTGTAGCTCTAGTTATCGTAAGAGGTGGTAGCTTCTGAGGGGAGGCCTAATGTATTCCTCCCACATAGGAGCAGTCTTGCCAGTATAATGCACTGAAGAGTTTCCCATCTCCAGTTCTGTGTCATTAGCCTTTTTTCTACTCCTAGGATAGATGGGATGCACAAAATAGCATAAGGTGATTTAGTTTCTTTTTATGTGCATCTAAGGAATCATACACTCATGTGTCTAAAAGAGTGCTTTTAAATTTTAAAAATGCATTGGCACAGAAAACGAGTAAGAATATCCCCTGGGGAAGCATTCAAACATCTATTCTACTTGTGTGGTTATACCTGCGCTACGTGACACCTTAGCTCACAATATCATTTCTGTGTTCCGCTGGGCCCATCACTGAAATTCTAAAATGATCAAGAAGGGAGCACTTTATTACGGTGTGTTAAATGATTTGACAGAGATGGTTCCTGCATTCTTAGAAATGGAATTGTCTCTTGTCGTCTTCTGCTCTGCTTCTGTGTGACAGCTGCTAGTGAAGCTATGTGATGCACACTTGCCTTCCAGTCTTATGAGCTTTTAGATAGCTTAATTATTTAAGGTATTTTCCTTCTCAAGGAAGGAGAGCAGATGAGAGAAGTGAGCTGAGATAAAGAATTAGGTCAAGTCTTCTCCCTTAGTAACCAAATGAACAACAGTGATCAAAAAATAGAAGCAAATAATTTCTGTTGATGATAACTTCTACCAGTCAAACGCGATGTCCTGGAACCCACCTGCAAAGCACTTCGGGATAGTTTATAATAATATCATGGATAGAAACTGGACTGCAATTGCTCCATCTATCCTCTAAGAAAATGTCACTGGTTTTCAGGAAATGCTGAAGCAACAATTTCTATAGACACGCGCGCACACACACACGTGTACCATTTTATTCATTAAATAACAAAGTGAACTGTAAGACAGCTCACCAAGGCGGACTG
>NW_009259482.1:508984-520099 GCF_000687185.1 Egretta garzetta | reverse complement strand
ATGATCATGAAGTTAAGTTCTGGAGTAGGATTTGAGATTTGAAACTTCTTGAATGCTTGATAAACCATAGACTACGTCTGGACAGACCACTTCAGTGTCTGTCACACCTGTGAGATAGGAACAGCACTTTTTTTTTTTTTTTTTCCCCTCCCCTCCAGAAGCATGCTTTGAAGAGAAATTCACTAGTGAAAGTATTTCTGCCCTTCTATAAACAAACCTAAACACAAATGAAGTATTTTTATTGCTGCTGTTGTTTCAGCTGTTGTTTAAGGTTTCTTCCATTGGTAAACCATGTGTATGCATCAATATACTGTTGTGCAGCAATGGCTCTGTGACTCTACTTCTCATTCAGAATAGGGTTTTTTTTGTCATGGTGAGATATCTCAGCTTTGGGAAGAAGTACAGCTGCAAGATACCTTAAAGGAACTTGAGTTGCCACTGCCTAGGGTCTGCTTGAATTAAGAATTAGTTTATGTGGTTTGGGTCTTCTGCATGGATTCCTCAGTGTTTGAAGGAATTTGGCTTGTGTTTGGGTTTCAGGGTTTGAGTAGGATAGGAACACACACATATATATTTCATATCTGCATGAAAGAAGACATCCAGAATTAGATTAGATTTCACTATTCTGTTGTATGATGAAAAACTTCTTTTTATTGTTTTGCTTTTGCGCTGGTGTTAAAACTGTGACGGGTCAATATGAATCAGTGTATTACTGTCTAACTCTGCATGTGTCATACCCCCCCAGAACTCTTTAAGTGGTGTAACTCTGTTTTACTTGCTTTGACTGTCTTGCAGAGTTCCAAAGTGCTTGCAAAGAAGGAGCTCTCTTACATGCCGATCATTGGCTGGATGTGGTATTTCCTAGAGATAGTCTTCTGCAAGCGTAAGTGGGAGGAAGATCGGAAAACAGTCATGCAGAAGTTGCTGAATCTCCGGGACTACCCTGAAAACTTTTGGGTGAGTGTTGACTAACAAGCAGAGTGCAAGGTGCTGTAGTGCTTGGGAGGGATGAAGGGCATAGGCAATATGTGATAGTCGCCAGGTTGGTCCCGAGAACTTTGAACTTCCTAGCATTATTAGGAAAGTATTCCCTATGAATCGAATTCTCTTGAATTTCCCATGTAGTTGTTGTGTCTGTTTTCTGCCTCTATAGTATGGAGCCCTACAGATGTTACTGCAAACATACCTACGCTGTGATACATTCAGTAAACTTTGTGGTCCTCTAAATGCAGGAGCTGGAGGAGGAGTAGATGCAGGAGTTCATGGCAGTGTAACAGATGCATGTGACAATGTTGTATTGAAACACATTAACTGTATTCTTTATCTAAGCTCCCCTCTCACCTTAGATTGAAGAGTTCATACTAGTATTTTCTCCTTCCATTTCCCTGTGATTCTGCCATTCCTGTGTAAGTCAGACATGGCCCCATAGACATGGAAGCCGCAGATAGGTACCTGGTCAGAGAAGTGGCCCCCGGGGCCATTGGCTGTGTTACAGGGAGAGGATTGGTGTCACCTTTCAGTAACAGGGAAGTGTTACTTTTTGCATCACCATCATTGTTCAGTATTGAGCCTGTCTGGCATTTCCTAGTCTGGGAATGAAAATATTTTGATTTTTTTCTCTTGGTAATGAGAAAAATCCCAGTTCTCATGAGCTGGTGATAGCAAGAGAGGGATTCAGTTAAGGAAATGGTACCTTAAGCAGCCTCACAAGGGCTACAGAAACTATTGCTTTAGAAGCAGTTTCCTAGTGAAGATGTATATGCTGTATCCCCCATTCTCTGAAACAAAACTTTTTTTTTTAGTTGTCATTGATGTAAATGAGTGCTGAGCAATCAAAACTAAGCTCTGTGCTTGGATAATGATTAAATGACTTCCAGACAGGAAGCTGTCTAGCAAAGGGACAATTCTTGGTTTCTAGTTCTAATCTCTCTCACAGGGATTTGCCTGTGCTCTGTGGCTCGTAAAAGGTGTTGAATGCCTTTCTCTACACCTAGGCAGTTCAGCACTAATTGGTGAGCACAAGCTGCCACCATACTTTATATACTGATGTAGCGAGATTACTAAGAAGGAGCTATACCTGTAGTGAGACACAGTTGTTGATGTACACCTGGGATTATTGCAGTGTATTTAATTTGCCTTTGTACGGTGACATAATGTCAAAAGGCACAGCAATAGCACCTTGGAAGGTAGAAAAAGTGTGCTAAGGGGGCTAGAAGGATTTTCTCATCGGTTTCTGTATGTTTCATCTAGCTGTTAACATTATACATGTGATACATGAGTAAAGGTCCTCTTAGATGAGCTGGAGCTGGCTGCTTGGCTATTTTTCTTCAGTCTCTTTGTCTTTGTTGGCTGAATCTTTGCTGTGGATTATGACGACTTAGCTTGTGTGATGTGTTAGTTTGCATTCAGGGTTGGCAGAAAGCAGATGAGCAAGTGGTAAATCTCCAAAGATCTGTCTGTTGTCCCCTGCCTGCCAGTGGCAAAATTGTAATCGTTCATGGTCTGAGCACTTTCGCTGTATAGTTCATAAGGGGATGAGGTTTTTGGTTGTCCTACATCTACTGCCTTACAAGTGTTATCAGCTCAGTCATTGGCATCAAAGTTACTGTCTGCAGTTGTCAGTGGTCCTCATGCCACAGTGAAAGCAAGTGGGTTGGAGTGAGGGGAAGCAAGATGGGCACTGAAGCATTTCCTAGAAATATGTTTGGTTTAGACACTTACCAAGTTTTACATACCATGACGCTCGAACACCTCACCATCAGTGAGAGATTTGCAACAGGAGGTATGTTTTGAGTGTCTTCTAACATCTCATTCGAGATGGAATGACTCATTTAAAGAAATCAAGTCATTCTGATAGCAAGTAGCAGAGCAGATGCTAAAGCCTAAAGTCTAGAGTTCAAACCAGAGGATGGCAAGTTGGATGGATGGGGGCAAGAGGGTTTGGGGTCTTTTTTTTGGTTAATTAAATTACCTAAATGTGTATGTGGCTAAACTTTTCCCTGCTAGCAGTGTTCATTTGGTCTGTGTTGGTGGAAAGTAGAGAAGTCTCTGGTCAGACAGATATAGAAGACCTGAGCTGCTGTCTAACTGTAGTTCTCTCTTGGTTTTAGTTCCTGATTCATTGCGAGGGCACAAGGTTCACAGAACAGAAGCACCAGATTAGCATGCAGGTAGCCGAAGCCAAAGGACTGCCTAAGCTCAAGTATCACTTACTGCCACGAACGAAAGGATTTGCTGTCACCGTGCAGTGTTTGAGAAATGTAGGTAAGGAAAGTCACAAGGAACAATGCTAAATGCTTATTTTGTCTAACTGCTCTTACTTTGCCATGCTCTTCTTTTTCGTGTAGCATGTCTTCTAGCAGAAAAGCCTGGGATCCTTTCTGACCTTTCTTCCACTAGCCTGAGAAAATTAAAGATTAGGTTTTACTAACAACTTCCTGGGGCAGCTTGGTTTTTTTTTTTTTTTATTTTTTCTTGTGAGTCTGTATTGGGGGATCTCAAGTTGCATGTTTCGTACCTATTGCCAAAGGATAGTATTTCTTAGTATTTACTAGGCAATCCTATTCTAAACGAAGCAAATATGTCACTACAAAATCTGAGGCAGTGTGTCTTAAATATTTTCTTGTGGTAGGTATCTGCCTCAAATAACACATTTTTAAATAAAAAAATATTCTGCTTTAAATTTCTGTATAGATGTACTCTTTAGAGTTTCTTTGTGAGCTGGGGAAGGGAAGTAGACCTCGACTGAAGATACATGTAGGCAAAATTTATAAATAAATTATTTCTACATTACAGAACATGCGTAACTTTTTCTTTGTTAATGTTGTTCAGAACTCCCCACCCCCCAGTTATTTCTGATTACTTGCATTTGCCAACTTTAAGTTGGCATAAGTAAGAATATAGCACACATGCCTTTGAAGTGATTTTCTTTTACTAATACAATCCATCAAAGCCTTCTGCTGTGTTCTTCATGGGCAAAGAAAAGACACTGCTAAATAGCCATGGTGCTACAGTATCTTTGGGGTTTGGTAGATTTATGTGTTGTTAGAAGGCTGATATGTAAGAAAGACAAAGTGGTTAGTGGTTTAGAAGAAAATGTTCTAGCCTGACTGAAGTTAATGTCAAAACTTCTTTTGTCTTTGAAGACATGTTTTCATGTGGCATATCTGGGATAGCTGCTGTAAAAAGAGCTTTGCAGTCAGCTGTCTTGCTGTCTGTCATGTTTCTTCTACATATCTTCTTACAAGTCACGTAGATGATATCACTGTTGTAGCTTGTCAGGCATCCACAACTTCCCGCCCCCAAAATGCATAGCATAGCTTGAATCTTTCCTGATAAGTGAAGAAGTAGTAAGTAATGTGCATCATCCTGCAGCTCCCATAAGGGCACAGTTTAACCTTCCCATTTGAATAAGGGCAACTGTTTTGCTGAGGGGGGTGGGGAGGAAGACTTGAGGCATTGAAGAAGAGCTGAGTCAAAACTCTGTGACCTCCAATGGCCTGAGCTGGGAAATGAGGACAGGTTGTTTCGGTGGTGATTTTGTTCTTTTCACTACTCTGTGTAAAGCAAGCAAAACATGGTATGATTGTGGACAAGTAGCTGATTTGTGGGAAAATGTTTCAAAAGGAAACAACTTCAGGGAACCCAAGTGAAGTTTATAAAAACTTTTGGACATTCATGAGATACACTGCAGTAACACTTCTTAGGATCCTAAATATTTTAAATACCTTCAGGAAAAGAAGACTCAGATTGCTAGATTACTTACATACTTAGGGAAGTGTATGTTAACTACCTCAATCCAGAAGTTGTGACTTGCTAGATCAAACAGCTTAAAGCTAATAAGAAGTGTTCGAGGAGAAGCACAGAGAGTCATAACTTCTCATAGATAGTTTTTGTTGAAACTGTATAGCTTAAAAACCCAGCCAACAAACCTCTGAGGGAAACAGCTGATGACCCCAGATCAGTGTTACAAATTCTTCTGGGTATGTTGCTTTACTTGCCTTGTTGCTTTTTGCAATGAGAGGGAGATAATAAGAGTTACCATCTGGGTTACTGTATGTTCCTCTCCTGTTGTGACAAGGTGTACATGTAAAGAACATTTGAAAGGCCTTTGTAAACAATACCTTATTTCTAGAGCTCGTAACATTAATATGTAGAGGTAACAAGGATTTTTTTTAATAGAGAAGGTGATGGAAGTCTGTTCTGACAGTCCGTAATATAGAAATGTAAGTTCAATCTAGAAATTATTCCTTTCTTGTCTGAATACTGGTAGGATTTGATGACTTATCTCTGTTAATCTATACTGACGTTTAGTACCCATGTTATAAGCAGAAACATGTTGTCACAGGTGGCAATATAGGCAGAGGCTATATGTCATAGTCATTTGGCCATTTTTTTTTTCTTTTGAACATTTACATTGGTAAATAGTACTATTTGACTTGTTCGCTGTAAGTCCCCCGAGTCTCATTGTTATGCTCTGCCTTATAATGTGGCCCAGCAAGTGAATGTATCCCTCTCTTACAGCCTCAAATTACTTGTTCCAAACAGCATCAGTGTGACTGCTGAATTGCTGCTCTGTCTGCAGAAGAAGCAATGGCAACACGCAGATGTTCATAACTTCAGTTCAGTGACATCTCTAATGATCTACAAGAATGACTCTTGCAGGCTGACCTGTCTCTCTTGTGGTACAATTCATGTCCATTTCAGTGGCCAAGTCTGCAGTGGGGTATCTGTACATGTCTCTGAAAGTGAGAGACTGGTGCTGAGCTGCCTGAGCCCATTTCGGGGCCTACCACTTAGGCTAATGCACTTTCTGCTCTTCCACAAGGGGTGGTGGGCCCGGCTGGAGTGCCTTGCTAACGGAGATAACTGCAGCATGACACAGCAGTGAAGGCAAGCCAAATGTTTGCATCCAGTTCCAAGCTGGGTGTGATAGAGGTCAGCATTTCCTTTTCCTCTGTTCTTTGTTCCTCCTTTCTGACGAGTGTGTGATTCAACCTCTCTGAGGCTGTAGTACTATAGGATAGATGTATGCTGGTTCCTGTGGCTGTAGAGGTAATTCACCCGCGATAGCAGAGATCGCACTTTGGTCTTTATCAAAAATTTGTATCAACTCTTAATGCTACTTGATGCTGTAGTTCTGTGTCTGTTGGAAACAGGCATTGGTGACATCAGTCTGGCAAGTCCATCTGTTTTGAAAAGCTTGGCTTCAGGAGGAGTTTGTTTAATATGCATACATGGGAAACTGCCTCCATACCTGTGGTGCCATATCTGTCAGCATAAGCAGATATATTTGGATAAAAATATCTTTCACAGAAAATAACAAGTAAAGAACCTTCCGTCCTAACTCATTTCTTTCATAAGTGATAATGGAATTATTTTCTCTTCAGAGACATACTTTCACAAATTCAGATCTCTGCACACAGTTTGAGTCTTAAGGAGTGCTTTTAATATTTTTCTAACTTGTTCTGATATTTTTATCGGTGGCCATCTCCACCAGTTTGGTAGTACAGATGCAGTCCCCAGGAACTTCATTTCTAGGAGGTGTTTGCTGTCTTAATGAATTGCTGTTAGGTTGTAGAGTTTGCTGCCTGTGCTGTTCATGGAAGCAAATGAAAATACAAATCTGTTTCTAAAACACTCATCCATTACTTACAGTAAAAATAAATGTCATAAATATTGCAAAAGATATATTTAACTGTTACTTTTATTGCCTGGCTGTATATCAGACAGTTCCTTTCAGCTGTTTTTATTTAGTTAAGACTTGTATTTAAAATTGTGCCTCATGATGGACTGTGGATAACTCCAAGTTGTCAACCTTTTCCTCCAGTTGTGCATGATGGGAAATCCTGTCCTAGAGGGAACACATGAGAATAAATTCCAGTGTGATGTTCTCATGGAGTTCAATATGACAATGTTTGGGGGTTTTGCAATGACTTTTTTCAGCCATGAGCTGCACTTCAGTCCTGGATTTTTTTCAGTGTTTAGTAAGGCTCCTGGCCATCGTCCTGAGCAAGCTACCAAGTTTGAGAAGATGAGTGATTTTTGACCAAGATGACTAGAGCAATGAACTGTTAAATCAAAGGTTTGTGTCAAGGTGGCTGTCATACCAGCAGTACAGTGAATCCCGCAGTACAGTGAATCCCACAGTCTCTTCCCCTCCCTCTCCCAGTCTTCACTGCAGATCATTGTGTGCTACTATGAAGCTATATGTAGGCATACTCACTGTCTGTAGGTTGATTTGTCAAATGATCATTCTAGCATAATCCACCATGTCCACAAAATAATGCATGAAATTCAAGAGGACAGCTGAAGTAAGAAAAATCCTCTCTAGATATGTAATCCAAAGATTTCTTAGGTCAAAATTAAGAAATTAAATTCTTAAGTATGTAGCACTCTATTAGAATGCTGTACAAGGAACCAAAAGTTAAAGATATAAAAAAAAAAAAAAAAAAAAGCTGGGCAGAGATTAGAAAACAAAACAAAAATAGCCTTTTTTGTCAGAAAAGAGCCACTCAGCTGGAAAAATTTTGCGTTGGTTGTGATCTTTTCTGAGCCTTTGAAAAGGCTTCCAAATATTGAATTGTGTTTGTTTTTTAATGAAAAAAGATGGTTTAAGGTAAGTTCTTTGAGAAAATATTTTATTTCACAATTGAAGCAAAACTTCTCAAATGCTGCCTAAATTAGTCTGAGAGTGAGACATTTACAATGTTTTCAAGGTACTGTGGAGTTACTTTTTTTTACTTGGTTTAGAGTGTGAAATTTCTGGACTCTTCAGCTTTTGGATGAGAAAGTCATGAGATGTCCAGTTCTAATTATGTAATTACGAAATACACATTTAATGAACAACAATTCCAGTGTGTCACACAGCATGCCAGTGCTGCTTTGACTGTGGAAGCTTTCTGGCAAATTTTAATTCTATGCAGTCTTTTTCTTTGACACTTCTGCTGTCAAAATGGAAGAGCTTAAGTCTTCAGTTATTTTGTATCTGGATATAAGAGAGTTCTGTTTACTCCTGCATATGCTATACTTGTCTTGGATTTGGCAATGCTTTGTACCAAAAGATTTCACTGTGGTATTAAAGACGACTGGACTGAATATCAAACTACAGACCAGTTACAAAATGGAATGGGATATTTTTTCCCTGGAGTGAAGGAAAACTCTGTGTGGCCATCAGCACATAAAGATGTTCCTGACCAACTCTGCAGAAGTTTTTTCAGAACAGGAGAAGTATCTTCCATGTGTCTGAACAAGCACCCCATTCATATCAAAACTCAAATGTTCTTTCATCTTTTAGAAGACATTTACAAGTGCTGCAGACGTCATACTTTCCTTTATTGTGTCCCTGTTGTCGTTGGAATAATCTCATGCTATTAAAGAATAAACTAAGAAGATTACCCTGTATAAACCAAATTGAGCTCTTGTCTTCCTTCAATTACATTGGATTAGTAAATTAGAGTAGATTAGTAAAATCCTTCAACACTAAGAAGCTTAAAAATGGAGGTAGATAATTTATTCAAAAAAAAGTAATTTCCTACTTGTACAGGGAGAGTAGAATCATAGAATGGCTTGTGTTGGAAAGGCCCTTAAAGATCATGCAGTTCCACCCCCCCTGCCATGGGCAGGGACACCTTCCTAGACCAGGTTGCTCCAAGCACCATCCAGCTTGGCCTTGAACGCTTCCAGGGATGGGGCATCCACAATTTCTCTGGGCAACCTGTTCTGGTGCCTCGCCACCCTCACAGTAAAGAATTTCTTCTAATATCTAATCTAAATCTACCCTCTTTCAGTTTCAAGCCATTACCCCTTGTCCTATCACTCCATGCCCTTGTAGAAAGTCCCTCTCCAGCTTTCTTGTAGGCCCCCTTCAGGTACTGGAAGCCTGCTATAAGGTCTTCCTGGAGCCTCCTCTTCTCCAGGCTGAACAACCTCAATTCTCTCAGCCTGTCTTCACCAGAGAGGTGTTCCAGCCCTCTGATCATCTTTGTGGCCTTTCTCTGGACTGGCTCCAACAGGTCCTTGTCCTTGTTATGCTGGAAGCCTCAGAGCTGAATGCAGTACTCCAGGTGGGGTCTCACAGGAATAGAGGGGTACAATCGCCTCCCTCAACCTGCTGGTCATGCTTCTTTTGATATGGTTGGCTTTCTGGGCTGCAAGTGCACATTGCTGGGTCATGTTGAGCTTCTCATCAGCCAGCACCCCCAAGTCCTTCTCCTCAGGGCTACTCTCAATCCATTCTCTACCCAGCCTGTATTTGTGCTTCGGACTGCCCCGAACCATGTGCAGGACCTTGCACTTGGCCATGTTGGACTTAATGAAGTTTGCACAGGCCCACCTCTCAAGCATGTGAAGATCCCTCTGGATGGCATCCCTTTCCTCCAGCATGTTGACCACACCACACAGCTTGGTGTCGTTGGCAAACTTGGTGAGGGTGCACTCAATCTCACTGTCCATGTTGCCAACAAAGATGTTAAACTGTGCCAGTCCCAGTACCAACCCCCGAGGAATGCCACTCATTACTGCTCTCCACTTGGACTTTGAACTGTTGACCACAACTCTTTGGGTGTGGCTGTCCAGCTGTTCCCTTATCCACAGAGTGGTCCATCTATTGTATCCGTGTGTTTCCAATTTAGAGACAAGGATGTCGTGTGGGACAGTGTCAACTGCTTTGTACGAGCCCAGGTACATGACATCAGTTGCTCTTTCCTTATCCCCCAATGCTGTAACCCCGTTGTAGAAGGCCACCGAATTTGTCAGGCACAATTTGGCCTTAGTGAAGCCATGCTGGCTGTCACCAGTACCATTCTTATTTTCCATGTGCCTTAGCATAGTTTCCAGGAGGATTTGCTCCATGATCTTGCCAGGCACAGAGGTGAGGCTGACTGGCCTGTAGTTCCCTGGGTCTTCCTTTTTTCCCTTTTTTAAAAATGGGGCTTATGTTTCTCCTTTTCCAGTCAGTGGGAACTTCACTGGACTGCAACAACTTCTCAAATATGATGGATAGTGGCTTAGCAACTTCATCACCCCATGCAGTGTTACAGGCTTGGAGAAGAGTGGCTGGAGAGCTGCCTAGTGGAAAAAGACCTGGGGGTACTGGTTGACAGCCGGCTGAATATGAGCCAGCAGTGTGCCCAGGTGGCCAAGAAAGCCAACAGCATCCTGGTTTGTATCAGGAATAGTGTGGCCAGCAGGAGTAGGGAAGTGATCGTCCCCCTGTACTCTGCACTGGTGAGGCCGCACCTCGAATCCTGTGTGCAGTTTTGGGCCCCTCACTACAAGAAAGACATTGAGTTGCTGGAGCATGTCCAGAGAAGGGCAACGAAGCTGGTGAAGAGTCTGGAGCACAAGCCTTCTGAGGAGGCGCTGAGGGAACTGGGGTTGTTTAGTCTGGAGAAGAGGAGGCTGAGGGGAGACCTTATCACCCTCTACAACTGCCTGACATGCGGTTGTAGCAAGGTGGGTGTTGGTCTCTTCTCTCTGGTAATGGGTGATAGGATGAGGGGAAATGGCCTCAAGTTGTGCCAGGGCAGGTTTAGGTTAGACACTAGGAAAAATTTCTTCACAGAAAGGGTTGTCAGGCATTGGAACAGGCTGCCCAGGGAAGTGGTCGAGTCCCGATCCCTAGAGGTATTTAAAGATGTGCAGATGTGGTGCTTAGGGACATGGTTTAGTGGTGGGATGGCAGGGTTAGGTTAAAGGTTGGACTCGATGATCTTAAGGGTCTTTTCCAGCCTAAACGATTCTATGATTCTGTGATTCTATCTGCCAGTTCCTTCAGGACCTGCAGATGCATCTCATCAGGTCCCATGGAAAAAAGTCGTTGAGTACCTCAGCCTTCTCCATATCCCAGGTAACCAGGTCTCCTGTTTCCTTCTGGAGAGGGCCCACATTTTCCCTAGTCTTCCTTTTATCACTGATGTACATAAGGAACTTCTCTTGTTGCCCTTGATGTCCCTGGCCATATTTAATTCTGTGAGGGCTTTAGCTTGTTCTTAAACTGATCCCCGTCTGCTTGGACAGTTTCCAATGGGATGGACTGAGGTTCCCCTCCCCCAGCAACTTTAGTTCAAAGCCCTCTTTGCCAGCTTGGCAAGCCTATGACCAGAGATGCTCTTT
>NW_009259482.1:491992-508936 GCF_000687185.1 Egretta garzetta | reverse complement strand
TTTGCAAAGCAAGTCCCATGGTCTAAGTAGCCAAACAACTGACTGTTCTGGATGTTCTTCAGCCCTGTAACAATTTGTTGATTTGCCAACAAATGTGTGTTTGTGTGTGGAAACTGATTTTTTAGTGTGCTTGAAGTAGATTTCGGCTTATGTGTTGTAGTTCTGAGTTTGGGCTAAAAACCCAACTGTAGCAGGGAAAGAATAGAGTTGTTAATGAGCGATACAGCCTGTGTGCAGTGACAGGGTTTTGGCCTCTGTTTTCAGGACTTCCTTGCAGTGCTGAAGCCGGGCTGCTCTGTTCTGCGCTATGAATTCTGTTTTGCAGTAACAAATGTTGTGGTGAGTTTCTGGGGGTTGAACGTTGTGACCAACCCATGTTTATCTTTCATAGCTAGAGAGGCTTCAAAACCAAGTCTGTTCTGTGTAATAAAAGGCTTTCTTAGGTGGGTCAAGAGGCTCTCACAATAAAGGTTCATCACAGTGTTCATTATTGCAAAACTCTAGAGCAGAAAACCTAAAATACAGCGAGCTACATGTGAAGTGCATGCTAGTCGCTTTTGTGACAAAACCCCAAGTTTTGTTGCAGGCACTCATCTTAGAATTTGTACCGTGATGCACAGTTGGTTTCAGTGTCAGGAAAATTAGTTGCTCTCTGGTAATTTTGTGACATCACAAAAAGGAAAAGGCTAAGGATGTGTTCAAAGAAACTCTTTTGAAACACTTTATGTGGTTTAAAATAGTGAACATTTTTTCCATAGAAACCGCTTGTTAATGCTGTCTTAGTTTAACTATGAATGACCTTCACAAACACTTCTACCGCGCCATTCTGAATCGCAAAAACAGTGTTTTCTCAAGGCTGAAAGTTTGTTTGCAGTTTCGTTCTGTGGAACTTGCATGTTCTATTCCTCACAGCTGCAGCCCAGCTCACACAGGACATGGTCTGTTACTCTCTCTCTGCCTTTGCCCTATAGCAAGTGCCTCAGTTATCAAATAATGGACGTGAAGGGGAGGTTGTTTTGAACTACAGTGATTCATAGTTGCATTAAGCCCTCCTGCTGTAGGATGCGTCTCACGCACACTTTACCCATTCTTAGTCAAACTGTATATATTGTTCATTGTTTATAAAGTGTGTGTCTGCCTGGTTATTTATCCAGATGTGGGGGGGAGTTGTGTCATTTGCAGTGAATTGAGAAACCATTTGACTCCTAGAATGTCCTAGGTATATTAACTGTTAGAAACTGTTAAGTGTTCCCTGTGCCCAACGTTCTGTACCTGATCAGGGAGGAGACAAAAGTAGAGACCAAACCCTTCCATTGTACTGGTGCAGTTCCTGAAAGGGTCACTGGTTATTTGGCTTCTTAAAACCTGTGTGTTGAATATTCCATTGTCATTTTTACCTTGGTGACAGCTCAAACTATGGTGCTATTGCTGATGACTTCATATCTAAATGTGCTCTGTGTCTGAGAGAGAATTACTTATTTCCACTCCATTACCACAGTAATCACATAACCTGTTTTTCTTCTTGTAGTTTCTGCAGTCTATGATTCTACCCTCAATTTTAGAAACAACGAGAATCCAACATTGCTGGGAGTTCTAAATGGAAAGAAATATCATGCAGATTTATATGTAAGGCAAGTAATCCATATTTTAATTCCTTTTTGGCATACGGAAGTGTGTACTTGCAGCCACAATTACACAAGTGAGGAAATATTTTCAAGTAGGTAACGGACAGCAAATCTCTACCAACTGGGCTTCACAGAACTGCAGATAAAAACTCATATGGGATGGGAAGGGTTTCTTTTAAAGTTCAGTGAGTAGAAATATGTGGGGACCCTATAAAACTCTACAGGATTTTTTGTTAGTTATTTTTTTTATTCGCTTGTGTGTCTGTTTGTCAGCTCAGCAGCAACAGTGGGCCTCTTTACATTCACTTGGCCAGCATACCAAACATCTACTAAGTGTTCAGATGGGGTGGCTTTACACCAGTCTCTGGTACAATAGTTCCCACTCAGGTGGAGGCCAGACTCAGGGCTGTTCCCATCTCTGTTTGGTGTAGTTGTTGATGTATTTGACTGCTGCTCCCTCCCTACCAAGAAAGGGGGCTGTTTAATGAAAAAACAATTACCTGGATTCTGTATCATTAATGTTTCTGTAAGTGATGAATACCCCAATGGCTTCCCATAACCTTAATGAGAATGGGCCAATTCTAAGGCCCTTATTTCCAGGCCAGGTTCTACCAGCAGCACCCATGCTGCAGGCACTCAAAGTATGTGATGGTTTAGGCTTGGAGCATAGGAGCCTAGAAATGATCCCACAAGTGATCAGGAGTTCATCATAAGCCCATTATAGCTATTATTGGCTGGTCCAGTTGGTTTATCTTGGGTACAGACATGAAGGGGAGTAAGACGACCTTTTCTTCTTACCTCCCCTTTTCTGCATATTTGAAAAAATATTTTCTTCAGAACTGTTTTTGCCCAAGGGTAAAAAGAAACTTTCTTTTGATTCTTCATGGGTGCAACATGCGTTTGCATTCCCACTTGGCTCTCATGGTAGCTCAGCCTAGTGGCCTTGTGTTTGATGTACATGGCCTGGCTGGCTAGTGTTTACGGGGGAGAAGCTGGCCTTACCTGTGTGGGCCATTTCTCCAACAGCGTAGCCATGTGCATCTTGCTGTGTCTCCCTTTACACCCTTCCAGCCTGCTGCAGCTCAATCTAGCAGAGTGCAGAAATTGCTTTTCACAACTCAGGCTAGCTATTTGCCCTCTGTCCTTTTGAGCTTCCTGAAAAGCTTTTACAGGCAGGGTAGATCTCATGGCAAAATTTGTTTTGGCAATTAACTGGGGACTGTCACAGATGTTCTTCAAAATCCTCCATGTTTCCTTATTGAAGTGCTGTAGGTGTTGCATTCAGTAGAAGTTTTTAAAATTTGGCTGGCCTTGTTTGTCTCTGCTTAAATTCTATTGATTTCTAATGTTTGTCATCTTATGACTTCATTAAATAAAGGAACAAACCAGTAGTATCACACCTCAATTTATTAACTGACTGAAAAGTTCTCTTTTCTGTTTTGGAGGAAGTTAATTTGATGTTGCTCTTAATGGATATTAATTAAATATCCATAAATAAATATATATTATATTTAAAAATGTAAAATTATTAAATATTGCTCTTAGTGTATCTAAATGAAGATGACAAGGGGATTTTTTTCTGTCACAGGATTATTGACAAAAATTCATGTAATGTGATGAAAACTTCATTTTTTCAAGAGAGGATTTTTCAGTGATAGGAGCTATTTTTCTGGATATTATCCAACCTAGCTGCGTGTAATAAAAATTATAGGATTTGGAAATGTTACCTGAGACATTCTAGAGTGCTTTACCCTAGGTATAAGGAGAATAGTTTGATTTTTCTCTCTAATGCCTAGCTGATTAAATACAGCCTTGAACTCCATAGGTGAGGTAAGAAATCAATTCATTCAAAACCTTTGTTTGGAAACAGAAAATTGCAAACCTTTATTTAGAAAGTGGCTCTAGTGAGCTCAAACACAATGCATTACTGTTTCAGAAATCTAAATTTCTGAATTTCAGATACATCTAAAAATTGAAGGTGGCTCTGGAAGCAAAGTACTTTGCTGATGTGTGAGCTGTTACCACAAATTAAAAAAAGGTGGAAAATGTAGTGAGTCTCCTGTCAGGTGGATAAACTGTCTGTAAGTGCTGTTCATGGGAGCCGAAGTATTTAATATTCTTCAATTTCTCTTGTTTACCGTTGGCAGGCGGATTCCACTAGAGGAAGTCCCAGAAGACGAGCAGGAGTGTTCTAATTGGCTCCACAAACTGTATCAAGAAAAGGTTGGTTTTTTGTCTAGACAGCTCTTGCGAGCCAGTGGTGCTCAGTTATTTATAATGCTAGTAGACCTTTACAGAGTGCATGTGTAGTTGTCATGGTTTAACCCGGCTGGCAACTCAGCACCACGCAGCCGCTCGCTCACTCCCCCCCCTCCCTCTGTGGGATGGGGGAGAGAATAGGAGAAAAGAAAAAAAAAGTAAGACCCGTGGGTTGAGATAGAGACAGTTTAATAAGAGAGAAGAATAACAATAGTAGTAATAATAATAATAATAATAATAATAGTAAGAGAATATACAGAATATATATAAAACAAGTGATGCACAATGCAATTGCTCACCACCCGCTGACCGGTGCCCAGCCCGTCCCGAGCCGCGATCACTCCCCCCGAGCCGCGATCACACAGCTCGAGCTGCGACCACTCTGCCCGCGACTGACCGAACCGAACGACCGACCAAACGAACTAACCCCCCCGAGCATGACGTTATATGGTATGGAATAGCCCTTTGGTCAGTTTGGGTTAGCTGTGCTAGCTGTGCTGTACTCCCAGCTTGTTATGCACCTGGCCGAGCAGAAGAAGCTCAAAAAGTCCTTGAGTAGTCTGAGCACTACTTGGCAACAGCTGAAAACATCAGTGTGTTATCAACATTCTTCTGGTACTAAATCCAAAACACAGCACTATGCTAGCTACTGTGAAGAAAATTAACTCTATCCCAGCCAAAACCAGGACAGTAGTGGTCCTGCTCTGGGGGCTTGGGGTGGGTGGGTTGGTTGGTTGGTTTATTTTTCAGGATGAGTGCTTTGTTTCTCCAGACACAAACTGGTCTTGTGCTGTCAGTCGTGATTGCCTTTATTTTGTGCTTAAAGAGCTGTAGGAAGAAAGCTTAAGCAAACCTTGATAGAGTCGTGTTAAAATTGTTCTTTAGAAAGTTGCATAAGGATACAAAACCACAACTACCTCCTGGTTGGTAGAAGGACCTCCTTCCCCTTAAAGGCACATCCTAAATCAAGAAGTAATTTGTGGGCTAAATGAGGCATATTTTGCTTTAGTATATTGAAATTTTTTGTCCCTTGTGTTACCCTGTCTTTTTTAGCAAGGCAAAGATTGCACATTAATAGGACAGGCTGATAAATTGCTTTCACATTGTGTGCATAGAAGGTGTGCATTTAAGATTCCTAATTACATAGGATGGGGGCAGAATAATTATGACTGTGTGTTTGTAGATGCTTGCAGATTTTTTTTTCCCCAAATACTTTCATATGCATCCTTCAAACTTTCAGAATCTGTTTCTCGTGGGTTTTGTTTTTATGAACATAGGAGGTAATGGTTGGGGGATGCTCTCTTTGAATACACGCAGCACTCCCATTTCAGTCAGTGGGAGTCATAGGTATGCAAAGCATGAGGGCCTGGCAGCTCAGTTTACTTCAATAAGTTGATCCAAGTTATGTATTCAGACTGGAATACAGCAGTGCTTCGGATTTAGAAGTCATAGAATATAGCTGTGCTCTGGTTTCCTCTCACTGGGGCAGCAAAATCCTGCTGTGCCATTTGTTGTACTCCACCCAGAACACCATGGTAGCATTTCTGTATTGACTGTGTTCTTGTCTTTCTCAGCTTCAAACCATGACTGCTCCTGGTTTAATTCATAGCCCCTCTAAGCAGCTTGTTTACGGGAATGTGGAAGGTAAATGTGTTGAGGCCTCAGTTGCAGATCTACTAGCTTTGCCTTTGATCTCCCTTGTAAATTGTGCCACTAACACCTAATTCAGGCATGGCCCATAACATCTTTCTGCCTTCTGCAGAAAGGTGTTACGTTACCCATGGGCCCGTGCTCTCTCGACAGGCATATAATGTAACCCTGTTTCACGTTCCTAAGAAATGTTTAGACGTTTGCAAGACAAGAACATAAATCAAATGAGAATGTGGTGATTGTTTTCCTGAATCCCTTATTATATAGTTTGCAGCAAATCATGTTTTTTATGTTATTCCTTCTCTGGCAAACACTCAGTTATTTCTAGTGCAAACAGAGCATGCATCTGTCCTGCTTTCTTCATAATAACTTAGTTTGCTGGTTGGTTAAATCCATAGTTTCCTATTTAAGTAGAGGAGGAAAGAATGTGTGTATTTAGTTTTCCTTTCCATTAAAACCTTTTTGGTTGTGTGGCATTCTTTTGATTTGTTGGGTTTCTTAGGTTTGGCAGTGGTTTGTTTTTTTTTTTCTGAAGGTGGCATGTTCCTCTTCCTTCAGCTGTTTTACGTCAGTGAAACTGTTATTTCATTACATTCATTCCTGGTTTACACAGACCTATGTCTCTGTAAAATCAGGCTGGGAGGACACAGGGCGGGGACAACATCTTCAAGAGTTCTGAGATCATGAAAGCCCACCTAGCGGGGTATAAATGCAATTCTGTTTCATCTTTCTGCCATGCATCTTTAAAAAGATAATTGGATCTGAGGTTGGATAAGAAGCAGCATTGCCACCTAGGTTCTGTTTCAGGTTGTTGTCTTCAGAGTCCATAAATATTTATGATAAAATGTAACAAATCTGTATTCAAAGGGCAGTAATTCATTGCATGGTGTGCACTCATGCCTTGCTTTGTCAATTTTGCTAGTAGTGCTCCAGTTTCTGTTTCAAAGTAAGAGAAGGTATGCATGCTACTGAAAAAACAGAGCCCCTGTTGTATCTTACATTATGGTTGCATGTGCCATTGCTTGTTCTCAGTGATTTTCATAATTTTGGAGTATCTTCTCAAGACTTAGATACTGTGTGCTGAATTATGCTCTAATAGCATGATTTAGTAGGTGGGGTGTGCCACAGGTCCTGAGGTGAAGGTTGGAGTGCCATGCACTTGTGATAATCAGGGACACAAAGCTGTTTGAGCAGTGAAATCAGAAGTTAGTGGACATGAAGGAACATGACACTTTTTTTTTTTTAATTGTCATTAACAGACAAGTGAGAGTCTTTGAGAAAAGCTTGTTCCATTGTTTTTTACCTCGTTGCCTGATTACATGTACCTCGGTCTGAGATAGCTCTCTGGGAATCTGGTGTGTTTATGTTCTTGCTACTTACCACTTCATTTTCTTGTTTAGCCACTACTGCAAATGCAATGAAAGAGGCCTTGCCAGATAAACAATGGCACTGTGCTCTTCTAAACCAGAATTCTCCTTCCTTTCCCAGGCTTGTAGTAAGCACCATGTCCATGTGCTTCTTTGTCACCTGGGGTGAATTTTGTCCTTCCACAGATGGCCAGCACTGTAATGAGTTAATGCCAAATTATGACAGAGGTGCAATTTGCATTGCACGTTTCTGTTTTCTTTTTTTTTTTTTTTTCCCCCCTTTTTTTTTTCAAACAGCCATTGCTAGAAAGACTCCCTTTGACTTTAACAATGATCGGGTTGAGCATCTCAGTGCCTGGTCTGAAGAGGTACTGTATGATAGTCACAACTCTGCTAGCCCTTGCATGTTTGTTTTCTTTTTTCACCTCCTTACAGCGTCAGTGCCTGAAATAGAATTTCTGCTTGAGAATCTTAATTTCCATTAAAAAGAAAGGGAGCTTCTAACTCTTCTCACTTGTAAGAGAAGCATGGAAAACAGGGCTGAAATGCCCCAGGGAATTAGCAAAGCATAACTGAGGAGGGGAAGTGTACAGAACTGCAGTGTTTGGGAACAAAGGATATATTTTTGGATACTCATTCTTCGTGGGCTTCCTCACGAAAGGGCAGTGGCATATCTCTACAGTCAGACCTTCCTGGTAGGAGCATGGAGGAAGAAACCATTTAGCCTCTCACAAGATGGTGAATGTTCCCTGATTTCCCCCCACTGCATGACCCACCCCTCTGTCTGAAGTGATGCAGATTTGTTGGGGGGGCATTAGAAGGAGCATGTTTCTATGCCTGAATATGATACAGCAGGGGGGATTTATTACAAGCTGAAAACAAGCTCTGTATGCAGGGGAATGAAAGGAACTTTATGTGGGTGAGGTGATTGAGGGAAATTTTGAGGTACATCATGGGTTTAAATGCTGACTTGAGTTGTTGGGTACCACAGGCACCCTTGCAAAAGCTTAAATGACAGAGCAATCCACAGATCTCTTCTGCAAGGAATGTGAATGTTTTTAAGGGTAAGGAATTGTAACTGAATTGAAGAGCTGTTCCCCACAACGTTGTAAAACGTGTAGTGGGGATGATGGCATTGACATTGTTTTGCTCGTTGTATATTTCTTCCCTCTGTCTCAAACCTCTTGGTGTGGTGTGGCAGTGGTTTTACTGCCCCTAATGCTGTGCAGAGCCAACAAAGACAAAACTGCTGTGCTTGTTCTAAGTGAGTCTGTCTTGCTGTCTGTAGTAATAGGCCCCCTAATGGCGATACCAATAATAGCCAGAAATTCTTAACTTTCCTGGGTAATATTGGTATTTAGAAACCTAATTGTATATAGTAGAATTCATTTTACTGATGATTAGTAGCTCTGTGTTAAACCAGTCATAAACCAAAATCCTCAAGGCACTGTAAAGAAAACTTCATACGTCATGTAATTTGTTGAAGACAGATAATTAATTTGCCATAGTGGTCCCTGTATAACTTAGCTCACATGCGCAGAACAGTCATCGTTTTTCTAATCTCAATAAAGAGAGCGCAATGCTTTAATTACTGTGTAATCTCTTAAAAGCTAAATGTTCCCTTTGAAATAGATAAAATGGTAGCAGCCTGTAATTGCTCAAGTTGCCATTAAATAATTAAAGAATTGTCTGTGTCAGCTGGAGTGTAAGTAAATGTAAAATCATACCATAGCAGGAATAATCTTGTCGTTGATTAGGACAGTCTTGGCTTTGCCAGAATTTTTGGAAACCATCATGAAGCATTCCTTCCTTTTGAAGAAATGTAACACTTCATTCTGACTAAATTGAGGTCCCTTTTTATGTGAGCCTAATTCTGACTTCATTAATTAACCAGTTTTATGCAATAACACAGATTAATAATCTTGCTTTTGAACCAGAAGGAGGGGTTTTTTTCCCCACCCACTTTGATATCTTGCGTTGATCACATTGCTAAAGGCAATGCCGTTCACCTATATGGGCTCTAGAGGAAGGTACTGAATTCTTAAGTTTTCTGTGCACATTCCACAATACAAAAAAATCCAACCTCCACCCCATTATCTTCCTCATATTATACTAAGAAGGAGAGTCCATTGGTCAAAACGAGTGAGAGATTCTAAACTTTGCATGCTCAACTGCCTGTAGAGAGGTTCAGCACCCAAACTTCCTTCTGTAAGCTTCATGGGAACAAAATGAACAAGACTGCATCTATGAGACAAAGCAGACAGGAGGGGGTGGTATTCTTTGGAGTATGGGACAAGATGGTGTCTGCTCGCCTTTTCTGACAGGGCTGTAGATGCTGTTTTAGAGCAGTGGTTGGAGAAAACGTTAGGGAACAGAGGATCCACTGCTGAACGTGTAGTCCAAACACTTCTCTGGCTTACCAGCAGTATTTGTCCAGTGGCTGTGGCCCTTGTAGGATGTTCAACAGTGATATCTACATTGCTGCAGGAGTGTACATCCCCTCACCCTTCTTGTTTTGCTGAACTTTTACATTCTGTAGGCATGCCATTTTTCAGGCTTCTATGTGTCAGAGAAAGAAAGGCTGCAGACATCAACATAAGGTGGTGATTTTTTGGGAGGTTTTTTTTGACTGTGTGCTCATTGATTTCAAAGTACAAGCTTTCCAGCCATGATGTGGTCTTTGATCTTCCCCCGTGGTTACAGATGTGCAGAAAGAGGAACATCAAAGTCAGGAATGGTGAATTTTGTTTGCAGATGGGGATTTAATTGTTGTTCTCCTTTGTTCTCCTAGGATGCATTCCAGGAAGAGTACTACCGAACAGGAACCTACCCAGCAGTCCCTATAGTACCACCCCGACGACCATGGACGCTTTTGAACTGGCTTTTCTGGGCCTTATTGCTGCTATATCCTTTATTCAAGCTGCTCATCAACATGATCAACAGTGGATCATCACTGACACTGGCTAGTTTTGCATTTGTCATTGTAATGGGTAAGTTTTCTAAATCAGAAAGATTACGTACAGGGTAACTGTCTGACATGATTTATTGAGGCTTACTAAATATAAACATGACTGAATTCAACAGACTATCTCATGCTATATCCACTTCAGCCTGGAATAGGTTAAATAGATTCTTTTTGTTTGTTTGTTTATTCTTGTATAGTTGTATTATTTTTTGTAAGAGCTGTATACAAAACCTGCTGTTTCTGTAGAAATCAAAACAGTAACTTTCCTGTGGGTTGCCTACAAGAGGCTTTATTTTCTTGTGTAGCGTGTTGTCAGGTTGCACTCTGAATGCTTAGAAGAGATGCTCAAGGCTAATTTATTCCATGGAGAATTCTTTTATCTAATCATAGTCTGATACATCATCCACTGGAAATCTATGAACTTGTGATTTAAGGACAGCCTGTTGTGGCCATCTACTCTGACTTACCTAGCATAGGGTATAGACTCACAGGTGATTTCTACAGTTTCTGTGGTAGTTCTGACCTGCCTTGGTTTGATTTAAGAGGAGGAAGGAAAACAAAACTCACCCACAGAATGGGAGGGAGATCTCATCTGGTGTCCTTCATGGAAGCAGGAACCATGTCAGTTTGGCAAATAACATCATATCTTGGTGTCTGTGCTCTATGGCATGTTGAGTGCCTGTTTGAAGAATAAGTTCCCTTCCAGAATAAGCCATACATTTATAAAGCAAATATTTCGTATGGCTGTACTGACCATCACATGTATTTATGGCTTCATCACCTTAACACCTGTGTATATTACAAACATCCTTTGAAAAAGAAACAGAACTTCACAGTCGTTCTGGCTTTGAGTGAACTTGGATTAGAGTTAGATTAAAAAGACATGTCCAAAATAGCAGCACAGAGGAAATAGGAAAACATGGAGCATTTTCTTGTCTCAGAAGTGCATCTTTGCTCTCTGCCTAGGAAATTGTTCCTAACACATAATATTTCTTTGCATTCTCAAAAAGCCTGGATTTTGAGCAGGTTGCATGCCAGTCTGATCAAGATGAATTAACTAATCTCCTTTTGCCCATCTGTGAAGACCTTGATGTGGTAGGCACACAATATTCTTTTTCAGAAAGTGCCCACCAAGTCAAGCTCTGTGTAAGCTACTGTGGAAGCTGCTTAGGAAGATAAATGGAGAAGGAAGAGTGTGCGTGTGTGTGCGCACGCATGCACACAGGATATTTGCTTTGTGATGCTTTGGGCCAGAGGAAGTAAAACAAGCAAGGATAAGGTCCAACATAATAGTTGGTACATTAGTGTGGGCAAGGTAGAGGGAAAGGGAGGAGGATCCTGTGCTCTAGTCCTCACCTGGAGAAATTGTTGGTGCTTTTTATCCTGGGAATGTTTTATGTAAAATGTGTAAGAATTTCTTAGAGCTGTGACTACAACTTAGAAGCACCTTTTTTCACCCACCTTACTTAAATAGTGCTCCCCCTCTCCCCCCCCTACCTTCTCTGACAAGTGAATAGGATGGGAGCAAAGAGTGAGCATCATGGTTGGGGTGTGCTCCTCAGGAATGGGAGGTGTTGGGTTCAAATCCCCTTCTGTTGCAGAGAAAGGTCAATCGGTCTCCCCTGTGCTCTAGTTCAAAATGTATACAACAGTGGGTGGGATGATGTATGACGCCATTGCAAATGCTACGTCCCTGGCAATAGCGCTCAAGAGGGCATTTGTTCTGCCTTTGGAAGAAACGCTGGCGTAGTCTGTTTGGTACTGGGCTGTGGAGTGATGGCCTAATGGGGCATTGAAGCTTAGCAAAAGCTAGGCAAAATGTTGCAAAATTGCAAAATTTTTTAATTTCTCCTTTTCCGTTCAGCATTTTCCTCTTAATTCAGCTTCTCCATTCAGTGGGCTGGTTGTTCAGGTGCCATTCCAAAGTGCCTCATGCCTCGTATACCCGCCACAGGGAGCCTCACTGCATAATTCAGGGTTCTGGATTTTAACCTCAGGGCTGGATGCTTTAATACTTGGCATTGTGGCATCTGTGATGTTTCTGGATTTAGCCCTTATTAATTTATTTAAGTGACACCATACCCCCCGACCGTAAGTGCAATATCATCTTGCCATTAGTGGCCTTAACAACTAGGTCACATCTTCTCTCTATCAGGAAGGGAGGGAAAGAACCTGTAAAAAAAAAAAAGAAAAGCTATGATGCTACTAAGAATGGACAGCAGAAGAGGCCTTTTATTTTTTTTCTCTTTTTTTCTTGCTGTCTTGCTCCCCTCTTAGCTTTCTTCTGCTTCTAGACACAAGGAAATATTAATAAGCAGAGTGCTGTGAGTCCTCTTTTGAATGCAGTGATAATCCAAGGTTCTCATGTTAGTTGTAATGCTGGAGCTAACAGAAAGCTACAGCAGCAGTCTGCTGCCACAATGAATGTGTGAGCTCCCAGCCTGTAAAAACACAGCTGAGGAACGCATTGAGAGTGGTGAGATTAATGGCCTACCGTGATGTGCATTGCTGCTCCATACATATCTGCCACCTTTGTGGGATGCTGCAGGTTGCGGTGCTCTGCAACCTTTGAAACGCCCCTGTGCTTAGCAACAGCTCTGTTCTCACTCTGAATACCCGCTGTGATCAAACCAAAGTGCTTGTAATTGGCCAGGATTTGCAGCGCAGCAGAAGACACCGTGTTGCCTGTAGTAGTGGCTGTTGCCTGATTACTCAGCCAGCCACCTCTGGCTGATGAGCAGGCAAAAAGAAAGATGATGTTGTCACTTATTAGTGGATAGCAGCCTCCATGAAGCTGTGAAGGGAGGAGAATCCGTGGGAGTGGAAGAAAGCTCAGCCTTCAGTAAAACAAACAAAAACCAGAGTTGGTTTATCTGGGTCACTTAAAAGTGGATGTGTCATTACTCGCCAGAAGAGCAACGATTTCCTTAGTATATTATAGTCTGTTTCTGTTTTACTATATCCCTTTAAAAGCAATGTTGTTGCTAATTGTGAATCATTGGTCTCTGGAAGCATCTAAAAACTTCAGCCCAAGCTGTCACATTGACTTTTGTAGCCAATAGCTGAGTTTCTGTAGCAAGGCCGTTCTCCCCAAACTGTGTTTTATATCCTAAGGCATATCTCTGTCATGAATGTCCTGGGAATGATGCAGCCATCTTCTGACAGAGGAACAACCAGTATTTTATTTTGCAGTTCATTTCCAGCTTTAGGCAAGGTTGCAGAAGTGACTTCTGCAATGGGCGGGGGGTAGCAGTAGATGAACACGAAGGAGGTTGTGACTCTTGGTGCCAATTGGAAGTGTCTGCCTGGCAGATCCAGTTTGTAGCAAAGCAGGGAGGACTGTATTTGCTGTCTTTTCCAGTGTGAGCAGCGACTGGTACCTGGTGGCTTAACAATAATGTAGAAGGAAGCTTTTTCTGTAAATCAGAGGGATTTATTTACCACTGTGATCAGGTGATAAAAGTGCCTTTTCACATTGCTCCTAGTAGACCCTTTCCCTCTGTTCGTTAGCTGAAGCAGCATAGGTAGCTTTGGGCCATTCTTTTTTTATATGGCAATTTGACAGCTCACCTGATATTCCAGAATCGGGAAGCATATTGCAGTCCCTGATAGCCCATTATAAGTAAAGCAGATTGCTGTTTTTCAGGGCAGATTTCAGTACCTGATAACATTACCTTTATTAGCATAGGTGCAGATAGCACAAGATATTCCTAAACCTTCTGTGATAGGAAAGAGCAGAGGAACTAGGAGGTACCCTTCTTGCTTTGTTTTCAGAGTGACAGTCTCTGCTAATTGTGCTCTCCAGTAAAACGCTTACTGGCTTATAAGTAATTGGCTGTTCAGGTGGAAAGAATTGTAAGAGAAATGGCAGTGCAGCTGGAGTGAAAGCCCTGTAATCCCTCAGACCCTAGCTCTCAGATCCAAGGAATGAATAACCAATGTATATATAGCTCTGCTGGTTCAGCTCGAACACTTTCAGCCCTAAATAAACGATGTCTCCTCTTTATACTGAGAATGCTGAGCCATCCCCTCTTGCTTTGTTGTGCAGCAGTTTGGCTGTTTATACTCATAATAATCATTGCATTGTGCTAATATCTATCAGTCTGGGACCAGGACCCCTTTGTGATACTGCTTGAACCAACACAAGGCAGTCCCTGCTCCAGAGGTTAAATGCTTAAGCAGTTTGAGGGACAAAAGTCTCTTTTCAAAATTGGCTTTAGTTTCATAGGACACATGGAAAGAGATTTATCTACTTAACTCAGAACTGTTATTTAAAACTTCGGGCTGATATTTTGGTGTTAAAGCAGTGAGCGAGTCTGTCAAATGTCAGTATTTGTATTTGAAAGCAGCGTCTTTTTTTTTTCTTCCTCCTGCTTCCCAATCTCATTTGGCTCCAAAGAACCCAGCGTTAGGTTGCCTTTCATGTTTTGTTAACTTGCATTGAAGAGGACAACCTTCATGCTCTAGAAGTACTTTATTACAGAGCTGTCAACACTAGTTGAAAGGGGATTGATGGTTCTGTATGCAAAAGATGAGAGGGCTTCTCTTGGCTTTTAAATGAAGAAGTAGCTCTTACATGTCTAATGCTAAAAGCGTAATGGCATCTAGGCTATGGCATGGGGCCAGCAGTTAAGTATCAGTTATAGGCGAGAGAAGTGTTTAATTTGAACCAAGCATACGCAGTCATGAGCCAGCTTTGATTCTGCAGGAGCTGTGGTATGCCTGCTATACAGTATGTGCACAGTGCTGTTTGTTAGAAAACCTGTTTCCACGGATCACAGTACGAACAGTGAGTCCTTGGTGGCTTGACAGCGCAGTGTGGGCCGAAGGGTCGGCGCATGATGTGACCTGGGCAGCAAGGCTCTTGATGCCTGTAGGCTGAGATGAGTGGAAGGCGAGGAGTGCGTGAACCAGCAGTGTTACAGTAAGCTTTACAACAGGATATAAACCGCATGCAGGATTCTGCCTGTGTTGGTTCTGCCTGTGGGTGGAGCTGCCAGACAATCTGGCCTTTCAGCCTCGTGCCCAAAACTGGTATTTTTTTTTTTTTGTTACTTCCTTGTTTCTTCTCCTTTACAGTATGTAAGATAGGCCCTCAGTGGCAGTTTCTACCATTTGTATAAGCTTTAGCTGTACAAATCTTCATTTCAATGTATAAACTATATAACTCAGGTGTACAGCAGACTATATATATGGGAAATTTTTATGCCTCTACCTGCTGTTCTGCTTATAGTGCTTGCTTTGTGGTATAAACCACAGGTAACAGATGAGAACAGATCCTGAGGTGTGAGAGGAAAGGTGGAAATTCTCTGCTCTGACCTAAGATTTTGCTGAGGGATGTGGTACTGTGTGGGGGGGTGGTGGTTTTCTTGGAGCTAAAAAACGTTCCAGGAAAGAGATCACGTTATTGGCTCTGTCGATTTGTGTTAACTAACTCAGCCCTCCCTCAGCCCCCAGCACTCTGGCAGGCAGAGCAGGTACTCAGCAACCTCCTGCATCTTTTGGCTGGTGGGTAGTGATGGGCAGAAAGCTGGCAGGAGCTCAGTTACCTTCTGTAGTTTGCCATGGAGCGCTGCAGGGATGCCTCAGCTGATAGCTTCTCTCTCCTCCTCCTCTTCTCAGGGTGGGCTTAAGCTCTCACAGCTGATTAAGTTAGGCACAATTCCTGCTTGATCTCCCTTTCTCCCCTTCTGTGTAGTAAAAGAAACCTAAGGCCTCCTTACTACAGTTGTATTTAAAACAACAGTGGAATAAATCCTTAAACATGATGTTATCACTAGGGTATGCACTAAGGCTCCAGGAGAGTTGTGGAGAAGAGGCAGGCAGTGCAGGGAGAAACCACTGAGGCACCTCAGCACTTATCCCCACTTTGCTTCCACCGTCTTGGCAAACATAGCAGTCCCCTCTCCTTGCACCCCACCTTCCGCAGGGTGCAGGGTGAAATGAGGACAGAAGGGCAGTGGCAGCTTCTGCTAGGGAGCAAAGGAGAATTTAAAAACAAAAAAAGATCTGAACTCGCTTTTGGTGTCCAGGCAGTGGCATTCTTGGAACGGCATGAAATCCCCAGTGTGCTGTGTGGTTGCTATAACAGCTGCTCTTATTTATGCTCTGTGTCCGTCTCCACATGCTGTTTCTATCCCTTCTGGTTAAAATCTTAATGATTTCATGCTTACTATTATGTTATGATCCCAGACTGGAGGCTACATGTTGGATCTTCCTCTTGTCTTCCCTAGCTCATGGCCATTTAAATGTCAAGAGATTTTTTTTTTTTTTCTTTTCTGTTTGCGAGGGTGAAATCCTTCACTCATCCCAGTTGTATACGTTTCCATTCACGGACTAACAGTGGAGTGTAAGTGACAGTAAACTCCCTAGGAGCCATCTGCCTTCCTGGGCTGTTCACTGCACAACTCGCTGTGAGAGGGCTCCGCTTTCCTGGTCTCTTGGCATCCAGGAGGCCCGAGGGCAGCCCTGCGGGCAGCCCAGCTTCCCCATTGCACCACTGTCTGTTCAGCCATCGCTGTGTCACATCACGTGTGACTCATCTCTGGTATCCAATTTCCACTTGCACTTCTAAAAACTGTCACTTAATGTACTGTCATTCTACAAAACATGAGTCTGTAGTTGACTGGTTGGTTTTCAAGTGCTGGTATTTCAAAAGAACAAAATAGTGCTTTTCACCCCAGCAAATAGCTGAGGTGGGAAGGCACCTCTGGAGATCATCTAGTCCAAACCCCCAGCTCAGAGGAGGGTCAGCTGCAGCATGTCCTTTCACTGGGCACCACTGGGAAGAGCCTGGCTCCATCTGCTTTACATCCTCCCTTCAGATATTTATGCCCAGTGATAAGATCGCACCGAGCGTCTCTTCTCTGGGCTGTGAACAGTCCCAGCTCTCTCAGCCTCTCCTGTTCCCTCCACTCCATTAATCATTTCTGTGGCCTTCACTGGCCTTGCTCTAGTATGTCTGTGTCTCTCTTGTACCAGGGAGCCCAAACCTCACCCAGCACTCCAGATGTGCCTCACCAGTGCTGAGCAGGGTGGAAAGGATCATCATCTCCCTCGACCTGCTGGAAACGCTCTT
>NW_009259482.1:474964-491982 GCF_000687185.1 Egretta garzetta | reverse complement strand
TGCAGCCCTGGGCAGCTTCATACTCCTTTCCCACAAGGGCACACTGCTGGCATCTACCAGGAAGCCCAGGTCCTGCCCTGCAGAGCTTCTTTCTAGACTGTCTTCACACTTAAATAATACATTCAGCTTTTTCAAGTTGCCTTACTTACAGTTACACCACTTGTTCAAGCGCTTCACTTGTCTGTGCTCCACTTCGGAACATGTTGCTTGAAGCACAAGAGAGAAGCAGCTATTTAAAAAAAAAAGTGATGGTTTTGCACGGTTGATGGGGTAGCACCAGGTTACAGCTGGACAAGCAACTGGTAAAGCAGAGGGCAGCACTGGTTACCAGCTGACAGCCCTCTCCCATTCCTGTGCTGAAGAGCAGCAAAAGCCAGGACACAGGGTGTTGTATCAGCCATGCTCTTGGCAGTTGATGGCTGGGCCTTGGCGATCTCGGGCTCTGACTTGACCATAAAGAGTCCTTTGGCTGGTGAGGAATTATTCAGGGTCACCTGCGAGAGGTAAAAAGACTGGCAGGAATGAGACATTTAGAGCACCTCACAGGACTGGGCCTTTTCACCATTAGCTAGGAAGAAACTGGGATTGGGAGACTTAGGCGAGGCTTGTGGCTTTCTTGGTGTTTTTTGGACAAAGCAGTCGGCACAGAGGGAAGCTGTTTGTGACTCCCAAGTAGGTTTAGGTCTGAAAGATGTGTGGCAGTTCTGGACATGTACAGTAGCTGAACAGAAGGTTGGGGAATAATAGATTCAGGGCAGCTGAGACCCAAAAAAAAAAAAAAAGCCAAACAAAAACCCCTGTGCACCGTGAATTATTACCACTAAATCAACTGTAACTCTTTTAAATTAACCCAACCTCTTGTAATGGACTGTTTCATGAGCTGCAGTTAAAAAATACCACAACTTATTTTTTTTTAATCAAGATCTGAAGCTCCCTTGCACGTGCTTGTGCTCTTCCAGGCATGGGGGCTGTTGAAAGCAGAATTTCCTTCCCCTGTCACACCTCACGTGCTCTTCCAGGCATGGGGGCTGTTGAAAGCAGGCAGAATTTCCTTCCCCTGTCACACCTCATGAGCGGACACATTAGTATATTTTGTCACTCAGCTCCTGGGAGCCAGGTTAGCACCACCAGCCCCAGAGCCACCCCCATTTCACAGCCAACCTTGCCTAAGGTTTAGCAGGGCTGGGCACATCTCTTTCTTACTCTCATTCACATTGCGTTTTCCCTGCTGGTGGGAGAGGACTTGAGGCCACAACCTAAGGAGGCACTGTGGGAAACTTACTTGATAGAGGGGCGTGGGGGTGTACCTGTCATCAAAGGTCAAGTACAGGCAGTAGGGGTAGTCACCTTTAATGCCGTGATGCCGTAAGGCTGAGAACGCTGTTAAGTCTCTTCCAAAATGCTACACCTGCACAGATCTTCAGTCTTTGTCTGCAAGCAGCTTTTAAC
Organism: Egretta garzetta; assembly: GCF_000687185.1. NCBI lineage: Eukaryota > Metazoa > Chordata > Aves > Pelecaniformes > Ardeidae > Egretta > Egretta garzetta. The sequence goes on along the minus strand of NW_009259482.1, from coordinate 490,533 downwards.
TTGACTTTTATTTATTTTGCAGCCTCTGTTGGTGTCAGGTGGATGATAGGCGTTACAGAAATTAACAAGGGCTCCACCTATGGCAACAATGACAACAAGCAGAAACAAAAGTAGTTCCTTCAGAGACTGCTTCAATCCGAAGGGAGCAAATGCAACTGCTGAAAACTCTTAAGTGCGTATCATGGTCCTTCAAGCGAGATCAGAGGAAGGGTAGGATGAGCAATTCCCATGCATATCTGAATTTGTGCTCCTGTTATTTTTCTCTGGGGGTTTTTGCTGGATGTCATTCTTGAAAGATGCACTCCTTCGTATATGCTTCACCACAGGTTTGCATTTGTTTGGTTGGTTTGTTTTCCTATGAAGTGTCTTAAGTTTTGAAGAAAAAAATCCAATGATGTGCTTGTATGATGAGACTCTACCTGGAAACTAACCAGAGGTACAGGCTTTGTCTTTCTTAACTTGCTCTAAGGAATGGATAAGCATCAGAAGATTGTTACAAGATGATTAAAATCAGTAGTTGTGTAGATCACACGTTAACAATTTAACAACCATAATCTGTCAGTGTTTAAATACAGTGAGATGCCCTGCGTGGTTTTACCAATATTGGACTGAAGAAGCTCTGCTGAACTGGCAGACTTGAGTAGAGTTTTTCTACATCTATACCTTATTCCCACAGTGCGCAGCACCACATGGGCCCTTTAAAACTTCAGCCAGACCCTGGCTACAGGCCCACTTTGTTAGAGCAGAGCCATGCAGGGGCATAACCTGGAGTGGAATTTGGCCTTGTGGCCTGGGCTGAGCTACGTTACCCACTGCCACATCTTTCCCCAGGCAATAGATCAGAGGCATAGCTGAAACCTGTAATTCTTTTGAGAGTAAATGCCAGTTATAGTTTGGAAACACTGAGGTAATAAATTCCTTTCAGCTTTAAACACTGATTAAGATTCTAGGCCTTCGTAACAGTGGTGGAAACAAAACAACTGGGTATGCTGTAACTAGGTAATGCAAAGAGTGCATTAAAAGTTATGCCCCACACCCATACTGTTGTGATCCCAATTAATCTGCTTGTCTGTCTTTTCTGATAAATTAGTCTACACGGTGCCTCATAACAGTCAGCCGGAGGTAATACTTAAATTATCTTTTCGCTTTTCTTTTGGGGAGAAGAGGGGGAGTAGGAGAGACACCTGGGACAGTGGTATGGCTTAGAGTTCTCTGTGGCCACCTGGCCTTGCTTTGAAGCCCTTCTGAAGTAAACAGGTCTAGAATCAAGTCCCTTGGGAAAACCATGTTGCTCTGACATACCTGGTACTGATTCCAGGGCATCCTCCTCTTGGTTTTAAACTTCAGGAGTTAAGGGTATGCAAGTTAACAAAAAGAGCTTGTTGAAAAAAAAGGAAAAGAGGGGACTTCCAACTACCAGAAATTATGACTGAAAACCCCCCAAACTTTCAAAATCTAAAGATACCGATACTAAGCAGTGGGGATTATGACTGACACTTCCAATTTTCATTGCACAGAGGACTAAACCACGACGGTCTAGGAACAAAGAGCCTGTATGGCTCTAGAGAAGAAAGTGAGCAGTCTTAGTTCTAGCAGCTGGTATAAAAAAAAACCACAACCAAAACCACATTTCTCTTTTTCTGTGCTAAAACTGAGGCCAGAAGAAAACAGGCTAATACAACAGTGTATGAATCATGCCATGAAATACACATTTGCTGCTGAGTACACCAGATCATCTAGAAATGCATCTTTTTAATGTGCAGCACCTAAAGAGCAGGTGTAGGAGTGCTTTTAGCCTGGGGCAGTGAGTAAAGTTTTTTAAGAGTGGAGGCAGTAAAACACGCAATGTGGAGGAAGAAATAGGCCTTGGGAGGTGTGAGTGACAAGTCGGGGGGGCTGTTTTCACCCCCTGTCTTGCCTATACATGCATTCCCTATGCTCTGAAGCTTTCTGGAATAGGTTGTATGATGTCATGCTTTAGTGTAGTTTTTCAACAGGTGAAATAAATCAAGCCCGAGATCAGAGAACACTGCCATGCTTACAAAGCTATTTTCTTAATAAAGTACATGCCCTGCACCTCTATTTGCTGAGACAGTCTCAACAGTGGAAAACTGTTATCATCTGTAGCAGTGCCCAAAGGTCCAGCCATCCCCTAGTAACGCATCGGGCATGTGAATGAGCCAGGCCCAAAGGCACTGTACACCAGACTTTGGAAACGGGTGGGGGCGCGAGAGAGAAAAGATCTCTCCCAGCGAGCAGTTTTAGCATTTTACTGCAAAGCTTACCTGGCAGACACAGCAGGCGTTCCTCAGGGTGGTAAAACCCTATATGCAGAGGTGAGTAGTTCTGAGCAGCAAATACATATTCATGTCGTGACAGAGACAGGCTTTTTTGCCTTTTTAAAGAGCCACTGATTGAACGTGCCAGTAGGGAGAGATTTAACATTCTTAGGAATCTTAGTCCTTTCCTCCCCAACTGCATGCAGTGCCACTTCTCCCAGAGGAAAATACCAAGCATGTAAATACTTCTGAAAGTGTATTGAGACTATTTCATACCCATTTCCCTGGGACCAACCCTTCAAACAGGCTGAGGACCAAACACGCCACTCCTGGATCCATCATCCTCCTAAGCACTTCTAGAAGTCCTGGCGCCCAAAGACTGTGCCAGTCTGCCCTTCCAGCATTCACTGGCAAACAGAGAAAGCTTAATGGTACTTGCCAAAGTTAAACTAGTCCAATTCTCTGTATTAGAAGAATGACACGTGTCATCAGGAAGCAGTGTTTGCCCCTCGTCCCCACAAGCAACTGTATGTTCTACAACTGCCTTAACAAAAGTAGTCTTAACATTTGTTTATACAAAAATAAAAGTATAAAAAGCTGATGTGCAGTGAATGAGTTTTCTTTGGGTCAGCAACAATGAACTACTGACACTTCACTTTTCACTCTTCTCCTGCCTCCTAAAAGCTGTCCATGGTTCCCGTTTGTGTACAAGGGCACCCGAACCAAGGCATGTGAGGACACAAACCCCTCAGATACTCGGCTACACCACACCCAAGCGCATAGCAGGGCAGGGGCAACACTTACCTCAGGTACTTCCAGAGGCAGACAATGTACTTCCTGTGCTATCATAACTGAAAACAGAGACCTGAAGGGAAGGGAAAGGCTTTGTTTAGACTCAGCATTGTATTTTTTGAGAGCCTCGATACCCTGCACTTGTGACCCGCACAGTGAGGCTCTTGCTTTTCTAGATCTAAATGTCAGATTTTGCAATACCTTCTCAAGAGCTCACCCAGCTGTTGAAAGCTACCCCACACCTATAACAAACCAAGGATTTGTGGATTAAGAGGAGAAACAGGACTTTAGGTAAAGCCAAAAATTAAAAGCAAGTCCTCTGCTTTGTAAGTAAGTTACCCATCTTAAGGGCTAAAGGTGTAACAGGAATATGTAAACTTGCACTAATGCTTACCAGTAACAATTTTAAGTAAGTCACCTGTTTGTACTAACAAGCCAAACAACCTAAAGAAAGAGCTGAAGTGTTGCAGAGTGTTTCCTCTAATCGCTAACCACTTCTCTCTGTTTTCCGAGCAGTCAGGGGGTGGGGGGAGAATCAAAGTCCAGGATCAGAAGCCAGTTTTAAAAAGCTCTTAACAACAAGTTCTTGATTTTGCCAAACAGAACACAAGCATAACCGTAACTGACTCCACTCTTGGCCCCAGAAAGGCCGTGCAGACCATTCCCTGTTTGCAGTGCTCACGTTCAAGAAGAAAGTTATTTCAGCCCATGACTCTATCCCTGATGGAATAGGTCGTGTCAGGAGGTGCTCATCACCTTATTTCCTCGGTAGAGGATGAAATTCTGTTATCACTCTGGCAGTGGAAGAAAGAGGCTTCTTACACATCTTGAACTAGACAAAACATTGACTACTGCAATAGAAGAGAAGCTTGTTCCAGGTAGGTTAGATCAGCAGTCTTAAGCAAGCATTGAAAAAAAAGCTTTAAATGTGACACGACCCCACAAATTTATTTTCAGAAGAAAAACCCTTCACCAACAGCTCCTAAAATAAACCATTTATTGAGAAAAAACTTTTTTTAAAATCTCAATCAGCCTTGTGCATAACAAATCTGAAGCTTGCCAAAAACAAATAAACAAAAAAACAGTAAAAGTTCACAGTCAGTGCACTCAACAAACAGATTAAAAAACAAGGTCCATAACGCCTGGTAACACTACAGCATTTTTCTGAACCTAAAGAGTTCAAAAATACTACATATTAACATTACAGTTCTCAATCAAATGAGAAACAGGAGAAAGGACAAAAAAAGGTATGGTCCATATACAGTAGTAATGGCACTTTCACTGAAACATGCAGCTTCTTCCACCTTGCGGACACTGTCACATGAGCAACGTGTGCCAAGTAACACATACAGGAGCAGCAGAGAAAGTGACGCTCGTCACTTGTGCAGTCTTCGTAAGTTCAACTTTTTATACTGTTTCTCAGCACAGTCTTTATGTAAATATTACATACAGTAGTGATTAAAAGGTATCTTGCCAGAATAAAAAAAAAGGCCAGAGGCTGAGTAACTTCATTCTTCATCTGTGCAAACCTGTGAAAGGGACAAAGGGCAATTCGGTCAGCGCTCGCCCTGCCGCAGCAGAGAGGACAACACAGCAATTTCTGTAGCGCCTTCATTCAGCATCTTTGGAGCTTGCTTCTTTCTCCCTTGTTATACAGGTAATGAATGACAGCTATACAGGTAATGAATGACAGCCACCTATGTATGCATACCGGCGTTTCTACCGCCACCGTGCAACTCTTTAGTGCCTGAAGCAGCGTTCTGCCTCTGCGGTGGATGTGACCTGGCCACAGTTGCCCTGGTGAGAGGGATGGGTATGATGGTCCCGAACACGCCGTTACTGAACCAGAGTGCCAACGTGAGCAACTTTATGCTGGAAAACGCACCCGAATTCAGTAACCTACTGGGCTCCTACTTCTTCAAAAAATAAGTTACTAATACACCCAAATTCGTAGCTGTGAATATTTGCCTATTCTTAAGCAAAGAATTACACCCAAATTCATGCAAGAACTGCAGATTGTTGTGCCAATTGCCAGATAAACATTCAATATGAACTTAACCTCGAGTGTGAACGTAAAAGAAAAGCAGACCCTTGCACTGAAGGACGGTAGAGTTCTCAAGCAGGTGCTTGTTTCACTTTTTATGTTGGGGACCCTTATCTCTGTATCACAGGAGTCTGTGCCCACGTTCTAGGCACACAGCCCTTCAGACCCAATTAACTACCACCCACTTAAAGCCTGACAAGTCTTTTTACTGTGAAGATAACACATCTCAAAGCAGCAGTGAAAGTTTATGGCTTGGTACACACCAGGCTCTTTCAGTCACACGTTTGCTAGCAACATCACACGCACTTCCGAAAAGCTGCTCAAACCTTGTTTTCTGGACAGCATCAGCTTGGTACCAGCCTCCCACCACAACACAGAGCCCTGCGGCACAGCTGCAAATGATGAAGCCAACTGAAAGCTGTTCCTGATTCCCACCTACAGTCTTTGTAGCCAAAGCCACGAGACAAACCTTGACAAAAGGATGATCGAGGAGCTGGCTGGCCGTCCACCTCATCTTTGGGTCACTTTCCAGGCAGTGGCAAAGGAAGTCTTTCCCTTCTGGGCTCACTTTGTCCGGAATAGGAGGCTTATGGCCCATCCCCACTTTATACATGATCTGGAAGTTGTGCTCGTATTCGTGCCAAGGCCTCTGCAACGGGTAACAGAATCGCTAAGTGCAAGGTCTAGCGAGTAACTTGCTATCCAATACAGTGTATATTGCTGTACCCTGGGAAAATTAAAACCCACCCCAGTACTCGCAGACTTAAGCGTGACAAATTGCTCGGAGCGGGACCAGAATTTGCAGAGAAACTGCTAAGAACAGTTTGCACTCGTTCAGTACACGGAACATCCCTACCTTGCCGGTGACCATCTCTATAACGACGCAGCCCAGGCTCCAGATGTCTGCTGCACGCCCGTGCCCTTCTCCTTTAGCTCTAGTAATTACTTCTGGAGCCATGTACGCTTTGAAACAACACATACGATGTTATCAGTTCATACAGCAGGAGGAACAGTACACATCAAGTGATTTGGGCTAACCAAATGCTTTTTAATACATCTGTAATAAATTGCCACTCAGCTTTTCTTGCTAAGTTTTGCTGTCTGCTTGTTCTTTGACACGTTTGTAGTGTAACTGTCTTTCAGATTGAAAAGTGATAGTGAAATGCTGGTACAGTACATGCTTTCCGTTACTTTCTTTTTTTTTTTTTAAATAGGTTAAGCAGCTGTTCAGTAAGAACAGTGCTGCTTCAGGAGGGCTGAGGAGAAAGATACGACCCCAGAAAACACAAGCTCCAGCATCTTTACAGTTACCAGACAAGTACAATTTTATCTTTCCAGTTCCATCATTCATTGATTGTTTTGGCTTCTGGATGTAAAGCACATTTAACTAGCAATGGTAAAATCAAGTTTCCCTGAAACGTATCATTTTACTCCAGCCCAGGCTTCTGGCAGAGGGATCTTCTTTTATGGTAACTCGACAAGCATCTGCCTAGCACGTGCTTCCCTACCTGCAGTCCCCAGGGTGCTGTTCACTTCTCCGGGCATTGTCTGGGTGTTGTTCTTCAGTTTCACCGAGCAGCCAAAGTCTCCTAGTTTAATCAGTCCAGATGAGGTAAGAAAGATGTTGGCTCCTAGGAAACACAACAAAAAACAGTAGCACTTGTTAAACTAGTGCTGAATTAAGGAACGAGGGCTTCTCGATGGACTCTAGGAAGTTACACAGTAGAGAACAGCTGAATTCACGCTTAGATCTTTACCTGTGGATTAAGCGTGGAATACGACAGCATTGGAGACGCTCCCCAAAGGGTACCTGGCCGTGAGCTAATGGGATTTTTGGAGGGTTTGTGTTAACACTAAGTGTACTGGAAGTTGACAACAAGAAGTGTTCAAAACACAAAGCAGTATGGCAGGCAAACTCATCAGCTTTCCATGCGTGCTCATTATGAAATTACTCCCTCAGGAATTTATGAATGCCAGTGTTTTATCCTTGTGAGCGCTGCACTGCAAAAACCCACCTGTACTTAAGGAGCTTCCTGGCAGAGGCCAGTGCTGCGTACCTCCCACTAGCCATCTTTCCAGTTCTGCTAATTCAAGACAGATGTTATCATACAGCTGTGTCATCAGGGCAGACTGGCAACACGGAGCTTACAGCATTTTATTACACGTACTACCAAACACCCATTCCGTTGTGCTCTACTTCCAGAAGAACTTTGGAAGAGGGCTACTGTTACAATAGCTGGCTGCACCGCCAGCTTACACTGGAACAAGTTTCCCTCGCACAGTTGAAAATCTCCAAGGGGAACCTGCAGTTGGCTTCAAGTCACTTGCTCTACACAACACTGCAAAATAAGCCAAATGGGTTTGATAACCAGTGGTTTTCTTGTGTTCAACATCCTGCCAAAACACATGTTGACAGCCAACAGAAAACAAGTAGAGCAGAAGGAGCTCGCTGTACACGTCAGGCTGCAAGTATCACAGTGAAACCTCAAGTAGGTTACAAGAGTCACCTGGCAGCAATACAGCTTGAGCTGTGACGTCTCTTGAGGAAAGATGAATGGTTTGCACAGAACAAAACTGTGTGCCTACTCTAGGGGTAGGCAAATGCTGGGTGCTTCGTTACACATAGCCTTTTCCTGTGTCACACAAAAGGTTCTTTCAAAAATGGCTCATCTGAATACAACCTTCAAAAGTTTCTCACTTTTGTTCTACCTTGAACGTAGGCCAGTACAGGAATTCTTGGCTGCTCCTCCTTTATGTTATGGTCTCTTAGTTCATGACTTTTTCCAGTTAGCTTGCCTGAGCATCCCCAAGATATTCATGGGAAATAAAAAGAATCCTTGAGAAGCTCAAGTCAAAAAAAGGCAGTGCAGGTCAATGATGCCAAAACCCTGCCCATTTCTCAAAGGGCTTCTCTACTACGAGAATGCTTGATAACAAAAGAAAGATTTATTTCATCCAAGAGGTGTTGCACAGAACTGCACTATAAAAGGAGAGAAATCATTAACAGGAATATATTCCAACCTTTAATTACTGTAAGCCTTCTACAAGTTCTGATAGAATAATTAACTTTCAATGAATAAAACCCTTCTGCACATCACATCCATAAGTTTTCCAGTCCCAGCATTCAGGTGCCTGCACATACTCAAGATCAGAATTCTTTGGCTGGGCTCTGCAGTTTGCCATCAGAGGGACATTCATGTCCAGGGTCACCCTGCAGTCACAGGCACACGTAACGGAGCGGGCTAGACCATCCCTCAGCTCAATGAATGAAAGGGAATCCAGAAATGCACCAAAGCAGTACAAGAAGGCAACTCGATGGGACACTGAATATGGGCAATGCACTACAAGACTGACAGTTACTCGATCAGCAACTTTTTCCTTTGAACTACTGTCCACAGCTTTCCTTTTTCTAATGATTTTCAAGCAGCTCCTTGCCATATAGAAAGTAGATGTACTTAGCCCATACAATGAGCTTAGGAAAAATGGCCATCACCAGCAAACACTTTTACAAGGATGCTTTGGAAACCTACGCTCCCATTCCTCAAGAAAGCAACGTGCAAATTTTGTGGAAGGCTACAAAGTGGTTTCCGATGACTGCAGTGGGTGGCAACTGGCAGAGCTGAAGTGCAACAACCTCTCTTCTGGCCACATCTAAAGCTATTGTGATAGTTTGGTTTAATACAGTTCAGAACCGACTTACAAGGCCTTTCAAAGCAACGTTTGTCCCTTTCAAAAAGTAATGACAATTTAGCATAAATGTTACTGTGAAAGTCTCCATTTCGGAGAGCAAGACCAAGCTCTCTAAAGAGTCCTGAAAAAGGGTCGTCATCTTAGAGGAAACCTGCACAGAATCCAGCAGGACCTGGGTAAGAGAACAGGAGACAGAAGGGCAGTACTTTGGGGATGATTGATCCATTTACCTTTGACAGTTAATGTGACTGGGAACATAACAAAATTCCTACCATATCTGCATGGTTAATAAGCAAAATAAAACCGGAAGCCATGGCTAAAACAGCAAAAAGGCGCAACACACCCATCTGTTCCTTCTCTCCTCCTACACACACACTATAAAAGCATCTTCATTGGATGTACTTGGCAGAGGCAAGAGGTAGCCCCGTTCTGCACAGCCCTGCTGCCATTTATACCACAAGACCTTTTGGGCAGACTGAAAACAAAGAGCAAATGTCAAAAGCCGTACCCTTGCTCAAGAAAGCAATAGCTATGACCCAAAGCATTTAAACTGAAGTTTCGAGCCCTGTACCTCTGTGCCAAGTCAGCCCTGTATTAAGCGCAGTGAAAACTGCACTAGCGTGATATTCCAAAGGTGCTGGTGTAACTACTGTGAGCCTGAGGAGCAGTACCACAAGCCTCACTAAAGACTGTGGCATAATTCCACAAAGGGGGGCAGCTCACAGACATTCCTCAGCCAGCAGTTAAGCAGTGCAGCAGCCAAATTCGTTCAAGAAACAAGAAGGCCAAATGCTACCCTTTGATGAGAAAACCAGCTCTAGCATCCTCTTCTACTCAGTCTCTCAGAAAGTGCAACACGTGCCCATGGTCTCCTGTTGAACAGCCTTCCATCTCTTGTTGAATGACCTCCCTTCCCCTGTGCACATCGTGAAGACATAAAGGCAGGAATGGCAGAGATGTTGAGCTAACAAGTTAACAAGAGGACAACAACGCTTTGAGGAAGACTTCCTGGCCCAGAGCGTCTCATTCACAGGTTTCTGATTTACTGAAGCTTCAGATACAATCCTTTCATTTTCCGTATTCATTCTGAAAACGCAATCCGAGCACTCCTTAGGAATATGCCCTTCTCTCCCGAGAGAAAGCACCCAGCATGACCTCAGTGATTAATGCCTCTCAATTCAGCACTTGTGAGACCACACTTGGAGTGCTCTGTTTTGGTTTTGGGCTCCCCAGTCCAAGGCAAGACACTGACATACTGGAGGCAAACCCAGCAGAGGGGCATCAAGATGGTCAGGGGGCTGGAGCACATGATGTACAAGGAGAGGCTGAGAGACGGGTTTGTTTAGCTTGAAGAAGAGAAGACTGGGGGAGTGTACGGGGGGGGGAATTTATTGGTGTGGGGGGGAATTTATTGCTGTTTTCAGCTGTGTAATGGGAGGATATCAAGAAGGTGGAAACAGACTTTCTCCTCAAAGGCACACTGTGAAAGGATTACGGGGCAATGGACACAAATAGCAACTTCTGCAAATTCCAGGGAGGTATCAGGAAAAAGTTTTTCACAATGGGAACAGATCAGTCCTTGGGACGGGGCCCAGAGAAAAGGGAATCTCCATCCCTGGAGTTACTCGTATCTCAACTAAACAAGGTCCTGAGCAATCTGAACTAATTTGACATTGGATCTGATACCAAGGTTGGCCCTGTTTTGAACAGAGGGCTCAACCAGCGATGTCCAGAGGTTCCCTTCAGCGTTAAATATTCCATCAGTCTTGATCACTGAGCAGAACAGCTTCCTTGCAAAAAGTGACGTAATTGAGGAATCTGGGCTTAGCCACAGGGGTTAAAATCCAATACTCAGAATAGAGATTTTAAAAAGTATCCCAAAAGATTTTATCACCTGCTACATACTAACACCAACTACTTTACACACTGATGCAGACTAATAAAAAACAGTGCAGTCAAGTGTAACAACCAGCCACCGCCACCCTCAGTTTGCTCTCACAACCACGGGTTGAAAAAAGGTTTCGAGGCGGCTGCGCCTTGCTTCATCTTTTACGCTGATAGAACCGGATGCCCTAACAGCATCTGAAAGACAGCAGTGGCACAAGTGGACACCACTAACCGAAAGACTCAATTTTTGAGCACGAGGTACTTGCAGACACCAGCTGCGGGACACCTGGAAACAATTGCTCCAAGAATTGGTTACCTGCTGCTGTAAGAAACGGATCCACAGTGATGTTTAGCAAACTGACCATGAGAGATCTAGCATGATCTGACAACGAGATTTCCACAGGAAAGCAGTTTTAACAGCCTGAATGACCTATTATCATTCTTCCCCATCAGAAAAACAAGAGTACCTGACTACATAAGAGCTAAAAGTAAAACCAGAGTTTTCTTTACTGCTGTTAGCCTGAAAACTCGGGGATGCGATGTTAGCGTAAAAGGAGAGAGAGCAAGAGACTTCCAATGTAACATCAGGCATCCTTTATAAAAATACCCTCTGTGGTCTGTCTTCATATTCTGTCATTAAGTTTTGGGAAGTTCTATACATAGGATGTGGCTGCAGTCACCCTCTGTTTATAGCTGCTGTTACTCAGAAAGAACACCCCAACATTTGGTATGAGGAACCTGTTGCAACAGAAATGCCCTCAGATAACACAGCATTACAGTCCTGTTAAACAGCTCTTCATACTTCACTGCATTTCCCTGATGAGAGGAAGACCTATTCGGAAACATCTCCAGAAATCAGCAATGACAGAGCAGCACAAAAGAAATCCCTGTCAGCTGGCCTTGGATTTTGATCACAACAAGCTTCCAGGAGAGCATAATCCAGCTAAGCAGAACCTGGATATGGAATGGTCAAGTAAAGGGCAAGGAGGGCACTGTGAAAAGCATGGAGGGAAATCCACAACTAGAGAGAAACCTTTGGTCAGGAAGGAGAACCAGAAAAGGCAAGATTGCTGGAAAATGGGAGTGAGGGAAAAGTGTTTTCTAGGAAAAAAAGCCAAAACTGACTCAAGAGTGGCCTACCTGGGTGGGAGGCCTCTGGATCGTAGATAGTTCTTTTCCCAAATCAGAAGCACGAGGCCAAAGGACCAAGAGCAACTGGGAACCTCCTACACTGCTGCGGTGATTCAAAACCCTGTGAGCAAGAGGGACATAGAAACCCAGCATCGTTGGGTTGCACTGCCTTGTCATAAAATGAGCATTCGCAGGGCATATTGTGTGCACCGTTTCCCCTACCTTCCGTTAAGTTTCTGCCATAGGTGAGCAAAATATGCCAGACTAACAAAAACAAGATAACTAGACATGGAGGATGTTCTTGGAAGGCGCAGGAAAAGAAAAATGAATGTGAAATGTGGACTGACATTGGGTGCCTTAAGCAAATGCCAAAACCAACCCCCTTCAGCTACTGTAGTTCCAGTCTGCTCATTTTGTAAGCAAAAGCTGAGAGCCAGGCATGAGTAGATAAATGTATGGCAGAAAAACCCACTAGGTAAGCAATGTTACCAGATCCCTTTAACGTCTTTTAAACATAGTAATAAAAGCCTTGTTAATCAACCATTCGTCTGAAATCCTAAAACTCTTCTGGAAAATGGGAGTCACAAGGAGAAGTCCTGATGCACAACTGCTAGCACTGTACACTGCTTGTCAGCTCCCAGAAACACCACTGTTTCTTGCATAGATGAGGAGAAAACCAGCATGACATAACTCAGCATATCAGCACTAGAAATACAAGAACCAAAATTTGAGTTTGGATGAAGCCCCAACAATCTTAACAACCTCTACAGAAACTATATAAATCACAGGCAGAATTTATGAGTTTGCAATGCCAGCTGAGAACATTTTTTTATGTTCTGCACTTAAAAAGGAGCACGTAACTAGCCAATAACTTGTAAATTGAAAATTGAAAAATGAGCGGAAGTCTTTATACACTTAATGGCTGTATAGATAATGTGTGCTAAATCTGCAAATATGTCCCCCATCACTCCTCCCCCACCCCCCCCAACCCCACCCCATCTACAACACTGAAATAAAAACATTACCTTTTTTGGTTAACGTTACCTTTAATGTCTCGATGAACAATACCATGTTCATGTAGTACATTGATAGCAATCGTGATTTGCTTTGTGTAGAGCCTAATGACATGCTCTTGAAGGCCCAGTTTTGATACCTCCTCCAGAGTGCCCTCATCACAGTACTCCATGAAGATGTACATTTCTTCCTGTTGTGGGAACCAAATCGGATTTCATTGGTTTTAATTTTTTTTTTTTTAAACACTGAATTAGGATTAATTTTTCCTTCCGTCCTTCATTGTTTGTGAAAAGAGTAATGGAAGTACCATGTAATGTTTTAGTGGAAGTACCTCTTACCATGGAATATCTAATAAATCATCTCTTCAGAACTCTATTCTCTTGGGCATGCTTCAACCCAATATATTCTATTGCACAGCTATGGAAACATCTACACTACATGTCTATCTGCATCATTTGTGTGTAACTGATATTACTTGGTGGTATAGAATATGTCACTTTGGCATCAACCAAAAAGCACTCTGGAAATTCTGTAGGTATATTATGCAGAAATGCAAAAAGATCCTCTGCATATATAGATAAATGATAAAATGATGGTTTGGGCTTTTTTTTTTCCCCTCTCTTTCCCAGTTCCTGCAATATAACATGTTGATTGCTTGGGGAGGGCAAGTTTTTTGTTGTCTGTGGCTTGAACAAGCATGCCAACTCTAACTCACTTTGAAGAAAAGTTAGGTTCTTGTTCCCTTTCTCCATCTCCAAGCCCAGCCAATTTCAGCCAGACTTAATTTGTACAAAAGATGGCAAAGGCACTAAGCTCTTAGAACCAGCCTGAGAAACCAATGACTCAGTGACAGAGACAGCCAAAGTTGTGTCCCCAAGCAAAGAAATGCAGACAGAAAGCAGCCTTTGTCCCCTTCTAAACCAGCAATGGGTCGGCAAATCAACCTATTCATATTCAACACATCAGTCAAAACCACACACCGCTTTCCCACCAGACACCAGGCGTCCTGTTCCCTGCCCACCTCACTGAGAAGGAAGGACCCGAGACTCGCAGGGGGAGGTGGGAAGGGCATGTGGGAAGCAGAGAGTAATAAACAGGAGGGTATCTCAGCATGCAACTCTGGAATCCAGCTCCGTAAGAAAACCAGGCTTCGTTAGTTCTGCCGCTCAAGCAAGAAAGCTCATTTTTCCTTCTGAAGAGATGTTAGCTGAATTCCAAGAGATTTGCTTCCTTAAGATACCTGTCTGGCATCAAATTTAAATGCCAGCACATTTTTCCAGGAATCAGCAAGATATTAGTACAACCTTTGCTGCTAACAGTGAAGGGTTTGGGGCTGTCTAGTCTTTATCTACACACACAAGTTACCATACAGTCTATGATATAGCTGGCTTTTAGAGCCATTAAACAGAGTAGCAGCATAGAATAGCTCCAGCATTATTTGCTTCATTCACTTATTGCAAACCTTCTCCGTTTATGTACCAGTTCCAAAAAATTTCTACAAACTATGTTTCAGAGACCTCAACATTCAGAGGAAAAAAGACACACTGCAATTCACAAAGCTATCCAGACAATTAAGCTGAACAAGCATGTTCACAAGTAAAACCTCCATAATCCAAAGCTTCTTAATATTTTCTCCCTACCCTATAAAAAAGTCCCAATAATTTACGTTTTCTTACCCTATGGAGCTCCACACCGAAATAACGGACAAGATTGGGGTGTTTGATGCCTTCAAAAATCTTCAGTTCATCAGCTGTTTCTTTGATGGTTTTGTGATCATTAGGTTGGAATCTTATCTGCAAGAAAGATTTTTCATTATTTTGCCACTATTTCAAATTACTAAGGAACAAAAAAACCCAAAATACCCCCCACCCCAAAACCAAACAACCCATCCTAAACCCAAAGCAAGAAAACAGCTAAAAAGGTTTTGGGGTTTTTTAGTTTGCTTTTTTCTTTTTTTTTTTTTAAAACAGCATCATCACACAGGAAAATACCACCTCTGCATCCCCAAACTTAAAAAAAACAAAAACAAAAAACACCAAACTATTTTTGGAAAATTACATACAAATATGACAATTTATAAACTTCATAGGAGCAAAAATGCTGTCACTTAAACGTATCAATACAGACACGTGTGCACATATATCTCTCTTCCAAGGTTGCCTCCTAGCTTAAACGTGGCAGCTAGACACAGTGCAAGAGAATCTGAAAGTAATATCAGTGAGAGCTGTCATTCAAGAAAGACCAGTTGCCAAGTACTTCATCAACAGGGAGTCTAAGGGATTTCTTTGTGGGGTTTTATATTGGGTCAAGCTACATAGGGATGTGCTTTCTATTGGTATGTAGAAAGGGGTTGATAACACACCAACGGTTTGGCTACTGCTGAGCAGTGCTCAAACAGCATCAAGGCTGTGTCTCCAATATTTCCCCCCCACTAGTGGGCTGGAAGGGGGCAAGATCTTGGGATGGGACATAGCCAAGACACCTGACCCAAACCAACCAAAGGGATATTCCATACCATATGACGTCAGCTAAGATATAAAAACTAAGGGAAAAGGAAGAGGAGGGGGGACATTCGTCTTTCGTGACGTTTTGTCTTCAGGAGGAACAACTATGTATACTGAAGCCCTACTTCCCAGGAAGTGGCTGGACATCACCTCCTAATTGGAAGTAGAGAATAAAATCTTGTTTTTCTCCTTTTGCTACCGGGCACCGCCCTTTCTTTTGCTTTTTTC
>NW_009259482.1:465805-474886 GCF_000687185.1 Egretta garzetta | reverse complement strand
GAGGGGAGGGACAGAGAGGCTTGGTGGCAACTGGCATCCAGCCAAGGTCAAACCACCACAGGTTTCTTCACTGTGAATGAGGCAGCTGCAAGGAAAAAGTGTGGCATGGAACAAATACAATCATTAAGGTTTTGGTGAAAGAAACAGATTTTCATTAGTTCTCCTACAATACGCTGCAATGGATTTTTTGTGGAGGAAAAAAATTATGTCTTCTGAAAAACTGATTTAAAGCTTCTATTCACACAAAGATAAGCAAAATGCACAGCAAGTTAAGGAAGATGATACTTTTACCATACTGGTAGAAAGCAGAAACTTCATTAATTGAGTACAGGACAACCCCTGTTGTAAATCCATATATTTTACCTTTGTTTGCTAGGTTGCTGTGATTGTGTTGTTCCGTATAACAAATCCAAGATAAGAGTTTGTACTCAAACAGTGGTAAAATTAAATACATGGGGATTACAAAAAGGTGAAAAACGACATTCAAGTATTTTATATATTTCCTAACACTTCAAAGTTGCAACACTATGTATTTGTAGTAAAGCTTGTCCACTATAATTTGTAGAGATTTTAACAACACTGTGGTCAAGACAGTAAAATCTGAAGAAATCTCGGGGGCGCAGGGGGAATGCAGTGTTTTTAACCAGTTTAAAAAGAAATTAATAAATCTTCTCCCAAGGCACTCTTAAGGAAATTCAGAAAAGCCTTTTCTTTGGAAATTGCAAACAGTTTGCATTTAAGCCCACTATGGGGAGGCGGGGAATGTTTCTTGGTGAAATAATTCTGGAATTTAAAAATACTACAGGAAAAGGCAGCATACTGTATATTTAGCCAATGAGTGAAGTGTCAGTCAAACAAGGTTCATTTAATTTATTTGAACTTCTGCTAAACAGCACACACATGCTAATCTGTAGAAAGGCACCTGCATCTAGAAAGCAACTTTAAATTCCAGAAACAGAGTGCTACTGATGGGGGGAAAGTGCTATTTCATCGGGAGAGAAAAAAAAAAAAAAACAAAACCAAAAAACAAACCACCACCACCACCACCAAAATGTCAAGTGCTGGTATTAGTCAGTGAATGAGTACGATACAAGAAGTTAAGCACAAGCCCAGTCTTGCCTTTCCACATCTTTGAGATCACATAAATATTGTGAGTGTGGAAGAACTGGCTCATAAAATGTAACTGCTCTAGCATCAAATGGCTGGCATGGTGCCTACACAGCTTTACTTGCTTCTATCCTGAAAATTAAATTTTCTGTACCCACCAGGTTAGTCAACAGTTTTGTGACTCAGCCTAGCTCACTTAAAGTACAGGAGAAGCTGAAAAACATCTGATGCGACACTTCCTATCTTTTGCTCTAAGGAATGAAGAAAAAAAGGAATAAAACGCGAGATGAAATACTGCAAAGTAAAATATAGGTTTGTGCACAGTCTTTGCTAATCAGAAAACTCCTTCCAAAATAATTTAAAGGTCTCCTAATGGGAGTTCACACATACTAAGCAAGCATTCATTAAGCTCACAACATGCCTATGAGATTAGTAAAAAACCATTATCTGTTCTACGCACATTTAAATTAAAAGTTGTCAACTGAAAAGGAAAAGCTTAAGCAACTTAAGGAGGAACAAGTGATAATAGTAGATGTGGCTACATAAAGAAACAATTTGCCTTCCCATCCTTTCGCAGTTAGCTAACAACAGTGTTCAGAAATCCTTAATGCCTGCTAAGTCATGCACATTTGGTTTGGAAAAAACCCAAGGGCAGCAGTGATTCTTGTATACAGAGTGAGTACTCACTTCCTTCATAGCCATCAGCTCTCCAGTGTCAACACTGATACAGGTATAGACCTTCCCATACTGGCCTTCACCTGCAAAATTAAAATAAAATAAGAAAAATTCATTACGCCACATTCAATAAACAACATGTACATCAACTGCAATAAAAAACCGTCACCCAAAACTGAGCTTGCCAAGGTTATTTACCTTTATTTTCATTTAAAATTTCAAGTAGCTTTTATCCTGTAACACCTAATACTACATTCATAGTCTTGCATTCAAGCTGATTAAAAGTAAAAACATTACATTAACAGGCTGACCTGAAAGCAGAATTCTCATGAATATGAGTATTTTCCCCACAAATCCCAAACCTGAGAGGAAACAACGATCACATGTGGGAAACAACAATATTGGCGAATTAAACAAATCCCAAAGTTTGTGCTCATTTCAATTCATGTTTCTGGTTCTTCCAAAAGCAGAACTCAAACATTTTACAGGGTTACACGCATGCAGGAATTGCAGGATCATACCTAAGTATTAGCCCTAACCAAATCCTTCTCCTACATTGTTTCCTGTTGTTTGACCAGGGAAAGCTTCACTGAAGTTCTGTGTACAGGAAATCCTAGCTGCAATAGTATTTTGTATTTTAACATTCTGATTTCAGTAAAGCTGACACTACCTATGTGGAGACCCGAGATTTCAAAAGATAGTCATAGATTTCCTTCAAAAATACTAAGCTTGGTATTTTAGCCTTATAAGCGAAGGTATAATGAACGTACCAATTTTGTTTCCTCTCTGCCACTTGAAAGTCACTTTTCTCAAACCTACATGCATGACATTATCATAAGATTTCGGTGTGTCACAAACTTGGCCAATGATGTTCTTCCTCCTCATCTCTCTGTATCTCCTTTCTTCAAACAACTGAACAGACTTTTGAACAGCTTCAATCGGTGCTTGCTTGGAAGCAGTGTCTAAAAAGAGTGATGAACAGTTTCCTTGATTGAGAAATATTCGCCGTGTTTGTATTTTGTTACCTTTTGATATCACATGAAGTGACCCGAGTTAGAAGACAACTATTTTGTGAGTCTAATTTAAGATGTAGGAAAAGAGTAAAACATTTTAGCAATCACATATGAAACCATTACTTGTGAATCACATATGAAACTGAAGTAAAAAGAGAATACTAGTACTTTTCTAATCATCTCTTACTTGATTCAAGGAAATGAAAGGTATGAAATGCAATGCACTTGTTTGCATTTGGCCTGTAACTAACCACCGATAGTGGAAATATGTTAGGGTCGTTAAGAGCACCAAGGAAAGAAGGACAGGTAAGGTTTTGCTCTACAGAGACATGAGAGGTTTCTTGGAAAACTCATAGCATCTGTTATTTCAAAGATTCAGAGGTATTAGGTAATTCCAGCTTTCAAGTCTTACAATGAAACAGAAACCTAGTGAATGAGGTTGGAAGAAATCTCAGTGCAGCATTAATTTATCCCTTCCTTGTAAAGCGCAAAAATGACACATCTGTGACTGTTGACAGACAGTAGTCTAACCCACTTCTGACAGCCTCCAAAAGATGGAGATACTGATACTCCCAAAAGATTTATTCTACTGCCCATCTATAACTAAGACCACTTCATCTACACTAAATCTGCCTCGATGTCATTTTAAACCAAAATCTTTGTCTTGTTCACAGTGGACAGTAAAACCAGTTCCCATTGCAGCAGTTGTCTAGAAATTTTCAAGTTTTCCCTCATTCTTCTTTTCTAGTTTAAATAAACTCATTTCATTGGTGTTTATGTTCCAAACAAAAAATAAGCCTTCTAGATTTCAGAAAAAAATATTGCTGTTCTTCCTCTGCTCCATCTGAGCCACATAATGAGACACCAGATTTTATGTGACAGAATTTTTTTTCTAATGTTTCATGAGGTTCCACCCTGCCAGAATATATGCAAGCAAGCTACACGTATACATCTGTACAGTACAGGAGTCTCAGAAGTAATCAAGTTCCTTTAGGTTTCATGAAAATAAGCAGCAGGACAGAGAGGAAGGGGCCCCATAATAGCCTTGAATTTGGGAAACAGTGTAGGATCACATGCTATTAGACACCCAAAATAAGAAAATCCCATGCTGGGGAGAGATCTTAAGGAAGCGAGGAAGTGCTTCCTCCCATCATGCGCTTCGTAATTGGGCACCGAATAGGGACAGCAAACTTCTGCAATTCCTATAGTAAGCAATGCACTCATTTTGCAGAACACTGCTAGTACCTTTCAGAAACTGAAAAGGTGTAACTTTTATGAAGTTTAATTACTCCTACCTCAGAGAGTACACCTTGTCATTTTGTTAGCTGTATCTTCTATCTGCAATTAGGATTTTATTCTTTCCCCTTATGTACTAAGCTGTGAAAACCTCTGCACAATCAGCATTAAGGTTCAACCTTTCATTACAGCACTCATTTAACAGACATTCCATTATAGTGACTCCTAAACACCCACCTTTGGTCTGGCTGATTAAAGTTCTGAGCTCCCAACTTCGCCGGGACAAGCCACTTGAATCTCCTTTTGGATACGATGGTTCTAGAGAAACAATACTGTGAGCACAAAAGTGTCTTTATCTCATATTAAGGATTATGCCACTACAGTCAGCAGAAGCTGAGATCTTACATATCAGGACTAATGCACCCTACAAGTATATGAGGCAACCATATAGCAATATATGCTCTTGAATGCAAAAATTACTTCTCTTCAGAAAACAAATTATGGGAGCTATTCTGAAATAGGATTTAATGTATACAGGAACAGAGCAGTCTTTCCACAACTGAGGGAAACGCTTCAAGGCAGGGCACTCAGAATCAAAAAGAAACAAACAAAAAATCCCCCACACCTCTTAGTATAAATTTTTAAGGCATTTCTTTCTTCAAAATCTACTTCATTTTGCAGGATGACCACAATATCAACTCTACTTTGCTTGGGATTTTGGACTTCGTTTTAATTTGCACAGAACACATTATCTTAACAATCAACGTTTCAAGGTACTTGTTGTAATAAATACCACATATACAGTGGCTGGGGAAACCTGAAGGAGGAGCCCTGATCAGGACATCAAGTCACACACCCTGTCCCTTCTTCCAGGATTTAAGTAACAGCAAGTATTTGCAAGATGAGTACTGCAGTGGTAGTTAAAGAACTGGACAGAAAACTCTTCGCTGTCCTGATGGGTCCAGTTTGTACCTCATTAACAGCATTTAGAAATTTACTATCGAATGGGATATAATTCAGCAATCATGTTACACATTTAATTTTGAACACTGTAGTTAGTAAGACACCAGGAAATTCCTTCAAGTACAATTCAGAAACAATAATGAAAGGCAAGAGAATAGTGGTTATGTCTGAAAACAGAAGAACTTACAATATCTAATATACAATACAGAACTTTGACAATATAAGCCTAGAAATGAAAAATCTAAGATTTTTGAATGAGAAAAGGTAAAAAAGTTTTTTTGAAAGGGTAAGAATTAGGAATAGAGAGAAATATGTTGATGACATAAATCATCTGCACATCCAGGTCGCAATCTGTTACTGTGACAATCACCTTCTCGCTCTTCAGTGGGGCTGGAGTGACGACTAAGGGATCTGAACTGCAACTCAGCTGCTATTGAAGCCAGCCGATCATTTTCAGGAACACTGGAACCCCTGTTAAAAAGAGCCATCGTACTAATTAACTTAGCACTGCACTAAATAACTACTAGTGACAATTTAACTGCAGTTTTAAAGAGAAAGACCCTCCGAAGCCTAGGACATGAACCATGAAAGTATCACGAAAGAAAAACTGATGCTGAGAGGTGAACTGAAAACCCTTTCTATGCTATTTTTTTTCCCCAAATGCAGACTTTTTATATCATTTTAGTTATGCCACTCTATGAAAAAACCCTAAGCCTCAAAAGCGTAAACCACTTGAAACTGTTACTTGCCCATAACAAGAGAATCCATTTTAATGACTTGTAACATACTATGAAGACAGCTACTCGGGGTGCAGCTGGTGCCAGGTTTGAATATACGATCAGAAGTGATCCAGCTGGGTGATAATGTGAGCCCCATTATCAGATGAAGGGTGGCAACTGAATTCATATGCTCCTAGTGCACTGCAAATACAGTCACAGTCCATAGTCATTAAGTCAAAACTAGCGGGAAGAACCACAAGCCAGCTGAAAGGAAGGACAGTGCTAAATGACCATCAGCTCGACTGCTTGGAGGCCCTAGCTCCTACAGACAGCACAGAGTAGAATTAGGTACCTCAGAATAAGACCCAGATGAATAAGCACGCTGAACAGAAAGGGCAACAATATTGAGAGAAATGAGTCTTAAACCCTTAAATCTTCGGGCACCTTTCTCCAGCCCAAGACATTGGTCAACCCACCCATGTTTTAGAGCCGTAAATTCCGCACGGAAGTCTTTCTACAGTAACTCCCTTTTGGACAAGGCTCCCTTTCAATTTTTAAAGCATAGTGGGGAAGAGCTGTGATTGATGCCTCCTTTAACATAATGCTTTAGAGGTACGAGCTCATCGTTCCTGGCAAGCAGGGAACATTGTTAAGTCCTTCACTGAAACCTGACAACTACAAAAAGATGAAAGACACCTAGCATCACAAAGCTGCGAGAGGACTTCCCTACAGCCCTAGGGTTGCTTCTGAATTGTATCCAATTACTACCTAATAATAGCAAAAAAAAAAAAAAAAAAAAAAAAAAAAAAAAAAAGAAAGAGAAAAAAAGAAACATAAAAGACACACTCTTAAGAACAGAAGCCAAAAGACACCCTATTCCCATGCGAACGTTCTCAATCTGATGTTTGCTTTGCACTCCCTGCTACTGCCAACCAGATCTCTTAAGTCTGAGGAGGAACTGAAACTGAACTAGTGAAAATCCTCAGTACTTTTCAGGAAGTTGAGGTTTTAATCAGCAAAAAGGCTGAGGTTATTCCCAGCACATACAGAGCAACTATTAGAGATGCACAAAGAGCTTAAAAATGAGCAAAGCTAAACCACCTCTCTAAAATGAGGTAGTAGCTGAACAGAGGGCCTTAAGTATCATAGCTTTGAATGCAGGTGTCTAAAATCCACTCCAGGCCCGTCTTAGCCACCCAGATCTTCTATTGTGTGTGTCCGGAAAGACTGTATGCATGTTAATAGGCAAAGTAATTGAGTAAAAGAAAAGAAGTCCTGCTAAATTTCTGCTCCAGTCCTGGATAAATATAAAATGATGAATAATAACCCCAGCTAGCTCAGAAATTAAACATTTTATAAAGGTCATTAGTATGAACATAGTGTAAATGTATAACCACCAGAAAGCTCAGTGTAAACACCTAGGTATTGCTGCTTTGGATTTTACTTTCTTGTTATATTAAACTTTTTTTTTTTTTTAAAGAAAAACTTCAATAGAACTATGGTGGCATTTGTGCACTACGCACTGCCTAGTACAACTGATTTGTCAAGTTCTTACATCCAACTTTCTACATTCAACTTTTTCTAGGTATTTAATGCCTACAATAATGTCATAAATGTCTAAAGAGTTTCTGGAAAGCATACAAAGTTTCTGTTTCTGTGCTATTCCAGCAGCTGGACACCACATTTCTTGCATACAAAACCACAAAACACTTTCTTGATCCAACAGACTCCATTTCTCTTTTGGAGCACAAATAAATTAAATCCATAATTAAGACTGCAATGTGTTGAAGTTTGCAACTTACTATACTTTAACTATATTAAAACCAGAAATTTGCTAAAAATCTATTACATCGTAGTATTTTGTCTTCCTCAATAAACTAAACCCCTAAAAAACCCCAACAACCTCCAAAACGCTGTCTGCTTCAATAATTTTTTTCTTCAAATTCTTCCTAGGTAATACAGGGGTTTAAACAATCCTACTCAAAAATCCAGGCAGTGCATTAGAAAAAATTATGGGATATTTTATTAACCATTAGAAAAGTAAAAAATGAGAGCTCTAAGAAAAATACAAATCTTTGAGAAACAAGCCTAGGCAATTTGACTACAGTGCCACATTCACATCATCTTTCATGTTACAATACATGAAAGTATTATGCCCATCATTGCAACTAAGAAGTAGAATTCTCATTTCTTTTCTTCCTAATGACCATCTCCTTGAACTAGAAGAAACTGTCACAATGCCAACCGTAACACTTTGATCAATATTTGTGTAGGACACACATGCAGAAAACGCTTAAAGAATATACCACTGTATTCAAGTGTGTCAAATTATAAACCTGACAGTTGCACTGAGTGGTATAAAATCACAACAAAGCCTACAAGTATTAAAAAATAGCCGCCTATCTCCCTCCTGAAAAATTAACTAACTTCAAAGACATGCCTTGGCTCCAGTGCTGTAGAAAAAAATCCCTTTCATATGTTGTTTATTTGATAACTGGTCTTTATGCAAGTTCCGCATTTTCAAAATCACAAATACTAATTAACCATCACCCTGTCAGCTTACAAAGTTGCCAGAACCGCTCAGTGAAAATTCTCTAGAATGTTACTTACTTGAAAAGGGCTTTTCAAGTGCACAGTGCTGCAGACTACTGCCTACTCTGTCAACAGGGGGCTTAAAACAGAAGCATGAAGGATGTGTAATAAATGCATGTAGTTTGAATAACAAAAATTCAGGATGTATTTTCAACAACAACAACAACAAAGGGCCCAGACTCACAAGGTGTACACGTAGAGGTTACTGTAGGGTGCAACTCACATCTTACCATAAAAATAAACTGAAAAGACTTGCAGGAAAGATTTTATATAAAAAGCGACAACTTACTTCCCTCTTAACACCTTAAGGCATGCTTGTGCTGTGCATCTAGTAACAAATCGACAAACCATTATGGATTTCTGGCTAACAAATAAAAATTATTTATTAAAAAATAAATAATTCATAATCAACTCATATCTAAATTCACTTTGGTCACCATCAATCTGTTGTTCCTTTACTATCTGTTCTTTCTTTTCTCTACAGCTGTGTGTCAGATCACGTGCCTCCATTCACACGCATCTCTTGTACAAGAGAGCTTTTGGTACTCTGCAGTGGAAATAAGAATCCAAAAAGCTATTTATAAAACCTAAGATAATACCATTGTACAAACAGCAGGATTTTCACAGTCAGGGGTGCAGTGAAAAAAAAATAAAAATTAAACAGAGTAAATTTAGAGAACTTGGGAGACATGTCAGTGGTCTGACTGCGGTATGGGAAGAAGGAACGCCAGTAGTCTGAAATGTAACAGCCAAATCACAGGCCAAAAAGCAGGAAT
>NW_009259482.1:447012-465775 GCF_000687185.1 Egretta garzetta | reverse complement strand
TCATCTCCTCTGCAAACAGATGATACAGGAGTGGTTTCTGTTACGTATCCTGATACAGGAATGGCTTCTTTCATATTAAGATTATTCTGCGCAACCCTAAGCAGCCAAAGGTGCAGTAAGAAATAAAAAAAAACCCTCCTGAAATCTTATGTGTTTAATTCTGTGTTTGCCACTATATAGTATTACAAATTATTTATGGCAGACAATAACAATACCAAAACTATTAGCTAACATTAAAAAAAAAAATTCCTTGGCTTATTTGCATGTCACAGTCATCTTAGTGCAAAGTGTTAGTTATCAATACTAATTATTTAGTGAAGTTATACCGATGAGCTGACTGGCATACGTTAATTTCATGGACATTTTTACTGAGCAAATCTGCAATTTACATCAGAGCCGCATGCTTTAACTGCCATATTGTTCAGACATTTTAAATCTGAAAGCAGTCTTATCATCTATTTAAGATGTAAGATTTTGCTCAAGTCAAACATGAATGAAGGAGCCAGTGGAAGACCTGATGGGACACAAAAGCACAGTGCAAACGATCTACTAGGATGCAAGTATGCGGAAACAGTTATATGGGTGATGTAAGTAGAATGAGGCTGCTACATCATGGAGTGGAGCTACCTGGTATCATTTGCACTGCTGACAGGTTTGGGTTGAGCTGAGTCGCTACCGATGGGAGCGGGGCGACTGACAGCAACGCTGCAGTGGTTCCGTGCATCACAAGGGAAACTCCGCGTGCTGTGGCAAGAAGAAAAACTTCAGGAAACAGTTTAAAAAGAAAAAAAAAATGGGAGTTGAAAGTTTATTTTTAAAATAAAATTTTGAAGTGTGCATAATGAGGCCTAATTTTTAAAAGTTTTTCAAGTACATAAAGACTTTTATGTCAAATAATTCCGGGTCTCAGAAGCTTCAGGGGCAGTCAAGAGGTACAATAACAATAACAATCTTCAAAATACAAATCTCCAAATCTTTAGATTATTACTAGATTCTGCCAACAGCTAAGCAACTTTAAAAAAAAAATTTCAAGTGTAGAGTTTGACAATGTGCTGATCATCTTGAAAAATAAGACCCTCTATGTAAAAATATGCATGACAAAGTCTATTGTGAAATTTTTTAAAACTGTTTTTTCATTAATTTTCAAGTCAACTCTTTCAAAGGGGACCAAAACCTTCCATTGTTTTAAGCTTCTTCACAGCAGGTTGGTAATGATGCAGAAATGCCACCATATTCTAAAATGCTACATTTGTAAGTCTTACCTATGCTAAACTACAGAAAGCACTGTCACAGGCATGTACACAGACTTTCAAAGTAGGGAAGGAAATAAAAGTCTCGTTAATGAGCAGTTTTCACTGATTTAAAGCTTGTTACACTGAAACACTCTTTTCAGGAAAGACAAAGGGGGTAAGAATCACTTCAAATTGAGAAAGCATGCGCCAATAAAAACTGTAAAATTAAGCGTGGGCAGGGGGGAAGAAACTATATTGTCCTTAAAAGCACATTGATAAAATTCAGATCACTAACATGCTGATTTTTTCTACCTGCTTTGCCCTCAACAGGAAAGGAAAGGGGTTCCACTTACTGACAGTCAGCATAGCCAAGAGAGGATAAACCAGTTTAGAACGGGCACCAATGCTAAATACCTGAAGCCTTCAGGCGTGGGGATGATAAGATGAGGATTTGGTGGATCACTATGGCACCGAGGTACTTTTACGGGACGGGGACTGTTTCGATGAATAGCTGCAAGAATCAAAAAGGTAGCACATTTACTCAGATGTCAGGAAAGATATCAGGAAGATGTCAAGACATAAAATTGAAACAAATTACTATTTTACAGGTTTAAGTGTGAACTGGCACATATTTTCTTATCCTTTAAGAAATATCCAAATTATTCCAATTTTAAATAGATCAACTATATGTCTCATTCATATTATTGTATCATGTAACTCATCTATAAAATAATGAAAATTCTCCAGGGAATTAAAAACCAGCAGTTAGAAGACATGTACTCACTTCACTAAAACTACATCTTCATTATTTCAACTTCACAGATTAAAGCTCATTTGTTATCTTATTGTAAAATAAATATTAACAAACCAAATAATAATTAAAAAGCAAATAGCTTTATTATGTTCCTTTCACATCAGAATTAGTTTTCTCAGACAATAACAGAAAGCAAAATAAGCAGGGAAAATAACCCACATATGGCAGTTTTACCCATACTAATGCCCCCCATGACAGCCTGCCCCCAGGGAGTGGTACAAAGGGACAGGGCCAAACCTAAACAAGCCGTCACTGTTCTCATGCCTAGCTCATTCAGTGCCCATAAGAGTAGTCTGCAGCGTCTTCCCCTTCCCTCAGCCCCTCCTTAAATAGCCAGAAGAACATTGTGGCAGCCACATCACAAGATAGCTAATGCCCATCAAAACATGAGTCAGTACTCTCTGCCAGGCTAGGTCAATCACAGTGAGCTGACCTTCTGCCTTATTTGCGCTGCCAGGACAAGTAAAGGATGCCAGGGCCAGGTGCTGGTTGTCCCGTTACAACTCTCAAGGACACTAGCAGAAAACCCAGGAGGCAGAACCTAATCCACATGGGTGGACATAGGCTGTTTCACAAAGCAAAAAGATAGGATAAAACACCAGGAGACCCCCAGCTGTGTGCCTACAGGTAACAGCATGAACACAACTGGATCCTCAGCTTTGGGAAAAGGGGTAAAGAACACAGTGGGTTTAAGTCCCTCAACATACTATGCAAATGGAACTAGGAATTCTTATTTTTCTCCTGATCCCAAGATAGAAAGAGGTAGCTGCAATATCTGCAGCCAGCATACAGTTTATGTTTAGTTATGTTTATTTCATATGCATTAAAGTTTCAGCCTGCTGTTCAAGACTGCACCATCCGTCTGTGTCTCCTCTTCCCTGTGCCTCTGAGCCAAAAGCTGTCAAGCAGTTTAGTTTGTGTGATCTGCTGTGTCTGCAATAGCATTTAAGAGTTTCAGTAGTTTGGGATCATCATGCTAGTGGTTTACCTAAAATAGGCCTTTCTCTGAACAACAGTATCAAAAGTGAATGGGGAGGTTTTTAAATCACAGTACAGAACTTGCCTAGAATTTATTTTAGACTATGCTTCTTTCCAAAGAATTGGACTGAGTTTCATTTGAAAGGCTTCTCAGCTGTAAGAGTTTCTCATCAAAATTATATCAAAACTGAAACTTTCCTGAAATACTGAAAAACCTCCTCTTGTCTGAGTCAAATTACCTTCCCTTCATGTCTTCTGCCATCAACCCTGTCCAGGAAGTGGACATCAGGAGAAAGAAAAGAAGAAGATGTGGTATTTTGAAAGTTAAAGCAGTCAATGGACTTGGGAGGAAGAAGAGAGAAACAGTGCTGAGAAAGAGACATGCAAAAAGGGAAACACAGCTGAGGAAACATCCTCTTCTCAAGATAAACAATGAAATATGTTGATTTCACTCTAATGCCAAAGGTATTTTTTTACACTGTGACAAATTTTGTGATATTGGAGAACTATTTCCCACAGCTCTATCGTCAAGCCCCCGGGTGTAACTCCTCTGTACCTCAACACTTATATAAAGTCCATCAGAACTGTAAATATCTGCAGTGCCACAATGCAATTTTGGGAGAGGGAGCTGTAACTGCCTCCTTAAAGTTATAATCACTTCTTTACCCAACCTTTAAAAAAAATTCACAATCCTTTTCCAGAAGATCTAAAAGACTTCACAGGGATTCAAGGACAAAAATCAGAGGAAAGCATCTGTAAAGCTTTTAAATTTCTTGAGTAAAGCCACCATGCATTTACACTTTGTCAGGCAATAATGGTTTCACATCAACAATCATTAATAGCTTAAAAATACTTTCACTGTTATTTCTAGCATTTTACAATTACTTTACAAATCAAAATACTTCACTATCAGCAAAGCTCCAGAACAAATGCCAGTAACTTCTGCCTTACCAAGGTACAAACCTGTAACAGGACTGTGAGGTTTTCCGATAACATGGCCAATACACTCATTCATCAGAGCTTGTAAACTCTAGAAAAGACAAATGGAAAAAGGTGTGATATTTTATGTTACAAGAGAGTTGATAGTCATATGGTAAAGCTCACAGTAATAAAATGACACTGGGTAAGTATGTAATCTGTCAAGTAAGCAGCCCCACAT
Source organism: Egretta garzetta (assembly GCF_000687185.1). Lineage (NCBI taxonomy): Eukaryota > Metazoa > Chordata > Aves > Pelecaniformes > Ardeidae > Egretta > Egretta garzetta. The sequence goes on along the minus strand of NW_009259482.1, from coordinate 461,592 downwards.
TCTATCAATTATATTAAACTTTTGGATCCACATTAGGGTTTTGACTTGGTTGATGCTTTTTTTTAAGCCAGAAGTCTTAGTCTTGTCTTGCCTTTTGACCTTGTCAAAATTCCATAAGAACTGAACAATGATATATCAAAAAGAACATTTCATAATGTAAAGCTAGTGTAGCTTAAAAATATCCATTGGTAATTAAATTAAAAATTAAGCTTGCTGGAAAAAGCTACAACAACCTCCTCTGCTTCCCTCTCCCCACCCCAAGAAGAAACACCCAAAGAAAATGGGTAAGAGTATAACAGCCTGAATCACAAGACGAAAGTCTGTGAAACAACAAATATGAAGCACTGCATATTAAAAGAAATCCCCTTTCCTTATCTAACCATGAAGTTCGTGAAACTTTCACAAAAGGGTGTTTAATATTTAGATGACTGAACTGGAGCTCAGGCAATCTGATCTTAATTAGTGGGTGTACTATTCACTGTGTATGTAACCTTGGACAAGTTATTAAATCTTCCTCTGCTTCAATTCACTTGTCAGAACACCAGGGATAAAACAAGTCTTCTCAATAAAGAATTAAAATTATGTTCTTAGGTACAGTTGTTATGAAGGCCACTTCTATATACCACTCACTCAGACTAGTCAAAATTAACTCCAGAAAATCAGAAACTTAGTGAAGACCAGGAACTTGAAAGCTAGATTAACAAAATGAAAAACCCTAAAAAGAAACCTAAAGAAAAAAAAAGTGGTTAGACTGTGATTGGCATATCTTATTAACCCAGACTGAGCTAGAATGTCAGCTTCAGATCTAGACTGTCCTTCTTCTATGACAATAAGTATTATTTAAATGAGAGATTAGGACTGGCAGACTTATTTTGAGGTAAAAGGCTGTGACTTGTGTTATACAGGCGTCAGATTAATCAAAACGGCTTCAAATGATGCTCTCCAAAACTGAAATCCAGTTTAAGAAAGCAAAAGTTCAGAAATGCAGTTGAGGTTTTTGTTTCTCCCCTTTCTCTCACACTTGTTCAAAGTCTGACTTCACTCCATCTTAACTAACGCTAGCTTTAAATTCTCTTCTCTGCACGTGTGAAACCTCTGTCATAAAAACATTCTTTTTGAAGAAGTGCCGTGGTATCTTGAGATAGTTATCAGTCAACAGAAACAAACTCATGCATGATTGCTTTTTTAATTCTCCTTCAAGGTCACAACAAGGTTGTCGATTCCATTTTTGGACAAAGTTACCAGTTTACGATGTCAAAGGCCACATTAGATTTTCTGAGCTTCTTTCCTCCTTAGAAGCTTCCCTTTAAATACCGAAGGGATCTCTAGTAAGACAGTATAATGAAAATATACACATATTCATCTTCAAAATACCAGGTGCTTTAGAAACTGTGTCAAAACAAATAAGTGAAGTTGAGGGGCTACTTCCTAAAGCTAAAGTATTAGTGTATTTCAAATATAAGCTTAACTCTGTCCTTTAGGCAGACAACCCTTTCCCAAAAACACACACACAGGACTTAGTTGCAAACTTACTTGAGAGCTCTTGATAAAAATATATGGGGTGGGGAGGGGAGGGAAAGAAGACTACACTATATGGTTTCTGCATTATGCAAGATTAATGTGGTTGGCATTTCATAACACATCCTGGAATGAATAAAAATCAGAGGCGCTGACACTCACATTTTGCTATTTTGTGGCAACTGTGCTTTCACTTCTCTGTAGTACTGTACCAAGATCAGAGAAATAAATTCTCAGAACTTTATTTCCACAGGAAAACGGGGAAGGCAGAGCACACAAAAAAGCCAGTTTTAGTCTACTATTTTTTACACAGTAAAAACAAAAGAAAGATGCTTTAAAGTCTGTTTCATGTTGGCACAATTTGAAGAAATACCTTTAAACAATTGTGACTTTGTATTCATACCCATAAATGAACTCTGGGTACTAACTAAGCCTCAGAAGCTTACATTCAGAAATTTATCATGACAACTATAAATTGTAACTCTGCAGAAAAGGTGCTGCCAAATTTCCCAAGAGACAAAGGGAGACAGCCTCCCAAGACAGTACCAGCATCTTGTCAGCAATATGAAAACATTAATGCCAATGGTCACAATCTTACTCTACTCATATCTTACAAACTTAAGAGATATCAGTATCATCAGTTATATACAATAGCAAATGTTTCAGAACAACATCTGTATTCAGATATAGCTGTATAAAAAATATCCCTGATAACATATACTGATCACTTCACATGTATTTAGAAATAGACAACAAGCAGAATAACTTATTCCATACCAAGAAGTCATCTTCTGGGAGAGCTGAAATAAATGCCGGCTCAATGGCTTGAAGAAAATCAAAGCCTTGAGTTGCCCACCTATCTCAAAGAAAAAGAAAAGACAGAAAAATAAATTGCTCTTCAGCTAGAGGCATCAGAAGAGTTTCAACAACATCCAAGAACAGTAAATGGCAGTTACTTATTTTTCCTCTGGAAAATATGATAAAATCCTTGTAAGAAAATGGGTTATATATTAAGTGGTAATATATTTAGCTTGTATTAATATTTGCTCATTTATAGTCAGAAAATATCTGATTTTAGCGAGGACACTGCCAAATAAAGTGAGCATCTCAACTCTTATATGTGCCATCTTCAGGAACAGTATCATCAATTCACTCCTAATATGTTGGCAACAAGCCAAATCACCATGCCTCCTGCCTAAATTCTCCTTTCTGAACCAAGATCGAAAGAGTACTAAGGATTTCATGACTATCTGATCAGCAACAACTGGGCTTCACTGGTTTCAAGGCCTAGATTGGTAAAGTAAAACAAGTAAGTAACTTGGCTAGAGCAAGTTGCGTCTTCAGCCACCTGCTCTCCCCCCACTGCCTCCTTTTAGACCTACTAGAATTAGCAGCTGCAACCTACAAAATGCAAGTAGAATCACAGGATATCCTGAGTTGGAAGGGACCCTGATCATCAGAGTCCAACTCCTGACTCCACAGAGGGCAACCTGAAAGTTAAACTGTGTATCTAAGAGCACTGTCCAAATGCTTCTTGAACACCGACAGGCCTGGGGCCACAACCACTTCCCTGGGGAGCTTGTTCCAGTGCTTGACCACCCTCTCAGTGAAGAGCTTTTTCCTAATATCCAATCTGAACTTCCCCTAAACGCAGTTTTAAGCCATTCCCTCACGTCCTATCACCAGACACCAGAAAAATGAGATCAGCACCTCCCTCTCTGCTCCCCCTCACGAGGAAGTTGTGGACAGCAATCAGGTCAAGCCCTCTGTCTCCTCTAAGCTGAGCAAGCCTACTATTCTCAGCCACTCCTCATAAGTTCTTGCCTTCTAGTCCTTTTGCCATCTTCGCTGCCCTCCTTTAAACACACTGTAATATTTTTACATCCTCCTTATATCGTGTAGCCCAAAAGCGCACATAGTATTCAAGGTGATGCTGCAATAATGCTAAGTATGGTGGGACAATCACTTCTTTCAACTGGTTACCTATATTGTGCCTAATGCACCCCAGGATATGGTTGGCCCTTTTTGTCACCAGGGCATATGGTTGACTCCCATAGAGCTTACTATCAACCACCGAGATCCCTTTCTGCAGGGCTGCACTCCAACCTCTCGGCCCTCAATCTATACACATATCCAGGATTACACCACCCCAGGTGCAAAATCTGGCATTTGTCCTTGTCAAATTTCGTAAGGTTGGTGACTGCCCAGCACTCAATCTATCAAGATCCCTCTGTAAGGCCTCTCTACCCTTGAGGGAATCAATGGCTCCTCCTAATTTAGTATCATTGGCAAACTTATTTAGTATGCTCTCAACTCCTGTGTCCTGTAAGGCCTCTCTAAACATTGAAGAGAACTGGCCCTAAAATTGAGCACTGGGGGACACCCTAGTGACTGGCCGCCAGCCAGATGGTACCCCATTTACTCCAACTCTCTGAGCCCAACTCTTCAGCCAATTGTTCACCCATCATATGGCGCACATGTCTAGCTGGATGCTGGACAATTTATCCAGAAGGACATTGTGAGAGAGAGTGTCAAAAGCCTTGTTAAAATAATAATTTAAAAACAAAACAAACAAAAAAAAACCCCAACCAACCCCAAAACCACCAAACCAACCACATCCAGTGCCTTGTCTTCACCCACTAGGTGGGTAACCTTGTCATAAAAGGATATTTAGTAAGGCATGGCTTGTCCTCCATGAGCCCATGCTGACTTTCGACCGATGACTACATCACCTCTGGGATGTTTTTCAGTAACTCCCAGAATAACCTTCTCCATAATTTTACCAGGAACTGAACTGAGACTGACAGGCCTATAATTACACGGGTCATCTTTCTTGCCCTTCTTGAAAACTGGAATAACATTTGCTAACTTCCAGTCAAGGGGAGCCTCTCCAGATTCCCAAGACTGCTGATAGATAACTGAGAGAGGTCTCGCAATAACATCAGCCAACTTCTTCAGTACCTTGGAATGAATTCCATCAGGCCCCATAGACTTGCATGCATTCCACTGCAGCAGCAAATCTCGTACAAGTTAAAGTCAACCAGGAGCTATTCACTCCCCTAGTCATGTTCCTCCAACTGAGGGGTCCAGGGGTCCCAGGGCCCATCTTAAAGACAGAGGTGAAGAAGGCATTAAATGTCTCTGCGCTATCTTCATCCTTATTTGTGAGGAACTAACGGACCAACGTCATCTTAAGTCCTTTTTGCTGTTACCATACTTAGAAAAGCCTTTTAAAGTTGTTTTTTTTATTATTATTATTTGTTTGTTTCCTTTTGTTTTTTTAAGATTAGCACCCCAAGATAACTAGTCTATCTACACATGGTTCAGCCTGCCCACTCTGCCCTCCTCTTCTTCCAGCAAGCAGAACAAACCACCTCCAGGACAGACTGATCAGCCCTATACTTTAAGGAAACAAAACTGTCACTGATGTGTAATCTGATAGCACAGACCAACATATGGTACCTATTTTAATGCAAAACCAAAAAAAATCTATTAAATTTCTGATATACCAGCTGCAAAATGCTGCAAAACTACCTAAATAAATACAGTAATGGTATCATTCTGCTTGGGCCAGTTTCCCAGTTTCTCTGTGAACATCCTCAAAGTGATGTAACTTTGTAACTTTTTTCATTAGTGCCTAGCAGCGCAGTTTCATAGCACTGACTGTAAGCACCATTTGAGAGACCACTGGGCACAACGTTACTGTCAAGACAGAAAATACTTCAGACTACAACAACAACAACAAAAAACAATAATCCACAAAGGCATCCATTACTGCAATCATAAAACTGAAGAGTTTTCACCAGAGTGGAAACGCTTCTTCCTCACCTCTGGACCGTACTTTTCGATGCTTTCAGAAAGGACTAGTAGAAGGACTTCTACAGGAGGCCAAAGCTTCCATACGTACACCGCTTCCACAACTGGCACAAAACAATACTCCTTTCTCTGTGGGATGCCCGGAGAATGACTGTTGCATATGCTGCGATCTTTGTTGACTCCTGATTACATAGCACTTTTGTTTCAACCTAACGACCCTTAACTAAAGACTTTTAATTGTCTGGGTCCAACAATCTCCACTTTTTCTTCCCATTTTCTGTCAGCTAACATGAGGCAAAATGTTCCACAAAGTCTTCTGCTAAGCAGTTGTTCATTTGGCTTTATTGCTTTTACTATTCAAATTACTTTCAAAAGTGGAGAGCCAGAAGCATCAATAGTTCAGAAGAACTGCTTCTAAACAATAAGGTGTTATTCACAGTGTGAAGAGTCCTGTGTGGTAGTTAAACACAAGCTACTATGGCAATAACAAGCTAGCTGTTACCTGGGTCGAGTGCCTCGGCCACTCTCACATTTTGTTAGCACATAATTCATCCATTTTCTGGCAAAGCTGATATACTTGTCTCCAATTTTCTGCCTAAATTCGCCAGACATCAGACGAACAACTTCTTTATGGTACTGTAAGAAACTAAAGATTACTTTTCACGTATTAATAAGAACAAATATACCGTTTGCAATATCCACTGGAGTATTTGCAGGCTAACGAAACTCTAAAGTATGGTAACAGTTACATCCTATTCTTAGACAAAATAATTTTATCTTAGCAGTTGCATATTTATAGAAAAAAAATAACAAAAAAGTATATGATACAAAATGTGTTATAGCGAGAGGCAGCACTTGAGCCATATTACATTCTTGTCTGTATAAGGGCATGTGTTGATGTTTAACAGTGTACATGTCATTTAGAAAACATCCTACGTAAATACTCGGTTCTGTAATCAGAGATTGAACCGCAAAGTAGTGTTTATTTTTAGTTATATTGCAGGTAACATCAGGGGATAAGGGAGTTATATATGTACATTTAAAAAATTAAACAGAAATACTGGCTGTTTTTTAGAAGACTGATCCTTAGAAGTATGTTAGGGTATGATACAACCTTAAGAAATTTCACATAGCTCACAGGAATCAAATAGTGAAACAGTATGCTAAAAGCCTCTGAATATGACATTTCCTCATCAGCACTCAAAAGATAAAAGGAAAGCTATTTTCACTGCATCAAAGAACCACCATAAACTTTGAAAAAATGGCTCACATTACAGTATTATGCTATTCTAGGCTGAAAAACTGTGAGAAACCAAGTTAAACAATGACATTCAATATCAAAGGATATTTCTGATTTAACCTAAAAAGCTGCCAAGTAGCAGAGCCTACAAGACTACACCTGAATTCATCAAGTTCTTAAAGCTTTTCAGAGTTCCAGGCATTGCTAATTGAAGTCTGAGTTTAATAGATCCATCTATTCTTTTTCAAATCATTTTCACGTAAGATTTATGTGGCAACACATATTTTTTACAATGTTCTGCTAGAATTTTTCATATTTCCACAGAGTTATAGTTAACTTATTTGCACCAATGCAAAACCAGACATTTCACTTGGTTTTTACCCATTTTTACTACAAATAAATGTGTCACTAAGATTTTGTTTCCTTACCTCAAACCCAAAATTGTAACCCTGAATCATAGCTTCCCGGTAGTATTGCTGCAAAGTGGCAGATTCAGATTCATCAACTTCAGCATCAAACTCCGATGTGAACATGTGATCAACTCGATCAATAGCGCTGCTTATCTTATTGCATAGCTGTAATGCATCACTCTGAGTAACAACAAAAAGGGATGGGGGGGGGGGGGGCATCAAATTGTTATTTATATTCTGCAGTTGACAAGACTACAGCAACCCTGAACCTAACAATTACATTACTTTAAGTACTTAATGTACTTTAATGCCATCACAATTCATTCAGTCTTGGAAAAGAAACACTTCCCAGCAGTTGCACTGAGCAAGTCTTGTAATTAACTGAAGTATTATAATTAAGTTTGTTTCCTTCAGTGAGATTAACTTTAGAAACAAAGACAGTAAAGACGGGGGAAAAAACCCACCAAACATAAACACCCAACCAAAAATCAGACAAGAATAGAGAAAATAAGTTTTACTGTCTATACAGTGACCAAGCCTTTGGTTGTATTTTCACCTTGGTACATGGACAAAGCTTTTATTGAACTCAGGTGGAAATGTAGGTCCAAAAAAACAACCAAACAAACTAAAATCCACCAAAGAAAACCCTCATCCAACAAAAAAAAGCCACAACAAAAAAAACCTACACCAAAAACAAGAGCAAAAAACCAGACACACCTACCTACTTTTATATCTCAAAGCAGCCACCTTCTCCAAATATAGAAAAAAAAAAAAAGAGTTGTTTCTTGCAGGTCATGGATTTTGATAGGATATACTTTTATGAAATGAAACACTTCCTTTCAATTCAATAGCGCTCTCCATAGGAAGATGTATTTATTCTGTTGCTATTAATATTTCTAGTGCATTATGGACTTGTTTCCCACTTACCCAGGGCAAAAATGATTACACCAATATTGCTGAAAAATACACTCAACAAATCTTTTGCAAAAGCAGAATGAAAATTGTACCAGAAGTCCATAGACGTTGCATAAATTACAATAACAGAATAACTCATCAGCATTGCAATCAAGCCTCCTTACACGATTTTACTTAACAGTGAGCAAAGCACCATCAATTTTCACTGAGATGATCTCAAAAACTGCTTACCTTCAGCTGTTGTAGAGCTTTGGCGATGACCGGTTGGCTGGATGTCTGTTCCTGGTGCAGAGATATGAGCCCTTCAATTGACTGCTGGAAAGCTTTTCTCTGACTCACAAGGTGGGCAGATTGAATGACTACAAGGAGGAGGTTATCAACCTAGGAATACAAGATACCACTAGTTCTTATAAGCAAAATCCTCTCTATAAAAACAGGTCCCAAATCAGCAAATTTCAACTGGTTGTTTTTTTCATTCTAAAAAATGAAAGACCTCTCTTGTTGCTATTCATTAAAATCTTTAATTCACACAGAAAAGTCTGATACTGGCAACTGAACTTGATAAACTCTCATCTTATGAGCAGAGGTCTATTAGGGCAACTGCCACAGCAAGTTTTCAAGGACAATATACTCCTATTCGCTTCTGGAAATGCTTGGGAAACACTGTATTAAAATTATCTGCAGAACAATTATACACAGAAAGGCAGCATCTGAGCAAAATAATTACATTTTCCTCAAAGCAGATGGAGGTAACAACCATCACATAAATAAGCAGGTTTTATGCAAGTAATGTAATACACTTCAGGACAAAAACCTACTATTGAACATGGAAAGCTATAGATTTACCACACAGTATTTGCTCAAGTTTTGAAAATTATTAAAATGTAAAAATATGTTTTGGAAACCAGAGCTCTGATATTGCAGAAGTCTATAAAAGTACACAGTCACAGATGGTGTTGCCTTTGCTGTGGCACTATGAGTCACGTACTAAGCTCTGTTGACTTCAAACTACAGACAATGCATCTGCAACAAGTTACAAAACGAGACCTACTTCATCCAGATGTTCAATACCTCATCCCCAAAGAATATTTTCATGCTCAAAATTCTTTAAATGTTGATGGGATTCTCCTATTTTATGAATATTTGTTAAATAACACTTCACATTTTCTCTAGTTTGCAATCAAAACATGCTTTTTTGAAAAATATGGGGGACAATCTTTCTGAAGGACTTTTTTTACTTCCTAACCGTTCAATACTGTATTTTTAAAAATTAAACAAGTGTTATAGACATACACATATAAACACAAACACAAGCACACAGTGTTTTATGTGCACTTACATATGTCTGAATAGAATACCATTTGCAAAACAAGTTCCATCTTTTGTTGTTTTCATTTTCTGAATGAAATGCTAACTTTGATAGAAGTCCAATGAAATTCTAAGCACTTAATCAAAGGCTTTTTTTTTTTTTTTATTGCTCCGTCTGGAGGAAGTAACACGTTTGCACATTAAAAACAGCAGTATGTACAGGAGTAACTTTTTCAACTGCCTATAATTACTAGAGCCCTCTGAATGCTAGAGGCCAGGCACAGTGACATGGAAAAGCCACCTTGTTCGTGGACAGTAGAGCCCATTTATGGTGGGGATCCGAGGAACTGCATGACATACCAAAAGGAAAATTCACTTGCTTAACATAAGGATATGAGAACAGGATGGGCAGGGAGCTGCAGCTGGCTCAGTTGCTAGAGCGTAGCAGAATTGCTGGCAGGGAACCCCTCTTGGCTTGGGATGAAGGAAAGTATGACTGGAAAGATTTCTTCTTGCAGAACACCCAGTAGCTTCCACAGAAATTTAACTTTAAATGTCACTATTCATCCAAGATCAAAAGCAACTGGTTTCATGCCTGGGTGTGTGGAAAGCACACAACTACCGTATGTTTTTGGAGACTGGTGACTTCTTAATAAATAAAATGTACAGTTTTCAAGTCCTATTCACACTTCTGATACTGAACACCCAGCTAGCTATTCAAAGTATCTTTTTATTATAAAAGCCCAACCCCCAAAAAATGCACCTTGTAGAGATTAATCCTTCTAAGAAATGCTAAAATCCACTGAATTTAATATCTGTATTAACACAACTATTAATTAATCCTATCCTTGAATTTAACTTTTTATTACCTGTAAAAGGATACATGCCTCACAAATTACTGTGGTTAATCTCAAAAGATAAGCATACATAGAACCATGGAGATTACAATGAGTAAAAAAAAAAACAAAAACCAAACCAACAAACAACCCACCAAAACCCACCTGCATGGTGCGCAGTGTGTCAACAGTTTCTACTTGTGGCACTACTTTGACGGGCTGACCCTCCCATGCACTCCAGCTGTCATCTAATTCATGGTCTTTATCACTGTGTTTGGTCATTAGTAAATAGGCCTCATATGCAACCTCATCTGAATCCTTTGAGCAATCCTTTCCAGCAGCTGCATTGAGGAGCTGCAAGATGACAGATTTTTGCCCTGCAATACTATTTGGTACAAATACTTGTAAACTCTCAAGTCCAGGGATTTGTACCTGTAGAAAAAAATAAAAATACACTGAATGAGTAAATCTCACTGTCTTCTACGATACATAAAATAAATAAAATAGATATATGTCATCTCATTTAAGTAACAAGGAGAGTTTCCATCTTAAACAGCTGTACAATATGCATAGTAAAACAATACATTCAACCGTTTTTGCACTAGAAGTCAAAATGCATTATAAGAAATTATTTGGCTTGAAATCCACTAGATCACCAACTTTCAGCGACATCTTTCTGTGCACCTTCAATTGATCCTTCTACATATTCTTCTAAAGGAATCTTGTTACAAAAAAGTCTGATTTCACATATATACTCTATATGTATGTATAAAATATATATATGCATATTTTAAAAATTAGTCAAAACTAATTTAAGACTTATGAAGCACGCATTTTTAAGACTGTAACATTAAAAGAAGAGGAATTCCTTTGGGATCTCTAAGAATCCACATAACATTTCTTAATGGCTACAAAAGAGTAAGCAAATATATGGCTAAAAAATATCAGTTATTCTTTTACTATTCATGAGAGAGAAATGAAGTCCAATAAGCTAATACTTGTAATACTACTTACACTACTTAAAAACTACTTCGGCATTGTATCTGTCACATTGGTAATGATAATTTAACCAAGTCAGACATCAGAATGGCGAATACAGTAAAACAGTTGATAACTGTGAATTGACTTGAGGTAACTGACTTATAGTGCAATTTAATTCTCTCTTTTCAGAGTTTGATGTCATCAAGCTAAGACAAAACATAGCACTCAACATGTTTACCATTAGGCAGCCATATTTTATAATTATAACCATTATAATCTACAGTTCAATGTAAAAACTAGATGATTGTTACTGAAAGCTAAAATAGTTTCCCCAAACTAATGAGCATCTGATTGAAAAAGTTGTTAAAAATTTAAACTCCCTACGTGGTGTTAGAGTGCCAATATATGAAGTGTTAATCACCAAAATGTATGTCGTTTTGAGCAGTGAAAAAAAGGGGAAGACATAATACATAAAGAGAGATAAATCTTGAGATCAAAATAATCTACCTACATTATTTAACCCATGTTCTTACACAGATTTTTCAAACTCAAGATTCAATTTTTTTCTTCAAGGCACATGCATAAGAACAACAATTCTATCTTTAACTAAAAGGCCTACCAAATTTAATATTGTGTCTTAAAACAGACAAGAGTGGATACCTGGGGAAAAATATTTTTCAGAAGTAAATATATGCTGATTTCCCTGACTGTTCTCCCATCCTTTAACAATTCACAGACCAGCGTCCTGCTGAGCCAGATGTTTCATCCATGTATTTAACAACCCCTTATGAACTTCTGTCCTATGAACTTGTCCGACTCCTCTCAATCCAATTCCTACTTTTAGCAATCATTTACATAAATCTAACAGAAATTTTGTTGTGCAAAAGTTAGTAGATTATTTCCCAACTGGGAATCACATATATTAAATGTATGGAAGGACAAAGAAGAACAGCAGATCCAAACAATTTAATCAGTTGAAGCAATTGATTTGCTTAAATTCAAACTACAGTAAAGATTTGTTGACCTAGAAATTTTTAAGTAATAAAGTACAAAACCATAAATGTGGGAATTTACAGCGCAGTAAATACCAGGCACCCAGAGTTTAACCTACTTTTGCTGCACAACAGTTTTCTAGCAACAGTTATTCTGGAACAGAACACAGCCCCTGCATTTCTCACATCTTTAGTAGTCTCAAGGAAGCTCACGAGAGCAGACCTCCACTATAAAATTGTACCTTTATAAAAGCACACAAAACACAGGTCCATAGTCTGAGATTATCTACTTAAACATGTCCATTTACAGGTATATCTGTTTACCTCATAGACTTGAAAGCATTTATTTTTCTTAACACTCCCTACTAAGTGCTATTACTCCCCTCTCACAAATGAGTAAGTACTAGTGAAGCAAAATGGCTTTTCCTAAGTCACAAAGAGAATCCTTCAGAAGACAAGGAATTAAGACACCGCTTTTCCAAAACATAGACTAGCATTCTCACTCACACACAGGTACAGAAAATAATTTGACTGCCACAATCCAATATTAAACACATGACATTTTAAATGTTGAGATATAGATGCCACATTAAAAAATTGAAAGTATGTCAATGTGGTGGGTTGACCCTGGCTGGATGCCAGGTGCCTACCACAGCTGCTCTATCACTCCCCTCCTCAGCTGGACAGGAGAGAGAAAAATATTACAAAAAGCTCGTGGGTCGAGATAAGGACAGGGAAAGATCACTCACCAGTTACCATCATGGGCAAAACAGACTTGACTTGGGGAAATCAGCTTAATTTATTACCAATCAAATCAGAATAGGATAATGAAAAATAAAAACTAAATCTTAAAACACCTTCCCCCCATCCCTCCCTTCTTTGCGGGCTCAACTTCACTCCCAAATTCTCTACCTCCTCCCTCTGAGCAGTGCAGGGGGACAGAGAATGGGGATTGCGGTCAGTTCATCACACGCTGTCTCTGCCGCTCCTTCCTCCCTCAGGGGGAGGATTCCTCACACTCTGCCCCTGCTCCAGCCTGGGGTCCCTCCCATGGGAGACAGTCCTCCATGAACTTCTCCAGCACGAGTGCTTCCCATACACTACAAGCTGCTCCACCCTGGGTCCTTCCTTCCCACTGGGTGCAGCCCTTCAGGAGCAGACTGCTCCAGCATGGGTCCCCTGCAGGGTGACAAGCCCAGCCAGCAAACCTGCTCCAGCCTGGGCTCCTCTCCCCATGAGGCCAAAGGCCCTGCCAGGACCCTGCTCCAGTGTGGGCTTCCCATGGGGTCACAGCCTCCTTCAGGCACGCCCCTGCTCCGGCATGGGGTCCTCTCCGAGCTGCCGGTGGAGATCTGCTCCACCGTGGACCTCCATGGGCTGCAGGGGGACAGCCTGCCCCACCATGGTCTTCACCAGGGGCTGCAGGGGAATCTCTGCTCTGGCACCTGCAGCACCTCCTCCCCCTCCTTCTTCCCTGACCTTGGTGTCTGCAGAGACACCCCTCTCTTCAGCTGCAACTGCACACTTTTTTTTTTCCCCCCCTTCTTCTTACGTACATTATCCCAGAGGTGCTACCACCATCACTGATGGGCTCAGCCTTGGCCAGCAGTGGGTCTTTCTTGGAGCCAGCTGGCATTGGCTCTGTCAGACACAGGGGAAGTTTCTAGCAGCTTTTCACAGAAGCCACCCCTGTAGCCCCCCCCGCTACTGAAACCTGCCACAAAAACCCAATAGAGTCAGTAAATATCCTTTGACATTTTGCTTAGCATCTCCACTCTACTTTCATGCCTCTAAACTGAATTTACCTTCACATACTCTTTTGTTTTCAGAGCATTCAGAAGATCTCGCACAGGGGCTGACAATGCAAATTCTGCTGCTATTTCAAGGTCCTACAATTAATGACAAAACAGAAGAATACGCTTTCAGACTAAACTTCTTTAAAGCATATAAACAAGATGAGACACTACTGTTAACTTACCTTCCTCAGCATTTTAGCAAAACCAAGAGCTTTGGAGGCTCTTTCTCTAGCTTCATGAAACAGCTCTTTGAGTGCTCGGCTGGTCTCTATAACAGACCTCCTGAAACATTAGTAAGAATGAAGTGACAACGTTTTAATAAATCATATTGCATTTTTACAGCTATTAGAAAATAAGAATTATTTACATATAAATCAACAGAAAGAGCATATAAAAGGTAAATATTTACAAGGAGCTGACTGAAATAAATTGAACTTGCGCAGCCACATTTTTGATACGGATATAAAAACTGAATTTAAATAATACACAACCTCTCACACCCTGAACTAAGAAGTAACTTCAAACGAACAAAATTATGGTTCATTACTACTGCGTACAGCAGTATCAGCAGTAAAGTCTATGGAGTCTCACATTTATGAAGTTTACATTCTAAGAAATAAAATGCAGTATGTGCCTGTCAGGGGTATAGAAACGTGAGTAAGTGTGTTTACTATCATTAAGCCAAAGGGCTTAATACCTGATTTCATCTGATGCAGTACTGTCATCGGCACTGGCCCAAAATTCATCACAACTGTCTTGTAGTCCAGA
>NW_009259482.1:427586-446948 GCF_000687185.1 Egretta garzetta | reverse complement strand
TTCAGAGTCTTATTCAGGTAGTATGGCACCTTAAATTTCTTCCTACTCTGTCCAACACAAGAGAGCTGCCAAGTCTGCCCGCAGAAACAAGCAGCGTCTTGGGGGCCCTCAGTAACGCTATGTGCACAGGGCTAGCAGGAGCGGGGACTCTCCATACAAGCAGTCATTCCTGTTATAGCTAGAGTAAGAGCAATCTGCACTTACAGCATCCTGTATCCACAGTCATTGTAATAGTCCATATATCCACAAAGACTATCAATGGCTTACTGAGGCCTCAAGGAGCCCAATGTGGGAACCCTGAACAAGTGCTGACTTGAATATGTTATCTGGTACAAATCAACACCATCAGCAGAGTAATTAAATAATACCTACCAGAATAGTTTTCCAGCTTGAGCTTCACCTCCTCTTATATAAGGAGTTATTTCTTTGGTGAAATTCCATTCTTCCTCCAACAGGTTTTTTAAACTATGAGACGCTTGAGGTAACTGCTGTAGCATTTGGATCCAGCTTCGCATATAATCAAAGTAAACCTGTACATGGAAAGAGATAATTCAAACAGAAATTGTTACACAACATGTAACTAAGGACCATAACTTCTCAAATCAACAGTCTCCATATTATACAATTGGTAGGGAATATTTCAACAATATTTTTTGTTTGCTATGACTGAAAATGAGCTATGCATCTCCATACAAAATACGCTATTTATGGCTTGGGAAGTAAAAAGTGCTACTGAAGTATTAAATATTATGTCTCCACGATACTTTTCTGAAAATATTGACAGTACCACCACCTCGCTTGCTGTGCTGCTATTCACCATTGTATCAGTGAATACCCACAGCGGCCAGAGTTTCTAAAGCTTGACTACTGAAAACCAGTTTCTAAACCTTTTATTAACTGTATTACTCCAAAAGGTTTTGTCTGAACATATCCTCCTGAATATGGATAAGCGCATTGAACAGGCTTCTCAGATTCTACATTATACCTTGTATTCCTTCAAATCAAGACTTATATCTTGCCTTTATTTGATTATCATTGTTTTAAACCAACACAAAAATCGAGGTGAGTACAATTCTTCTTCAAACATCTGCTGCATCAGATCATACTGAATGCAAAAAATTAGCTGCAGTTTGGTTTAGTTCAATAATCCATAACATCAAGCAATGTCACTCCTTAGAAATGGTTAAGACACTTCCCACTGGTTTCAGGTATTTTCGGACCACACTGTAATAATGCCAAGATCACAGAATCATAGAATTGTTTGGCCTGGAAAGGACCTTAAAGATCATCTAGTTCCAACCCTCCTACCATGGGCAGGGACACCTTCCACTAGACTAGGTTGCTCAAAGCCTTATCCAACCTGGCCTTGAATGCTGCCAGAGATGGGGCATCCACAACTTCTCCGGACAACCTGTTCCAGTGTCTCACCACCCTCACAGTAAGGAATTTCCTCCTAATATTTAATCTAAATCAGTTTCAATCTAAATCATCTTTCAGTTTAAAACCATTACCCCTCATCCTATCATGATGCTTCCTCATAAAAAGTCTGTCCCCATCTTTCCTGTAGGCCCCCTTCACATACTGGAAGGCTGCTATAAGGTCTCCTGGGAGCCTTCTCTAGGCTGAACAATCCCAAGTCTCTCAGCCTGCCCATTGATCATTTTTGTGGCCCTCCTCTGGGCCCACTCAAGCAGGTCTGTGTCTTTTGTATGCTGGGGGCCCCAGAGCTGAATGCATTACTCCAGGTGGGGTCTCATGAGAGCAGAGTAGATAAAGAAAACCTTAAAACTCTACTCTGAGTTAGGTAGGTACTGTGTTCTGATAGCTTGAGGCTGTGGCCCCATTCTTGACTTTAATTCACCTTTCACTCTCAGCCTAATAACTCTTCCAGTACTCTTCTTGGTTACCTTGCCTGCCTATACAAAGAGTCCACAGGAAAAGCCAAAGAGTAAGTTCCACCCCCCACCCTTCATTGGTCCTGTCTTAACCTTTGGATTTCATACAAGTTTTCCCTATCCCTATTTTCAGTCCAGACCATCTCTTCAGCTCTTTTTGCCCAGCTGTCCCAGTCTTCTTACAAACTTGACCATTCATCCAATCTTTCTCCCCTGCTGCTGGCGCTACAGTAACCAGCAACTCTGTAATAGGCACAAACTGTGATTCTGATCACAGAAGTCTGATATATTTGCTCCTAGTTACACAGTCTTGTTACCATCCATTTCAAGACCTACAAAAAGCAAAATACTTATACAATTAAAACTGCTGCCAAAGTTCAAGCTCGTGCCTCAAAGCACAAAAACATTACAGCTAAATAAAAAATTTTAAAAATAAAAAAAAAAAGAGGTAAGGCATTTCGGAATTTCAAAATGGACAAGATGAACTATTTTCCTTTCTTCTAGCCAAGCCATTTCTTCTGGAAGTTTCCACAAATTTCAAATGAACATGAAGGCAGACATGCAGCACAAGAAACTATAAAGCATGACATATTTTCACCACTGCAGGCAATGAAAAGCATGTAATAGGAAAATCCACGCATACTCAACAATACTGGTACCAACAGCTCTGCTGACAAAACACTAGCAATGAGGTATTGAGGTGTATCTTGGTTTTGGGTTCCCCTCCCCACCCCTGAATAGCGAGGACAAAATTCAAACTCACAAAAGAATAAAAATCAGTCACATCCAAAGAAACAGTCATTTAAACTAAATTTACTAAAGAATATCTCATTTAATATCTTTCAGAGGCCAAGTATTTGTCTTGAAATTACTTCATTGTGTTTAACTTATTACAATAATGAATACACATTAAAAATAGGGCATCATTCATGGATGAATGCAATACCAAGATATTAAGACATGATGTTAGTCAAACAGCTGTATTTTTTTATTCAATACTAAAATGTTACTAACAGTTTAGTTTAAATGTATGGAATTTACAGTTCTATTTATGAACCATTTTATTGTAAATACAGGCATTTTACATGTACACTGTGCCACAGTCCAGTAAACAAAAAATCAGTATTGATAAAATCATTGCTACAATGACAATGGCTACTGTGTTACCTTTACAAGTCCATTAAAACAATAAAATAATATTAAAATAGCATAACAACAACAAAAAAATTAGCAAGACCCATACCCAACAGGGACAGTAGATTTCTATTAGCAGTATTCAGATTAATACACTTACTAGAACTTCAAATATTTTCTCCTTTTTGAAGCTTACCATTAACATTTTATGCAAGTCCTCTTCAAAAGAATCAATGTTGCAGTCAATCTTTTGTAAGTCATCTAACACCTCCCGTAACATAAACTGGTAATATTGCTTCATTAACAGGCCACCCTTCAGAACCTCTTTACACTCTCTCACTAGCTGCAAGAGAAAAACCCAAAAGCTGCCATCAGTCAAGACATTACTCTTAAATTCTCCCTGGGAAGTGAAAGCTTAATTTGTCAGTCCAGTTTGCCTAAATGTGCTAGTTTATCACTACATAATTTCTACAGTTTTTAGAAATGCATACGGTCGCTCTACATTTCTGCAGGAAAGAAGTGTCTAGTTTTCCAGGATTATTTAATTGCCATCACGCCATTTGCCACATAACTGTAGATGGAGCCAGAGGCAGATGTTTCAGACTTCATTCCCTTCACAGGGCCACAGCAAGCAACTTATTGGATAGTTAAAAGGTTTAGAAGTGGGCAAGAGGGCTCACAGTCATCAAATCACCAGTTTAGATGGAAGCAAGTTGGCAATAATATGCAATGTGTTTGACGATGCTGAGACCTATGAGAAATGTCTTACTACAGGAAATTCATTGTCGATCTACTGGGTAGGCATCCACAACCCTAAAACCTGTACCAGACCTGAAAACAGTTGGTATTTCTTTTGTTGTTTCCCTCGGCACAGGTAACATGAGAGAAGTTATCTTTTCAACCACAGAAGTGGTCACTTCTGGCCAAACAGCTGTCGCCCCTCCCTGAAAGCTTAGAAAGCTTTTATTTATTTGAAGAAAGGTGCACAACCACAGACATAGGAGTACACAAACAGCAAGAATGGTTTCAAAACTACACTAACAAATGCCTTTCCTTTAGAAGTCCTTCCAGTGCTAAGTGTGTTTTCTTCTGAAATTACCATCAGTCTCCAGGTCTTGCAACCCCTGACCTTTTCTGAGCAACAACTTCATTAAGTCAAGAGTCCGAGAGGAAGAGAGTGGTTCATCTGGAAGGTCAGAGGGGATGGAACTGTTGGTTGGTTAATCTGCTTTTTAAAATCTTGTATAATGGCTATCCTGGCAAAATAATATATCAATATAGTGGGCTCAATGCATGAGAAATTATAAAGGTATGAAAGCAAAAAACATACAATAATGTTATTAATATGACAAAGAGTCTTTGGAATCTTCTATAAGCAGAACATGTTACACTGTGCTCCCCTGCATGTAGGGGAAACGGGTAATGTTCTGAACTCTGTAGTTTAAAATTTACCAACAGTTAGGTGAAAAAGGAAAAAAAATAGGTTTTTTTTACAAGGTGTAAATCCAATAATTACACATTTATATCCCTAAAACGTCATACATTTAAAAATGAATGTGCATTCTTCACTCTCCACTCAATCACTTCCAGTGTACTCTGTTAACCGACTGGGTTCTTTTGCCCTGGGATGCACAAAGAAAAACATAATTTGTTCAGAGAATTTAAAATTAGTATTTAACTACCCATTATTCACAGAGACAGATGGGACTTGGCAGTATCACTTATCCATAGAACTTTACTATATAGAATGGCATATCTTACAGATACAAGCAAAGTTCACTTCTGAAACTTGCAGAGAGTAACATTTGTCTATTCCAAAATAAAATAACTCAAAAATTCATTAAAAAGAGACTTTGTGTTTAAGCAATACTGCTACACAGTGACGTGTAGTGCTATTGAATAACAGAATACAGGATTTAAAAAAACCTATTAGAGCTACCTTTAAGTGTCAACTTTTGGAACTGAAACTCAAGGCAAGAGGCAAACAAAAAATATGGTCTATAAAGAGCAACTAAAGAATGTGTATGTATATAACTACACCGATATAGCAAACCTGATTAAGAGGAACACAGTAACTAGTCAGTAAATTGTGGCCCTGCTCCAAGTGGTGTCAGTCACTTAGCAGAAATCAGGTAGATGTGACTTTTCACTTTTCAACTAGGTCAGACTACCTTAAAGTTAATGCATGCCATATGACAACAACAAACCGTAAGCAGTCTGTACAAAATGTTGATGGCTGACATAAGGACTGTTGACCCGTAATTTCCAGGAGATATCACAAGCTGTTAAGATCATCTAGACAAGAGTGCTAATTGTCAGATACTGTTTTCCCCACCCAAACAGACATCCTTTAACTGGCATCTTTAATCATTAGACCATGTGTTCAAATACTACCCGGTTAACAGGTGTGTGGGTAACAGAATTGGTAATTAAGAAATCAGCACCTGCACCAGCATACAATATGCTCCTGTGTTTCTAGTTATAGATTTAAATGGGTGTTGATGAAGAAGAAATTACTTGCTTGTAAATTGCATTTCACTATTACAGTATCAGTATAACCTGGAACTAAAAATCTTCTAGCAGTATTGACCTAATCTCTCCATTGATTTTCCTAAGGAAGAAGCTTTTATGAAATGACAGTATCATCTGCTACCTTTTTGAAGATACAAACTGGTATGAAAGATCCAGAGAGATCTGATAGTTATTCTGCAGAAGATCATGGTGCTGTAAGACACTCAACACAGGTTATAACAGACCGTGTCTAATTTAACCGCCTAACTGAAATAACCCATGTGTGCATGCACATACACATACACACACACCGTCCACTTCTCAGCACAAATAGAGAACTTGAGAACCACCCTGAACTGTTCAGGAACTATACTGCCACCACATAATGACAAATTGCCATTAAAAGAGAACAGCTCTCTCCAATGACACAGGATCATCAGGATCACAAAAGTTATTGCTAAAACACAAACACGGACGAGATGCCTCAAAAAGGGAAGCTAGTGACAAAGGATGGGAGAAAAAGCACACTGTCAGAAGTGCTGGTTCTAGTTTTCTTTTTGTGTGTGTACTTTTTCTTGCAAACCAGATTATTTTAATAGAATTGACTTGCTAGTAACCCAAAAATTTAACCTCACCTTGGAAAAGTTGAGTGTCAAGACTAGCGTGCCCAATACATTAAAACAGTACTGCTACACCTTTCAAATGGTACCAAAAAGTAGGAGACAAAGGTGTCCACGCCCCAAATGACATCCACTAGGTCAATCACTATAGAAACCAAATTGCACTGTGCTACACGCACACAAAGAATCATTCAAGGGACTGGGTTTGTTCAACCTAGAGAAGAGAACATGCAAGGGGAATCTAATCACAGTTTTCCAATACCTACAGGGTAGTTACAGAGAAAACACAGGCACTCCTTTCACAAGGATGCACAGCGACATGACAAGAGGCAACAGGCACAAGTTGCTTTAGGGAAATTCTGTCTCGATACAAGAAACAATACTTTACTGGGGAAAAAAAAATAAACACTGGAACAGATTGTCTGGAAAAGCAGTGGAATCTTTCCCTCACTGAAAGTATTCACAATCTGGCCTAACAAGGCCCTGGATAACCTAATACAGGTCCCAGCTTCCAGAAGGTAGGACCAGAGTCTTTGTAATTCTGTAATATTCTGTGAAGGTGCAGAACAAAACAGACCCCTAGACTCCAGTTTGAGCCTGCTCAAGATTTCAGGAATTGTAATTCTTCAGGAAGCAAATAGATCTATTTGTGAAATATCCTCCACAGCCCCTTTGCCTGTTCAGAAATATTGCGTGGGACAGCAAGCATTTGCTGAGTTAATTCATTTTTTCAATGTAATTAGTGAAACAGTATACACCATCAAAACAGTCTGTAACAAACACATTGTCTTCCAGGAAGAAACTGTCATTTTTACTTAACTCAAAGTCCACAAGCAGAATACAAAATGTAAGGGAAAAAAAATAGCCCCAGCCTCTAGGAAAAAAAGGATATAACGTGCTTTACAATACAGTATGTTATACTATATTTTACTATGACTCTCAAGATTGAAATTGTAGGTACTGTGCTTTTGGATATAAGGGCATCCAAAATCCTAGTATATCAAGGAAAGAAAAAGGGGGGGAGTAAGGGGAATTGGGGGGCGGAGTGGGGAGAACAGAGGACTGAAATTTATTTGGGACCATAAGGTCACTTAGCAATTGATTTTGGAGCAGCAAATGTGAAATCATAATCAGCCCAAGAGCTTATTTAAATGTTTACCCTTAAAGACCACCTGATAAAATCCTGATCTGGTTATGCTTGCCAAGGAGCAGGGGAATGACTTCATACAATTTTAGTATGTCCTAGATTACACTTTGAAAAATGACATTGATCTAAACAGCCTTCATTGTATCCGATAACCACCAGAAAAGAAATCCTCATACAACATTCTCAAACAGTGACAGAACTGACAATCCTGTTTCACTATCCACAGAAAACATCAAGTATTTATATAAAACAATATGCTGGGAAAGAAGATTTTTTTTTTTTTAACTTTGTTTTTTCTTCTTAATCAACTTCTACGATGTGTCCACCGCATGCTGGCAAATGTCTGACATTTACAAAGAAAAAAGCATCAAATCAAAGAAAAAAAGAAATATACAGACCCTTAAAACTGGTTACACTGCCTAAGAAACCGAAATGGAGGCAGATGCACTGAACAGGGTTATAGAGCTTACAATGCAAATGGTACAAATACTGTTTACTTTCTCTGATTGACAATTCTTTAATCACCAGTTTTGATTCCTGGAAGTCTAAATCAGAGTGGTATATATGGCCAGTTGTTTACTATGCAAAAAACAGATCTCCATATGAAACACAAGACTATTTATAACAGCTATAACAATTATATTGTCATTTCTTAAAATAATCCTCTTTAAACCAACAACCTTACTGTAACGAAATGACAAAGTCATTTCAAAGAGGAAATATAAAAAAGAAACAGTTGACGCAAACCTGTTTAATACTCAAAAGAGATGGTTCCCCAGCAGGTCTTTGTTCCAACCTTAGCTTGAGACATTCATGGATAACATTGAGCAGGACTCGGCAGAGGACCAAGAATGCAGGTTCAAAAGACGGTAAATCCATGGATTTCAGCTCCTCCCATGATACAGTGCTGCATTTTTGCTCACAACAAGGTGGGGAATTTAATAACTGCACGTAATCTGAACATAACATGGGATCTGGAAATTCTGAAAACTGTAACAAGAAATAGGTATCATGAAAAGGATCCTTAAATTGTGCATGCACAAAAGTCTGTTTTGTAAAGGTAAGATTCTATTTTAACTGGCACATCAACCACAGAACCTTCCATTTATCTTTTATTTTTTTTTTTTTATTTTCTATATTTGAGGATCACCAGGCTGAGGAAAACTATTATGGACCTTTGGGAGTGAACAAAGCAATCTCTTACTTTATGTTTCTGTTTTAAAATGTTTAAAGCATCCATTAAAGCCAGAGATCACTTCACTATACAGGAAGAAACTGCTGTTTGAGGTTAAGATGAACATACAAGTCAAGCCAAACATAATATATAGGAACATTACAAGATACAATACTTGAAAATTTCAAAATATATTAACAAATAAATAAATAAAAAGTCTTACACTAATGACTACACCTAGAGAAGTGAGTTTGCACTTGGCTACCTAAGGTGACTAACCTCATTCCCTTGCAAATACATAGTGGATATATTACATAAAACTCCACATTGTAAAGTAATGCAATATTCAAGAAAGTATCACTAGCTAAATTGAACAGAACTGTTGAAAAAATAACTCAGGAACTTTGGTAGATGTTAAGAAATTGAAACTGAAATTTAAAAAGGGTTAGATAAAATATTAAGAGATCAATCTAGTCTTTTCAATTAATAAACTTATTTTTCATTTAAACGCAAATTACATTTAAATGAAATGACATTTCTAATTATAGAAAATAACTTATATGATCTGAAATAGACATCCTAGATTTCTAAACTGTATACCTTGTGGTAACATTCTAAGCAAAACTGTACATGGAAGCACTCGGGTTTAATTTAGGAAGAAAATTTGGACTGCAGTATGTGTGCAGCTCAAAGATAACAACACACTGTACATCGTCTAAGGATAAGATTTGTTTCAGATTAAGTTTGGTTTATTCTCATTCCATTTCACAGCCGCTAACTATGACACCTGAATATCCTTCATTTGTATATTAGGCATAACTAGCATTTTTTAGGTTTTTCTTCAGTGCCAAAGTTAAATAACAGCACTTCAAAGGAGAGGAAAAAATTACCAGAAATTAGATCAGATGATTAAGTGCTACCTAGAAAGTTAAAAAAAAAATTACACCACTTTTAAGCTTGTCACCTAGTAGACAATAAAAAAAAATTAAACTAAAATTGTTTATTCCTTTACACCTAAACACACATTTTTTACATTTGTGCCTACAGTGTCATACAAGCTCTTCTTTCTCAGAAGAGCCACACAAAATTACAGCTACTGACATTCAGTTTTCTTGGTGTTTTTATTTTTTAGTATTGCAATGTTTCTCAGCTGTCATGGGGGATGGAATGGCATATTCGTTACTGACTAACGTTGGCACAAAACGTATTATGTGCTGCAGATTCTTAGGTGGTTTATAAAACCACTAGCTCATTATGCAGAGACAGCAAACATGCATGAGTGGGGATTTCCTCTATACCTAGGTTTAGTTGAAGTTTAACCACTAGTCGATCTACAGTATAAGAACTTATCTTCTTAGATGGCATATTACCGTCTTCTTTTTACTCACTCTCTTTTAAAGAAACGCATAGTGCCAGAATAGCACCAGAGCTAAAGGCTTATATACAAGAGGTTTTCATTAGTAAAGATCATGAAAATACTGCACTCCTACAGTATAACAAAACATTTAAAGAAATACATTCCTCATTGTGATGCAAGTACAGTGTTGGAAAAAATAGTTCTTATAAAAATACTAAAGAACTAGTCTATGAGTAAAACCAACACAGTTAAATTGAAGAAACATATTATTTCATTTTCTAACATTAAGGGTAACAGGACATGACGTTAGGGCTTAGTATTAGACATCTAAACTTCTATTGTTCAGTTTGACTAATCTTAGTCTTCAGCAGGCCCAGTCTGAAATGTTTGAAGTGACTACCAAACAGTTCTTAAAAAAAAACCAAGAAAACAAAGTCCAAGCCATTTACTGAGGTCATATATAAAATCCATACTCAAAAGTGCAGCCAGTTGAATATTTGTTTAAACAGGGTACATGGGCTTAAATTATACTAAAATAACACTTCTGATTTAGTAAACCAAAATAAGAAATATTAGCCATTTTCTTTAAGAATCAAATAATACAACTTCTACAAAAAACAGACTCTATAGTGCCTTGAGCCTATGAGGAATGAAACTTGTACTTCAAAAAACACTAAAACCAGCCATCTGTATAAACATTTACATACATTTAAGATGAAATGAGCATTAAAATGCATACAGTGGAAGAACCCAGAAAGCACATTTTAGATGCGAGATAGCGTTTAAGTAACAACAGAAATGGAAGTATGTCCAGAGATTTTAAAGTGTATGTACACACATGAACACAGAGTCAAGATATAAAAAAACCAGAAGTAACCAGAAGCTCCGGCTGCATACTAATATCAAACTGAACTGCACTAAAAAAACCCAAGATTCTACATTCAAAGTACTGTCAGATGCAAAAACCAAGCAATTCAAAACCAACTCTTCTATTTTATTCTGATGTCATCTTTTGCTGCAGTAAGTACCACACTTCTGACAAACAGTATTTTCTTTTTTTGACAGCATTCATTTAATTTTTGTGCAGGAAAGAAGTTTACAATTTTATAACATTCACCTTTAGTCAGAAAGTAATTTCTTAAAAGCTGACAATATTCTAAAGAAAACGTAGTAGTTAGTGAAAATGAACATTCAAGCCGCAAATATAGAGAAGGAGGGAGAAAAGATTAACCTGACATCTTACGCAAGTCATCCAATGCTAAATTAGCACAAAAGTTAATTCTGTGAAGCTGCAGCAAAGACTCTAGCTACCAGTATTTCATTAACTTCTTTTAAGAACCCTTATGAAGTCAAAACATTTGGGATATTTAGCAATTTCAAAAATACATTCAAAGTAGTTTTCAATACCCCCAAATTATGTTTTATGTCCACTGGTTTTTTTTAAAGGTATTTCTACCTATATATTAAGCTGAACTTTCTATCTAAGTATATGTGGTTTAGGTGTACTTTTGGTTACTGTAACAGATACCTGCAAGTTTTGCTTAGGCACATGACTCTCTAGAAATACACAAGTATTTTCTTAATGCAAAACTTCCTAGAACACAAGTTGAAACCAATTAGAGAATAAATAAAAATTCAACTAATAGCTTCATTTTTGACAGTAATATCGACATTAGCACATCAGTTCAAATAAAAGCTTTTTCAAAGTCAAGTAACTTTATAAATTTATTCATCCTAAAAAAAAATAACCTCCAAGGGAGATAAACAATTCTTGTTCCTTTTGCAAATGTGACGGTCAATGCTAAGAGATCATCAACACGTCAAAGACCCCATATGGTATCCATATTAGAATAGGCATGTTGGCTAAGAAATTCCTTTGTCCAGAATCCATGGTGCCATTTTATTGAGAAGGGCAAGTAATCCTTACTACCAGTTCTTCATAATATAAAAATGCCTACACATTAGATAACAGTTTATATTAAGAAACGAAAGAATTAGTGACTACAACTTACCATATGAAACTTCAGCTACTGTCCTTTGTTTACTTCTTACTTCATAATTTTGTTTTTATTAACTCACAATGATTCTTAATTAAGAATGTAAAATGACCCAAAACAAAGAAAAATTAAACTAAGAGCCAGCTGAAAAATGCAACATGCTAACATGACTTGCTTTTGTAGATTGCAAGGTTAAGAGAGTCCATTCATTTATCCAATCTGGCTCAAGCATAACGCGCCACCAGAGCACTTCATCATTTAGATGAGGAAAACCCCAAAATAATAGCTATGTTTTCATAAAGGATGTCTTGCAGAGAGATATCCAGTCTTGAAGACACGAAAAGGAAAGTGACCACTTCCACAGCTAATTTTTCTCATGATTCAACTTCTGTACCTAATTTTCCATTGTAATTTTTCTGACTTACGGCTTTAGACATTAGAAAATGTCATGAGCGAAGATGTTATCATTAAAATGTCATTTCCATTACAAACAAGAACAGGGGACTAGCTTGTGCTTCACACAAATTCTAATTCAGGTCAAATGACAGATTCGTTTCAGCGGAAGCAGAACTAGGCTCTTAATCATAACATACGCTATCTTTCAAAAACCAACAAAGCAACCAGGATTTTCCTAAGATCCCAATTCCCCCAGTTTCCGTTAGAAACAATATAGCAGGGGAGGTACTCCTATTACCCATTTACACTAGCAGCAACCTACCTCCAGCTGATGATCACTCCTTACCAACGCCATACGGGCCCTTTGCAATGAACCATGCATTAGCTTGTGCAGTCTTAAAATTAGCTTCCTCAACCCCATTTGCTTCAGTGCTTTATCTACAAACGGCCTGTAAATAGAGGTCAAACAGTGTTGGCTGCAGCTTGTCTCAGCACTGCATTCTGGAATAACCCAAGAGGTGGAGTCATCCTCAGATTCAAGCCTATCAAGCCTCCTTGAAAAATGGTCCTGAAAGTCAAAATTTGGCTTATTAGTAAAATTGTTCTTGATGGCTTGTCTAAGTTCCTCAACACTCTCCTCAGAGATTTGTTCTTCACCATCGCTCTCCTCTGTGCACGTTCCTGAGGATTCCTTTACTTCTGTTGCCCTATCAACTTCTTCATCCTCTGGATCATTGTACTTAGATGGTCGAGGAGAAGGAATTTCAAACACTGGCCAGCCAATGTCAGAAAGATTTTTGATGCCCAATACAGTTCCCATAATCCTTAGTTTTTGATTTAAGTCTTTCGTAATATTTAACCATAGACAGAGTGCCTGCACTCTGTCTTGGAAGTCCTTTGCAGCATACTTTTCATAGTCCTTTTGAAGAGCCTGCAGAGACGGATAAAGTGCTTCTATATACTCTAGCAGCTCCATTATCCGCTTTACTTGCTCAAATGAGACCCGCTGGCGATGGAGGTGTTCGTGGTAACTTGAGTAACCCAAAGCACTAGTTCCACATGTTGCTTTGCAAACTCCTTCTCCTGAAGTACCATTGAGACTGGCTCCATTTTTTACACAGGAGAAGCTTCCATAGTTCACTTTGAAGGTGAGGATTTCATTGATGATATCAGGGATAGCTTGACGGGCTGCATAGAGATAGAGGTCTTGGTCATTAATGCTCCGGCCAGCATGCCAAGCTTGCAGCTCCAGCCAGATCAGTTCATTGGATCGGTTCAGCCAGACAGAAGAGGTGTTTTCCTGTCCTCTTTGCTCCCTGTCCTTTTTCTTTGAGACTGAGGTAAGTTTTAACAAAAGCCGCAGGGTTTCGAAGAACTTTAAGCGGTCTGCTGGGCAATCAGTCCTAGAAGTCTGGCGTGCAGTTCTGGGTATTGGCATGGGCACAGAGACTGGAAGCTTAGCATTGCTACAGCCAAGGCTGAGGTAAGGCTTATTGAGATCAACATCTGGAATTGGTTTTTTTGGCAGAGACCCACCAACTGAGTCTAACATAAATGAGCACTGCACATTTTTCTTGTGATCTCGTTCTGTTGTCCTTAGGGCGTCTCGGATCTTTTTTCCTTGCTTATAGCTGTGCTCCTCCACATTCTCAATAGTTTTCCCATTGTCTTTATGCACAGACTGAGCTGGCACACTCATCTTTTCTGTAAGAGAAGAAAAAAGAAAAAGAAAGAATGTGACTGCAGCAACAAGAAAAAGCACTGATCAATCCAGCTCTCGATCACATTTGTTAGGTTGAGCATAAAAATTGTTTAATTTCAATAAAAAAAAAGTAGGCATGGGTAGAAGTAAAACATAGTCTTGGCAATTACCATTAGCATAGCTAAATCAATAGTAGCACCAAAAGCATTTTTTTTTTCTCTTCTTGCTCTACCTCTTTTGTAGAAAGGACCTCAGAGAATTCTCATTATCCTGAGTGTGCCATCTACTGAGAACTGAGTATGATCAACAGGAAAAGAATGGTTACCAAGTTTATTTTCCACACATTTGTCACACAAACTCCCAAACAAAAACTCAAAATGCAACAGAGCATTATTAAGGTTTCCAAGTCAAACAGAATTAAAAAGAGTCCATTGTGCATGCAATTTCATAAAAACTGGAGCAAGTACAGATTCTGAAATTCAGTGTGAATGATCTGATCCTGGCTCCTGTGGGGCTTGATCTTAGTTCTGGAAACCCCTCTGTAGTTTTAATACACTGCCTCAGCACCAGAAGCCTACTTCCCCACTCTCCCACCACACTTAAGACTTGTCTTCTCCCTTACTACGTAACAGCAGCCCTTTCCTGCCTAATTGTGCAATCTCCTCTTCTTTTCCTGTTCTTTCCTCGGGAGCAGCAGACCTTATCACTCTTCTATAGCACTAATGAAAGCACTTCAATCCAGGCTTTGTGGATCAGGACAGGAGGAACTACTTGGTATTAAAGCAGTGGTTCTCTTTATCTCTCTCTCTCTCTTAAGGAGTTGTTGGTAGGCTGCAGAGAAGCACCTGTACATAGACTAGTTGCAGCTCAGGGATCAGCAGCTGGAACACTGCAAGCTACACAGTCACAGGGTCCCTGCATATTCAAGAAAAGAAAATACTTTCAGAAAGACAGCTGAACACTTTATCTTCTTTTCACTGTTCACATCTGCCACGCGTGGCTTATTCCCCATTCTAGAAGTAGCAATTTCCTTAGAGTCTTTGCTACAGTGCTCCTCACTACAACATCCATTTATACCAGCAATATTAATATGCTATTTGGAAAACAGGCCTGCTCAGTGGAAGAATATTATTATTTCCTTTCTATATATGGAAAATATGATAGAGAAAGATCTGTCAAGCCAGCATACTTTTGGGTGCCAAAAATGGGAAGAGCTATTGCTCAACATTTCAGAACATTGAGCACTTCATGTTCAATGCTCCATGACTTCAATTGCACCTTGAATACTCAACAATTTGCAAACCACATCCTAGAATCTCTAGCTTGCTTCTAGGAAAACAAAAAACAGACAGAAGATTTTAATTTGTGCTCTTTGCCTAGCATCACACAAATTTTCATGACAGAATGCTGTTATCATATGATACACTTCATTGGCTTATGATCAGATGGCCCTTCATTCTTGTTTCATTCACAACATATCACCCAGCACCTGCAACAAAAGAAGGTACAGTCATACAGAAATCTGTTTCCCTCATCGCAAAATTCCGAACAACCTCTACTCATGTAAGACAGCAGCTCTTTGGAAAAGAACTGGTGTGGTAATGTAACTCAAAAGCTATCAAATGTATGCACACAAAGGCATTGTATGAAGGTTGCAGAGATGTCTGAAATAAAAGCGGAGAGTTACACAGTCAGAGCACCTTCCTTTACATGTTTCCATTACAAACCCTGTTTTGAACTTGTCATGGTTTAAACCCAGCCAGCAACTAAGCATCAGCCAGCCGCTCGCTTGTTCCCCCCTCCTGGTGGGATGGGGGAGAGAATTGGAAGAGAAAACCCATGGGGTGAGGTAAGAGCAGTTTAATAATGGAAATAAAATGCAGTAAAATAGCAGTAGTAGTAGTAGTAATAATAATAACAATATACAAAGCAAGTGATACACAATGCAATTGCTCACCACCCACTGGCCGATGCTCAGCTGGTCTCCGAGCAGTGACTGCAGTCCCATCTCCCCACCCCAGCCAATTCCCTCCCAAAGCATGACGTCATATGGTGTGGGATACCCCTTGGGCCAGTTGGGGTCAGCTGTCCCAGCTGTGCCCCCTCCCAGCTTCTTGAGCACCTGGCAGAGCAGGGGAAGTGGAACAAGTCCTTGCCTAGTGTAAGCCCTGCTTAACAACAACTAAAGCATCAGAGTGTTATCAACCTTCTTCTCATCCTAAATCCAAAACACAGCACTGTGCCAGCTACTAGGAAGAAAATTAACTCTATCCCAGCCAAAACCAGGACACAGCTGTTAATGAGCAATAAGTGAGTTAATAAGGGTGTGACTTGCTACACTGCCTCCTTCCAATCCCCATATCTAAAAAATATAACTTAACCCTTGCCATAGTTGTGTGGGACTGGGGCACGTCACAACGCGTACAATGGCACTTAACTCTGGGGAAAAAAAGAAATTATTTTTTGAAGGATATCAGGAAGAAAGAAGAAACACAAAGTCATCACAGAAACTGTTTCTCACAAATACAGGCTTTATTAATGCCTCTTATACTACTTTTATTTCAGGTATACATACATTTTTCTCTGAATACCTACCAAATACAACAGCAGATGACATACAAACTCAAACACAGTTTTTCTCCTGGAAATTAAAACCTATCAGTCATTCTAAGAAACTTGCTATGGAATTCGCCGCCATAGATTTTACATTTATCTACTCAAACACTACTGTCAGACAGCAGTACCTCACCCTCACTGGTTACTAACTCATGAAGTTCACCACCACCAGACAGAACACAAAACTAAATGTCCTGCTGAATATATCAGCTTGAATTCCATACCACAGCTGGAGCTGCTGCGAGGAGGCAACAGCCCAAAAAGCTAGGGCAGGCAAGCAGCGGGAAGATGCACTCTGCATTGGCAGGAAAGAAGGAGGAAGATGAAGGAGGTTGGCAGAGATGAAACACACACACACACACACACCCCCAAAACTCTGAGGTAGATTAGAAATGGATCAACTTTTAATAGCACGCTGGTGTTAAAGATTTTGGTGACCCTGCAAAATAAATGAAACACCTGTCACATTTAAAGATCACTTTCTGAACTTAACACTCTAGCTACAGGAGGTCCCCTAAACCTCTTAAGTTTGTATTTTTAACATGTTATTCTCCTTTAGTATTAATCTTCAGATTCCCCACTCCACCAAAACACATTGAAAGGTAAGTTAAAAATATGATTCATTATTAGACATCCAAAATGCCCTAATACTTGAATATTCACCTTTTCACAAAGTCCAGGCACAATAACCTAGAAATTGTTTCAAAATCCCCTCATTTTTAAAAAAAAAACAAAAGCCAACAACCAAGGGGCCAATGATTCAAACATACCTGACAATTCTGCAGTAAATGAGTATCAATGACTGTATGAGTTCCTACTAATTTTATTGCAGTTTTGTAATATTTGTTAAATTAATTTTTAAAACAAGTTCAGCTGTACTAACAAATTTTGTAAGAAACTTGGTGTGACAGAAATTAAGCAAACAAACATTGGAGATGCAAGTAAGCAAGTCCCTAATGCTCAAAATTCTTTCAGTTGTCTGAATAAAGATGCATTAAAATCTGTGTTATATGTAAATGTCTGAAAAGTTATTTCAAATTTAGTTTTTAAACTGATTAGTTACACCAAACTAACCCCTGAATGAATTCTCTTACTGAAGTAAAACTGATTCCATCTCAATAACAGCATGTGCATACACATTAGAGGTCAATCAACTAGTCTACTTTGAAGTTGTTGGGTTTGGGGTGGGTTTGGGTTTTCCCCTCCCCCCCCACAATACAGGATATATTTTCTGAGATTGTACATCTAGGCAAAGTTAAACAAAATGAACTATGAACTTTCCAGAAAAAGATACTTTACACAATGCAACACTATCCAATTCATCACCCCCAAACATATTCTAAGATACACTCACAACAACCAAGAACAGGATATTATTATTCCAGAAGCAAGAACCATTCCCCTCACAAGTGGAAAGAGAGAGACCTTGCTCCAAAAAAAAAAATCAAAATCTATTAGCAGGGATAAACATCATCTCCCTATTTCCCATAAAGTTATCAATCCTCAATATGAGCTCAGCACCAAAGGGTTACTATGAAATATTATTATACATTACAGTTCTTTAGTATCCCAATTTCTCTGTTTAGAATCTAACAGGGTTTTTTAAAAGCACAGAAAGAAACAAGAAAACTCACAGACAGCAAGGAAAGTTGTTACATAACTACCATGCACAGAACTAAATAAGGTTAATGTTGCATTAGAAGGGTTTAACTTAGCCAAAAGGCATAAATAAGAGCCAGTAAAAAAAGCTTAATTCCAATGCCTACATAGCTAACTGGCAAGTATAACAAGATTTCTCTTCAATTTAGTTTAAGGAAGAGGTCTTCTGATGAACGCTCTGTTCACAGTGACACTATTCAGAGGCTGCATGAAATGGAAGGGAACCAAAAGCTTTTGAAGATGTTTTCATGGACCCTTCTCTTACTATGAACTTGCACTCCACAACTCTACGCAACTGAAGAATAGGCTGTATTCCCTTATTCACACTAAACCATTTACCTTCTTCTCCACTACATTTTACCTTGAAAACATAATCCTTGCAAGTAAATGCACTCTGTGATAAAATTACCTGCAGTGTGTGGAAGATAACTTCCTGACACAGCTGGTAAGTGAGCCTACCAGGGAAGGTGCCCTGCTTGACCTCCTATTCACTAATAGAGAAGGACTGGTGGGAGAGGTGGTAGTCGGAGGTCATCTTGGCCTTAGTGATCATGAAATGGTAGAGTTTTCGATCTGTGGTGAGGTAAGGAAGGGGGTCAGCAACACCGCCACCATGGACTTCTGGAGGGCAGACTTTGACCTGTTCAGAATGCTGGTTGGGAGAGTCCCTTGGGAGATAGTCCTGAAGGGCAAAGGCGTCCAGGAAGGCTGGGGTATTTTTCAAGGAAGAAGTCTTAAAGGCACATGACCAGGCTGTCCCCATGTGCCATAAGACAAATCGTCAAGGAAGACTACCAGCCTGGCTGGACAGAGGTCTACTACTGCGACTCAGGAAAAAAAGGAGAGCTTACCAGGACTAAGGAAAAAAAGGAGAGCTTACCAGCTCTGGAAGAAGGGGCAGGCAACCCAAGAAGAGTACAGGGATCTTGTCAGGTCATGCAGAGAGGAAATTAGAAAGGCAAAAGCCCAACTAGAACTCAACCTGGCCACTGTTGTAAGGGATAATAAGAAAAGTTTTTACAAATACGTTAAAAGCAAAAAGAGAGCCAGGGAGAACCTCCATCCTCTAGTGGATGCAAGGGGGAACATTGCCACTAAAGATGAGGAAAAGGCTGATACTCAACGCCTTCTTTGCCTCGGTCTTTAATGGCCCG
>NW_009259482.1:425116-426879 GCF_000687185.1 Egretta garzetta | reverse complement strand
ATCGTGCCCCTGTACTCGGTGCTGGTGAGGCCGCACCTTGAATACTGTGTTCAGTTTTGGGCCCCTTACTACAAGAAAGGTGTTGCATTGTTGGAACATGTCCAGAGGAGAGCAACCAAGCTGGTGAGGGGTCTGGAACACAAGTCTTACGAGGAGCGACTGAGGGAACTGGAGTTGTTTAGTCTAGAGAAGAGGAGGCCGAGGGGAGACCTTATCATCCTCTACAACTGCCTGACAGGAGGCTGTAGTGAGGTGGGGGTTGGCCTCTTCTCCCTGGTAACACATGCTAGGACAAGGGGGAATGGTTTGAAGCTGCGCCAGGGCAGGTTTAGGCTAGACATTAGGAAAAACTTCTTCACCAAAAGGGTTGTCAGGCTCTGGAATGGGCTGCCCAAGGAGGTGGTAGAGTCCTCATCCCTGGAGGTATTTAAAAGAAGGATAGATGAGGTGCTTAGGGACATGGTTTAGTGGTGGGATGGCAGGGTTAGGTTAAAGGTTGGGCTCGATCTTAAAGGTCTTTTCCAATCAAAGTGATTCTATGATTCTATGTGAAGCAATTTTAAAAATTGTTTCCAAAATATTAATTGGCAATAGTCAAGCTTGCATAACAACTCTGGCAAATAACCTTGTCTGACATAGTTTATTTTTTTAAAAAAAGAAGCAAAACAAAACCCAAATCTAGGTGTATATTCTGTATGAAAATACTGAACATGCAATCTTAAAAAAAGGCTTTTTTTGCACCCAAGACAAGCTCAGCAGAACCACTAAAATTGCACATTTTTTTCTTTTTTTCTGGGAAGGGCAGCTTGAAAAGATGTAGTTACTACATGTTTTTTAAAATTATCTTTTCAACAAGCAATTACCATATTCTATATCTGCTCAAAACTAAAGAAATAAAAGCTTCAAATTCATACTTTAACCTAAAAATGTATTATTCAGTATTAGATACCATTACTTAGTAACATTAGGAAACAACATATACCACGTATCTTTTGCTTTTTCCCAGTTATGACTTTATGACTAATGCATCAACAGAAGTAAACAGTGGTAACTACAATTTAATTGCTTCAGTGACATTACAGAGTAAAGAATAATCACTGAAAACTCTTATTTTTCTATAAAACGAGTGAAGTGCTTCAGAACATGAAATTGGGGTAGAGAAGCAACTATACCATTACTAGAGACCACAGAATCACAGAAAAAAAATCGACTGGAAAATATCTCTGAAGATCATTTTTTCTAACCTCCTGCTCAAAGCAAGGTTTATTTCCTAACTAGTTTAGCCTGCTCATGATCTTACCCAGTTGTGTTCCAGAAATCTCCAAAGACAGAGATTCAACAACCCAATAACCTCTCTGGCAAACTGTTCACTCTTTGACCACTCTCATGGTAAAATTTTTCTTCTAATACCCAAAAGTGCCTTGCCTTGTTGCAACTTATGACAGCTGCCTCCTGTCCTTTCACTGCACCTCAGTATCTGGCTCCATCTTCTGTACATCTCCTCCATCAGGTAATGAAGGGCTACTACTATGACTTTACGCTCATTTTAGGAAAAAAAAAACAGAACACCGCAGCTACCTTTCAAAGTGGAGCGACTAGCAGGTCTCCCAACGTTATTTTTCTGATGCTTTGTTGACATACGCTTTATCTGGCGGGGTGTACTAGGAGGAGAAGTTCCATAGAAGGTGTCAGCACTTGCTTCATCTGATAATTCCTCAGGGTCAGATTCAGAGATCTTGCAAGTAGCATCTTCTGATTTCCAC
>NW_009259482.1:408662-425089 GCF_000687185.1 Egretta garzetta | reverse complement strand
GTTTAAGATAAAGAATTTTTAATTGCAGTATCTGTTTAGAAAGCTAATCCATCGATAAATCCCAACCACAGCCAACCTTCTGTATTTTCCTGCCACAGCCATGTATATTTATCCCAAGTTTTTTCACACCCGAAAGGGCAACTTTCCAATCAGGCAAAGCACCGGCAACATACAAAGATGATGATATATAACCAGAGTGTCACTAGGAGAACACAGAGTAAACATACATGTATATGTATGCGTATTTGTTTCTGAGAAAACCTGTGGCAACCCTAAACTAAGAGGTATATGAAACAATCAAAGGCTCAGAAACACAAACATAATGCAAGACAGTCAACCTAATCAGTGGCAGAGACTACAGCAGAGGTCTTCCCTTCCACCCTCCAGCCCCTAACTTGTGCATACCTTGAAGGCAACTTCTAAGTTCACTGAAAAGGCTCTCCACCGTTCACAAAACTTTTGTCTAGCATAGGAGACCTGAATGTATTTTATGTATTTTCCACTGATTTTACTATTTAAGTAGGTTTAACCACAGATTTTTTTTTTTTTTTGGTAGCAAAAAGTAACAGGGTTTCCATAGTAACTCTTTAATTAGCCTTGATTACTTTAGTGCTTTGGAAAAATTACTGGTAAGGCTTGAAGTCAGAGCTCATGCAAACTAAAAATAAGATAACGTATACATGTTCTTCAAACCACAAATCCAGATGGTCAGCTTAACCACTGGATGCTGTATCACTGAATTCAACAGGAAGCATCTCTACATGATTAGTACCTGTGTCAGTCCAGACTCCAGCACAATAGTTTTCCACTGCCAAGTAGGACCCTTTGTTGCTATTACAACTAGCAGTATCGGCAAACATTGCAAAGCAGCATTACACACAATATTACAAGATGTTTCATTATTTTAAAAAATGCTGACTTGTCTTTGCAATTTTCCAAAATTCTAAACTATTTTGATTTAAATTGTTTGACGATAAAACTACAGAGTAGAGGTTTTTTTCCTTCAGTGAAGAACAGGCCTTTTTTTAAAAAAAAAAAACAAAAAAAAACCACCCTCCAGCCCCTAACTTGTGCATACCTTGAAGGCAACTTCTAAGTTCACTGAAAAGGCTCTCCACCGTTCACAAAACTTTTGTCTAGCATAGGAGACCTGAATGTATTTTATGTATTTTCCACTGATTTTACTATTTAAGTAGGTTTAACCACAGATTTTTTTTTTTTTTTGGTAGCAAAAAGTAACAGGGTTTCCATAGTAACTCTTTAATTAGCCTTGATTACTTTAGTGCTTTGGAAAAATTACTGGTAAGGCTTGAAGTCAGAGCTCATGCAAACTAAAAATAAGATAACGTATACATGTTCTTCAAACCACAAATCCAGATGGTCAGCTTAACCACTGGATGCTGTATCACTGAATTCAACAGGAAGCATCTCTACATGATTAGTACCTGTGTCAGTCCAGACTCCAGCACAATAGTTTTCCACTGCCAAGTAGGACCCTTTGTTGCTATTACAACTAGCAGTATCGGCAAACATTGCAAAGCAGCATTACACACAATATTACAAGATGTTTCATTATTTTAAAAAATGCTGACTTGTCTTTGCAATTTTCCAAAATTCTAAACTATTTTGATTTAAATTGTTTGACGATAAAACTACAGAGTAGAGGTTTTTTTCCTTCAGTGAAAAAAAGGCCTTTTTTTAAAAAAAAAAAACAAAAAAAAACAAAAAAAAAACCAAACCAAAAAAACCAAAAAAACCCCCGAAACATGTGCATGGTATCACACGCTTAACCACAGCAATGGCACAATTCCATTACAGAACAAGACAATCAAAGTCCAGACTGCTATGATTTAGGTCTCCCCTTATCCCCAGCCAAAGACTCCTGTAGCCTTTCCTTTGAGTCAATTCTGGCACTCACACAACTGCCCACTAAGCCAACGCCAGGAGCTGATCTGTTTGTAAACTCACATGGCAAAGAAAAGGAAAAGCCATCGGTTTTCAAGCGTAAACTCAGTGCCAGCTTCCTCTCATAAGAGGAGGTCAGATGCAAAACAACCATGATTGGGGGCATGCATGCACTCTTGTATTAGGAGTTGCTTTAAAAATAAAATATGACAAATACAATAAATGAGTAATCATGTCAGATACCCTTTCCTTCCTCCTGGACACTTGCTCTGTCCTACCAAATAAGATTACTTCAGTAGAGTGGCAGTGGGGCACAATACCACGAATAGCTGGATCTCTTCGGCGTGATCAAGTGACACACAGCAACAAAATTACTCTCAGGCTGTGAACAACCAAACTTCAGTACATTTTATGCTGCTCACTGACATGCTAGAAAATTTCAAATTTGTACATGGAAACAAACTATTTTAAGACAGTCTGTGAACTGTGTCGTTGCCCCACCACTAACATAATTTGAATTCTTTGCAATGTTAAAAAAGCCCTGCAAAATAATGAAATCCTCTGGTCAGATCAGGCTTCAGGGGAAAGTAGATGGCAGCAGGACAGGGTTTTAACCTCTCTCACTGTCCCTTTATACCCATCTGATGTTTATCTACCCAGGGTAAATACAGAGAAGAGAGAAAAAGGGAAGGAGGAAGAGAGGACTCCAAGGGCAAAATCCCTAACTGACTGAATCCCATGGATAGGCTGCAGCCCAAAGCGACACGAAGACCTCGGCCTTCTCCCAGAATACGGGACCCATCACCCCAGCACAGTCCTCTTATCACCACCACCCCACCCGATGCCATGCATGCAACCCTCTTGCTTTAACATACATCTGAGAGAAGAACATGCACCACTCTAGCTTCAAGGAAGGAAAAAATGCAGTTTGCCTCCATCTCCTCACATATTTTATTTCCAAAGCAAGCACGCAAATAACATGTCTTGACTCTGGTAAAATATATGGAGGCAAAGCAAGAATCAGCCTAAATTGGATAGTTCAAGACTAGCATCACTACCTGGTAACTTCAATTTCAATTGAATCACAAACGACATTCTAATTGCTACTATTTTTGAGGCAGATGAGGAATGTTACTCATGTTCCAGCAGAGCGAGCCTGAGTGTCTGCAGGAAGAAATATGCCAGAATATTGCCAGCCAGTAAAATAGCAGTAAGGCTAACAATAAAATAAAATTTAAAAAAAAAAAAAAATCAGATACTGTACTTTTTCTTTGCCCTCAGCTATAAACAGAAATAAATACCTTAACATGCAGAACAGTTATGTTCTCTGCAAAGCCATGGGAACATTTAGTGTGTAAAATTACTCTTCTCACGTTACAGCTTTGAGAAGGCGGCAGGCAAGTTCACCAACTATTGCAGATAAACTTTACAGGTGACCTAAGAAAAAGGACTCAGGTGGTACCGTAGCATCACCTGTAGTCTAAGAAGAGCCCTACAGTGAGTTTGGCCATAATGACAACCACACAGAATCACCAATACTTTTAGCCTAGTTTTCTTGCCTTGAGAAATCACAGTTTGCGTGTCTTCTAACAATCTGATTTAATTAACCACTATTGGCCAAATATAACACAGAAGTCTTAATTTGTTCCTACAGATCTTGTGAAAACAGGTGATAAATAACAGAAAAGATCTTGTAAATGCTGAACTGGGAAAGCAGAACACAAGTTTACATCTTTTTGGATACCAGAAAAATTTTATTCCTGAGAACTCTTGCAAACAGCCCTGCTGCAAAAAAAAAAACTTCAGGCAGAGCACACCCCTCTGATTTTGCCAAAGACAAATCAACCACAAGAGACTAAACCACATGAAACAAGAAGTCATTAGTTCCAGTGCTTATGGAACTATTTATTTTTTCGGTGATCTCACTGGCCTGGCAAGGCACAGGGTGGGGTGCTGATGCTCCTGTGGGCCCTGGCAGAGCGGATCTTGCGGCACTTGGGCTAGGTCCCGGTTCCAAGGCAGTTTTAAACTAGGACAAGTTACCTCGTTATAAAAGACCAGCGAAAACACTGTTTTCCTTCTGTTTTTAAGTGAGTAACCTCTTCTAAGAGTATAGTGATCAGACCTCTTCACCAGGCTGAATGAACTGATCTTTGAAGACCATAAGCTGGTTCTTCCCTCAACAGTCACTAGTTTGTTTCTGAATGTGGCTTCTGGCACGAAGCCCGAAAGTATTCAGAACACCCTCTGATCTCACACCTGAATTACATACATACCTATACAGCAGGATCCAGTATGACTTACTTAACATTCAGACTTTTTTTTTTTTTTTTTGTCTGGGTAATTTAGTGAGCTGTTGCTTAATTTGTTAAAAAACATAGCAGATTTATCACAAAATGTGCAGCACCAGAAGTCACATCACAAAACGGCAATCATGCTCTACAGCACCACTCTTGTTAGCAGCTGACAAGATGATCTAACTGGAGCTGGCTGATCTGCTTAGAGGGAGGAAGGCACAGGTTGCAAATCACGTTTAAAAATTCAGCACACTCAGTTTAGGGCTTGTGTGCAAAAACTGTATCCCAGCTCAGAACTCCAATCAATGCCAGTGCACACAAAGCCTCAGTTTCACCAGTGAAAGCCTTATTGTATGACAATGCACAAGATATATAGGGTCAGAACCAAAGCCGCTACATCAGTTTAGTCATGCCGGTATGAATTTTTCTCATCCAGATGACACCAGACATATGATCACCAGGAACTGCAGGAACCCTCTGGTATTAAAATCACTAATAATTTTAACAGATTACTGACACAGCATTTGTAATGTTCATGTGCTATTTACTTTCATGAACTAACCAAAGACTAATTAAATCTGCAAACCTATAAAATGCACTGCTGGCAAACCTAAATCAGATTACAGTATTGGTTATTACACAGAATTGTTGGTTCCTAAATACTGTTGCAACCAGAGTTGGGAAACATTAATCAAAACTAATTTCTTGTTTGCTACCAAGAACTGCAGGTTTTCTCCCCCACAGCCAGTGAAAACCATCCTAATCTTAATTAGGCATACACCCAAAAAGTGAAAGCTACAAGCGTGACAACTAAGTTACCATTTGCCAAGGACAGTTTAAACCCAATGCTTATGAGGAAAACTGGAAGTGCATAGTTTTCACATCAGTTTATTTACAGGCTGCTCCCAGCCTCAGTTTTAATGAGCAAAATGTTTCTCATCAATTTTACCCTAGGAATATAGAAGGGACTGTAGCCAGGATGCATAAAGCAGGAATATTGGAAAGCTGCACGAGCAGTATGGTAAAGAAACAACCAAACAAAGCACCTTGACAGCTCTGAAATGCAACAAAAAAATAACCAAGAATGTTTCCAACAAGTAACTACTTTATGTCACACCAGGGTGCATTTCAACCAGAATCCGAAAAGACAGAATACGGAATTTCTTCAATTTGCTTATGTAGATGACAACAGGAATTACTTTCTTTTTAACGAAGTGTTGGCAACACATCTACAATTCCAGCTCAGTCATGAAAACTGAGGTGAATCTTCTGCATTTTCAAAGGCCTGCAAACAAAAATAGGAGAGGGGGAAAACTGAGGTATGAAATTTGAAGCAGCAGGACAGGGAACAAAGAGTCTGGTAACCCTTGCTGTTGATAAAGGCATGAACACTTGGAAAAACACGGTCATTTATCATTAAAAATAAATCAATAAATGAAAAGACCAATGAAGATCACATGGGGACATATTAAAATTAAGTAGGCTAAAGTCACACTGAAGAGTATGATTTTTAACCAGTACAAACTTTTTGCACTTTACTGAAGCATTACTCAAACTTCCAAAGTTTGTAACAACCAATAGTAAGAGGTCATGCTAAGAACTGTGCCAGCTATACGGAGGAAGCATTTTTTTAATCTCCCCTTTCTATCAGCTACCCTTGATCCTCATAAGCAGGAGTTCGAATGTATTGGGCACTTACGTAATTAACTCAGGCTCAGCCACTGCTTATCATCGCACAGGCAGCTTAAAAGCTTGCTGGGAACCAGAGCAGCAGAGGTCAACCGACTGGGACTACAAGCCCATCGCAGTAAGGCTCAGGTCGGCGATGACAACGCAGTGGCCAGGATCATCACCCACCGCTGCAGCTGGGAAGCTGGGCGCTCCGCAGGCTGCTGCCGTGAACGGCTTCCAGCAGTCTCGGAAGACCTTACGCCACTCGCACATCAGTAAGGCTCTTTCTCAACACCTCCTATGGCACCCTGCCATTTCCATAGAGAGAACTGCAAGATCTGTACAAGGTCCACCACCAAATTACCAAGTACTTGTTCTTGACGCTCGGTGCCTTTGTTTTAAAGGCAAAGTGTCTATTTTTCAAATATATGCTTCTTAGCAGGGATTCAACTTGCTAATTAAAGCATGTAGGAAGATAAAGCTTCATTAGCCTGTTCTTAGTAATGTACATTGTCAATTAGCTAAGGTAGCAGAAAACACAGGCACAACATGTTACCAATCACATCTTTTTAAAGCTACGGTAGCTCTCCCTAAACGTAGTTGCAACCATTCTATTTCAAAGATAAACAACATTCTAACAAGAACATAACTGCAAATTGCCATCACCCCATAGCTGCTGGTAAATGCAAAAAGCAAACAGGATTTTTAGGCAACCATCTCTGCAACTGTTGAAACTGAAAAACAAAAGGGTATCCAGGTAGAGCTGCTATACACCACACACGAGGCAACTCTGGAATCAGCAGCCCAAACTTCTGTGGGGCATTACTGGGCTTCATTTTATTTGCACAGCACGAGAGACGTGACAGTACCCCATGACCAAGAGCAGAAGGAAGGAACTTCATTCATCAACCTGTAGCACTGTGGGAAACTAAGACTGACGATTAGACAACCTAATCAGGAAAACAAGTTAAGATGAAATTAACTGAAGTTCAGCTGAAGTACAGGACTGCTATCTGGTGTAAACTCCTAGTGTTACATTCCAACATTATGAAAGCATCACACACTCCCATTTTTAATCACCTTTTAAAAATTCACTGCTCCAAGGGAAGCTGTAAGCTTAAGTAAATGGACTTGGTTCTGAAAAGTTCCTGAGCTGAAAGCAGAAAGGACTATAAATCCAACTCTGCATAGTCTTCTCCTAAAGATCTGCTACATTTGTGAATACAAAAAGTGCGTGCTTGCAGCTATTGCATTCAAAGCAGTTACTACAAACTGCTGTAAGGGCAGCAAAAGAATCAGTAGCAAAAAACCTTGAAAGAAAGACTATAAGTGCAATTCTGAGGAAGGCTTCAGTAAAAAGCAAGAAAAGAAATTTTTTTTCATTATTTTGTTTTTTATTACAGAGCAGCAGGGATTTGCTCACAGTTTGTACAAATAAAACTGGT
Source organism: Egretta garzetta (assembly GCF_000687185.1). Classification (NCBI taxonomy): domain Eukaryota; kingdom Metazoa; phylum Chordata; class Aves; order Pelecaniformes; family Ardeidae; genus Egretta; species Egretta garzetta. The sequence goes on along the minus strand of NW_009259482.1, from coordinate 417,771 downwards.
TTTTTGCTAAATACATCCTGTGTAAATCTGGCACAGCGCTTACAGGGGGAAAAAAATTAGCCTGGTTAGCAAGATACGAAAATCCTGTGACTAGCATGGATGTTTAAATGGGGTACATGTCACATATTCCTATTGTGACTACCTCCAGAGAGACAGTAAAAAAAATATTGTTCACATTAAAACCTAATACTGTACATACAGTAATGAAGATACTTGACCTTGTAGTCACATTTGAATCTCGTATGCCTGAGCTCAGCATTTTTGAGCAGTCAATGCTTAACCTTAGTCACCAGTAACTCCTGATTGTTGCCAACATATTAATAGGACTTACTGGTACAAACTTGGTAATATGCTTGATAAGAAAAGTGTAATTAAATTTGACTTGAAACTAAGGGCACATCTGGCTCTTTAATTGATTATCCTTAAGGTAATTTGGATAAGCTATAGGAAAGCACCAAGTTTTGGGGTTTTTTTTGAATGAGAGCCACTACCACAAAGACAAACTGCAGATACAGTCCTTCTTAAAGTTCTTCTAGTGTAAAAATTTTATAAGAAAAGAAAAGTCTTCAAATTATGAAGGGTGAGTGCAATTAGACTTGTAAAAAGCACCGTGTCTCTACTAAGGCCTGGATCAGCTTCCTCCTGAGAAAAAAAAAACAAAAACCACAAAACTTTATTACTTTTGGAAAGTATCACTGCTTGGCAAATGAACACTCATGGTTTTGGGTAAGAAATTGGAAGGAGTATCTGTTACCTGCCACCTTTCCAAATTTTAGAGAGAACAAGAGCACACAGATCCATGCCACATCCCACCAGTAGAACAAAAAGCACTAAAAGCAACTTTGAGCTGGAGGGGAGGGCAGTAACAAGAGCTTTGGTGTTCCAAGTTTCCAGCTCACAAGGATCTTGTAGACATTACTTTACTCTGGAAAAGAGGCATCTGGATAACATAACTTGACAATAAAGCCTGGCAGAAAAAACACCTAACAGCAATCTCATATTGGAAAATGGGAACTTCAGAGTATCATCTCTTCTGGCATGAAGGAGGTATAAAAAAAGGCAGAGAGGAAACACAAAATAAGAACGTCATTCTCTAAGGCACTTGTTGCCCTTGCAACTCTTCCTTCAATTGGTAAGTAAAAAGCAAGATTGCTACCTCCTCTCATTTCTCAGGACCTGTTTTTCAGGCATGCTTCTCTAAGTCAATTTGCATATCCCTACCATCACCCTTACATCTACACTATTCTTCCTTTCTACGGGAGGTCACTAATCCTGTCTAGTTAAATGCATCCATTTCCCATCTCTTCTGAAAGCTAAGACATAAATATTTATGAGGGTCACATTCAACCTTTCATCGATTAACCATAAAAGCAGATATTATGTAAGGCATGCCAATGTCAAGGCTAAAATGAATAGGAAAAAAAAACTTCAAAGTTATCTTAAAATTAGAAGAAAGTTTGAAGGAGACAGAGATGCTAAAGATAATGCCTGGAAGTAATTTGAGGAAAGGAAAAAATGTTTTGTCATATTGTCATTTTGAAACAACATCTTAAGGCAGAAATCATGGGCTTTTCTGTATTGACGGAGTACTTCAAAACAACATTTTAGAGAAGAAACAGTACCAGCATAACAATTTCAGTTTTAAGAAGTATTTGAATTCAAATTCAGCTGTACATAGCTACATTTTTCCTTCCAGGGGAATCAGGGGAAGGCAGGATATGTGATCAGCTGTCTTTAGGAACGAACAGCCAGAGTGCTGGGGAAAAAAGGTGGCACTAGGGCGGGGGGGAGGGATTTACTTATAACAGAGATCGTAATTTTACCACTTGCATCTTTCAGCAAGTAAGTCTGCAGATGCAAATTTTTCAGAATCTAAGTTTCCAGCTTACAGCAGAGAAGTTTGTAAGAGCACAAAAATATGAAGTAGTATTAAAAAAATTTTTAAAATAAAGTATGAAATGCAATAAAGCTTATTCACACAATTTTCCACAGGGATGAAGTAAAGAGATTCAGAAATTACCAAGACTATAACCACAGTAAGCTGACACAAAAAGGGGAACCTGTTCCAGTGCACCTTTTGTCTCCCGTGTTGCACATGCCTGCCCCCTCTGCATGGAAGCCAACATGTGAACTCAGTCACCAATCTGATGGGAAAAAAAAAACCACATTTTTTTTTTTGTGTATCAGTTACCCAACATATCAATAAGCTGAAGCGAAAACTCTGCAGACACCTGACTGCTAGATCCAGAAAGAATGCAGTGGAAGAGCTTGGCTTCCTCTGGGGGAGACACCAGGGAGAAGAAAGTAACCTGCTGTTCCAACACATTGAGTGTAATGTGAAATCGTGTCCTCAGTCACTCTCTTCTGGCTGCAGCTGAAGCAGTTTGTAAGATGACTGTCCTTTCTGCTTTCCCGTGACACTTTGCCAGAAGTCACCAGCCCCCAAGACGCAGAGGTGTAACTGAAAGCACCAACCCTGGTTCTTCGCTGGTGCTGCCGAAACAATCCAGCTTAGACAGAATGTCTTTGTTAGCTCGATTTCTCCAACTTCAACCAGTTTTATTTTGATTAGCCAAACAAATGTACTTAATGTTACGCTAGCAAGTTTCATATGGCAGATATTCCTAGTTGAGGGGAATATCTGCCAAAGAGGGATTTTAGGAGATGAGAATAGTAATTTCTAGTCTGGGTCAGCTGCAAAACATGCAACATTTTACTTGCAGCAATGATAAAAGCAAAATACTTGATCAGGAAGATGCTTAAGGTAGTATCTGTATCACTGCCAAGAACTGATGGAACTACATAATTCCAGTAGCTTATTTATAAATTAACCTACAAACAAGGGCTTATCAACATAGAAATAATTACAGAAATGCTAAAACATCATTACTAAATAGTCAGAATGTAATGTTAGCCCTGTAACAGCCATGCTTTGATCACTACTTATGCCTTGTTTATCTCTGAAGACTAACCCGTAGTATGGCTGCACAAATGCAAACACCCAATGCCGCTATGAAGCCCTGACCTACATCTTGCCACTTGCTTGCAAACTATGGGTTCATGCTACAGCAGCCCTGCTAACAGTTAAGCACCAAATACAATAAATCCCAGATCAGCTAAGGCCTGAGAGAAGTACAAAGCAAGTATTTCTGCTGCAAGATCAACGGTGGTTTGTAGCAAGACTTCACTGTGATAGAACAACCATTATTTCTGCAGAAACCTACAAGTAAAAGAAGTCATTATACAGGAAAAGCCTAATGTAAAGCTCAGAACTATACAGTTAATCTTTAACTGATTCCTGATGACATCTTTTCTCCCTCGGTAACTCTCAGCTGAGCTGTTTAATTAGAACAGAAGGACCCAGGACCCAGCAAGTGTGAACACACTTCATTTCTGCAGTAGACCTCAAGCTCACCTCTGACTGTTCCCCCTGTTGACAAAGTTCCTTGCAGCAGTACTGTACTGACTAGCAACTTTATTTTAAGAGAGAAATTCAAACAAAATCTTCTGCTTCTCAAGATCTGGAAACTACCAGTCCGTTTTGCAAATTAGTAATACTTTGGCACTTTTCCCCAGATTCTACTATATTTTTGGGCAGACGCTTTTAAGGGCTTGATTACTGACAGCACATTAATGACAGAATGACACAGTCACAGAAAAATGTAACGAAGGCTACTGAAACAGCAGAGAGGTGCTGAAGAACCTTTTGACTGATTACAAAAATATGGTAAATTTCAAAGAGACAGAAATCATCAAACAATGAGTGAAAAATAAATTAAGCAAAATGCAAATTAGTATTAATTGTATATTTTTATTACAAGCAGAGGTAAGAACTATTGAGACCCATTTAAATGATCTAAGGAAGTAATTTTTCTTCTGCAAGTTACACCACCTAGAAATCAGTATAAAAAATAAATAAAATAGAGCTCTTACAACAGTTTTGGCAGTTCTTCATGTTCTCATCTCAGAAAAAATAATAATCAGAACTTCCTGTTCCTTTTTACTAATAAATTTGGAAACAGAGAAAGGTTAACTAATTTTTCCATCTTGGATTATTTTAAGTTTTCATGCAAATTCGGGTTATAGCATAACAGCATTTACAGAATATGCATGTGCATTCAGCTCTGAGATTTCTCCCCCCATTCACAAATAGATTATTTGAATAAAACTATGCCATATGGTAACACAGTAAGAAAGAACAACAGACCTATTTAATTCTGACATTGCTCTACAATGTGTAGAAAAGTGTGAAAACATTGATGGGTTTGTCAGGTGTCCACATCCACATTTAAGCCTACCAGGTGAGGCTGCAAACGGATCAAAGGTTAGAACTGTAGAAACGGGAGCTAAGATAGCTTCACCCAGCCCAGCGAGCATCTAGCTCTCTTCTCTTCAATGCCTCAGAACTCATGTCAAAGTATTAATTGGTTTCAGTCATCAAGCTTCATCCTTAGCGCTATGTTTTCAACCTCAACTCACCTTTGTGAAAAAATGTTTTTTTAAACTGAAATTTCCAAGAACAGAACTTTATCTTTTTTTTTTTTTTTTTTGCTTTTAAATGAGAAGCTCTGAAGCGTGTTTTCATCACTAAACTAAATATGGTTGAGCATTACACAGCCCAGTACAAATCCGAAGGATAAGCGCTGCAGTTAAGTTCTTGACACCTGCACAAATCAGATCCCAAGGTCTCAAGCCACTCAAGCTACATACCCCAAAAATAAAGTATATTTAATGAAGAACTACTTATGAAAAATCTACACTAACAAATCTGGATGGATTTTCAGGAAAATTTAAGCCACACCAGGAAAAGTTACATACTACTGGGAAAAGAGATACTATGACAGAAAGCATTAGGCTGCTGGGCTCAACTATAAATATATCATATATAACAGTGATAAATTGAGAAAGGCACAGACCTGGGATAAAAGATAGTAAGATCTGTAACAGCCATTCTTCCCCCACTCTCCTGTGTGCAAACTTTACTCTTCTGGCAGAAAGTTCCATTCCTAGACAAGAAAAAGCACCAACTGGTTTTGACCCCAAAGTTTCAGTTCATCTTTTAGATGAAGTCAAAGTCTACAAGAACCCTGAAGGTGAAGCATTAAAAGTTAAGTAAGTTTTTAGTGGAAGCTGGTGCCTTAGCCCTGGATGCTGGACTACTAGTCTGCAACCTTTGGAAAACCCAGGCAATACAATGGAGCTGCAGTACCTTGCGCTATTTGGAGCATCCCAAATGCTCGATGGACGTGCCCATGGAGAGTTCTACAGTGCAGCTGAGAAGTTAACAGAGGCACATGTAACTGTGGCCTTGTTATCGCCGACTGGATAGATGTTTCATAGCTAAAATGGTAAAAACCTTTACAAATACTGCTCTCAGAAAAGCCATCAGCAGGTAAACCAACAGCACATGTAAGCCGAGAGCAGAATAAATCACACACGCATATCTCATTAGAAAGCAACGCACGACAGTTGATACCATTAAATGTTAGTAGGATACAGAAGGAACAGAATGAATTTCCTCCTCCTACCCCGTGTCAGCAGGAGACATTCATCAGGGCAATAAAGCTATATCCCATCTTGTCTGGATCCAGAATAAACCTGATCAGGGTTAATGTAAGCTGATGTGATTTTACATACAGGGTTCTTGGGACTGGACATGAGTGAACATTTGACAACTCAGTAATGCTCAAACTCAGGTGTTAAGAGCAAACATTCCAGTTCGGCTTTATGTTTGCAGTTGGCCAAGGAGGAGCATGGGACAATTATCAGCTCTTTAAATGAATAAACTTCTTAAAAATTCAAAAATTATTTAGTTAACAGATTACAGACAAAACTTAGCATCAATGTAGTTAACGCCTGACAGCAGAAAAAAACATAAGGAAAGTAACAGCCCTGCAAACATAAATGGCATATACAACAGCAAACCCAACCACACAGCTGAAAAAGTAAGAGCCAAGATAACCGTATCTTCCTGTGCTGACAAAGGTCAGCGCATTACTTGACTAGCAGTAGGTAGCATAAAAAAAAGCCTTGTCTTCTAAATCTACTTTAGATGCAGTTTAATGGAATGGTTTGTATACAATTTAAGAGATATGGTTGTCATGGAAGCCAAATCTTTATAAGCCTCTAAAAATCCCAATTTGGTCCCTAAAATAAAAATTACTGCATATCCTTTATCCTCTCCTTTAAATTCAGTAGCTCTGTTTTTCATCACAGCACGGTTTGCATTCCACAAGGGCCAATATCACTAGCTTACATAATAGTAAAACCAACCTTGACACAGACAGCACTAATTAACAGACATAAAAACAACTCAAGCAGCCACACAACGCAGACTAATCCTTGCTGCTACAAATGCCAAAGATATCTCAACTAGCACTTCGGGTGTTTGCGTGTAGGTGGAGCAATCAGTCATTCATCCCAATCTTGCACATGTAAACAAGAAAGTGCAATACATGAAGCACAGAGATTACATCTTACCTCATTTAAATGCATGAAGAAAAAAATAGTAACAACAAAAAAAAAGGATGATAAAACTCTATACACTCAAATCATTTTTCCCGCTGAAGCTATGATCCTAAGTTAATAAAATAATTTTAAACTCTTTCACTGCTGATCAGTCACTGCAGATAGTTTGGCAAACAGAAGGTTGAGCACAATTCATGACACGACCTCAAGCTTCCCCCAAACAACAGATGCTGCAGACTGACAGCCCGATTCATTGTCATGGTAGCGCCAACAAATCTCATAGACTGACCACTAAAAAACTCCCCAGTGCAGAGGAACCCTCCACGATGGTCACAACTCTGTCCTGCTTTACTCACAGCCTTGCTCCTTCCTTCACCCCTCACACTGGACGTACGCCAGGAGGAAAGAGGGCTACAAGCAATCAAGGCACAAGTTAGAGTAGCCCTATGGCTCTCCATGCTTTTGCAGTGCCACCAAAATTGGCATCCCAACAAAGGAAATGCTTAAGGCCTCATTTTTCTCTACAGTGGATTGTGTTTCCAAAAATTCTTGGGAAAGCCTAAAATTGGACTTGGAAAATTTAAAGCCTATAGGCACCAAACATGTCCCCGTTTTAATTAGCATTCTAAATTATCTAGATGGAAACATCTTACCTTGATGACTTTCTATTTGCCTTTTTACAAGGCCTGATATTTAAATGTGAATTCTTCCCAAAACTTTTTACTAGTATCTTTCCATTTATCCATAACCACTGCAGCCTGTCCAACGTCCAAGTGCAATCCTGTCTCAAAATCAACATCTCCTCAAAGGTTCCCTGAGTATTTTTCAGTTCAGAGCTGCCTCCCCTCTCTCATCACCCCAAAGTGTATGTTTCAAGAAAGAAAGATCTGTGAAAAACAGTTTGCTTTTGGAGAGAGATTCTCAATCAAATGCTTTGGACTAAGGACGGTATCATTCAAAAAGAGCCATGAATATGTTGCATGCTTGCCTTAGAATTACAACATATACCTCTGCATTTATGTTCTGACAAGACACAGAATCCTTACACAAACAGATTTCCAACACATAAAGCACTCTGACAACAATAAATCAATAGACTTTCTTTTTTAGACAAGTGTAGCTGTATTGCTAATGAGACTGACCGAGAACTAAATTTAACTTAAAAAGAATGCACTGTACCAATGCATTTCAGTGCTAGCCAGAAGAACTCTTTATCATAAGAGCACGTTCATACTCTATAAACAGGATTAAAAGCTATCTGCCACCAAATGGATTTCAAATGGACTGCACACAGTCCCACAGATTTCAGCAAGATTCTGACCTCACAGCCGGAAGACCAGAGACCTAGTAACTCCAAAATTTAAATCAACCTGCATCACATTGCAAAAGCTTCAGGTACTTTACTCTTATATCACTTTTAAGAAAAAGCCATTGCTATGTAAAGCCAGAAAAGCAGTTCTGCTCTGAAGCAGATGTGAAGTTGATACACAAAGTACACACAGAAGTGAATCACAGTGGAGTACATGCATTACCCTACACAAATAAAGGCTACCTAATTGTTTTGAGACATCTCCTTCCCACCTACCAGCTCACTCTGAAATAGCTAATTCAATTTTCATTTGCTGGGTAAAGTTGCCACCACACTATCCACACCCACATCCGACTCATATAAACTGTCTTTTAATAAGCAGAATCCAGCAGAGGTCAGAAATGGCCCCAGACAGGAAATGCCTGGGTGTTTTCCATTCAGGCACTGCAGATTACTCTTCTACATGAAGACAGCCCAGGTCTAGGGTCATGCTGTTGTACAAACTTGATTTTAAATCATTTTTTGCTTAACCTGCACTATTGCTCTTTGAAGATGCTGTAAAAAGGAACTTGGACGCTTATGAATTCAGTTGCCCTAGTGGCACTGGTATTTCATAATATTTCTGTTAAATCTGATTAACTGTTACGTACCTTCTGGTTTTAACATTCTCATGACGCAAGAAAAACAAATCATTAAGATGCATTCATGAAAACTCAAACCAGACACTGTTCAACTCCATAGCCTCGATCCAAACGGGAGTGCATCACCCCTTCCCTCTAACAACATCAGTACGGAACAGTAGCTTGCAATATCCAAAAACGATCTCAGGAACGTGGCAGCACGAAGCTTCTTTGCACAGCACACCTGGAGTACAGCCCGCCTGACTGCTGCCTTACAGTACTATTTGATCACACAAGCGTTTTAAAAGACGTTTCCTGAATGCCTCCTAGTGAGAAGTGAAGTGCATCAACAGGATGTTATTTTAAAAGGAGAAATAATTGCCGTGGAATTAATAACTTGGACTTATGCAACATTTCTACAGCCAGTTGGAAACACTAAGCCATGAAGTAATTTGCATCCCCATCTCTCAGCAGGGCACAGATGGAGACTTGCAAAAAGCCAATCTGCAGGTCAGCACATTCAGGAGGTAACAGCAGTTGCAAAAAGCTTGAGGCATCGCAGCGCGAGCCCTCTTTGTGGAAGACTTTTTTTTTTTTTTTCTCTCTCCTTTTTTTACACCGCATCTTCTGACAAATATCGACTGCAACGTTGCCAGGAGCGATACTCCAAGACCCTGGAGTTTTATCGGCGCGCCCGAGAGAAGCCAGCTCC
>NW_009259482.1:388258-407334 GCF_000687185.1 Egretta garzetta | reverse complement strand
AGGTACCAGCGTGGTGCCCAACGAGTGCTGAGGCTGGAGGTACCGACAGCCTTCTCCAAAGAATTCAAAGGCATGAAAGGCCCTCCAGGCCCCCTTGGGTGGGTACGTGGAAGAATGAGCAGGGGTGCTCGTAGATTTGCAGGGAAAAAAGTTGAAAAAAACCCCACAAAACCAACAAAAAAACCCACCCCAAAGTAGGCGTCGTTATTCTGCTGCTCATGGAGCAACTTGTTTGATTTTATAAACCTGGTCTTTCTAAAAAGCCTCCAGCAGCACTGGTTATCGGCCTCGAACAGAGAACTGGAGCCGCGTTATCCATTTGGAAATACAGGGAGGAAAAATGTAATTTCCTGAACTATAGCTTGGCTGGAATGCCAACGCTAACGCCCTTCAAAGGCACAAAAGTGCCATGCGTTATTTAATTGTTACAGTTGGTGAGAGAGCGCCTCATCTTTTGTTTTATAGGGCTGGAAGCAGAACAGCAAACCCTGGCATCAGTAACTGTATACAAACAGTGCATGTTATTTCTGAAGTGTGAAATTTGAGCTTGGGCTGGAATCAATGCTAGATTCTGCTTTATGCACGGTTCCTTCATCAAATTAACTGTACAAGAAATTTACGCGGATTTCTAGCCTGAATGTAAAGTTCAGTTGTAAAGCCACTGTTCGTGGTATAAAGTTGTCCATGTATCTATCCAAGTTTAAGAAGTTTCTCCAGATTGATTTTAACAGGCCCTTTGAAACAAGAGATTCTTTTCTAAAGCTGAAATGGAGAAGATGTTTCTACTGTACATTTATCATCTTAATAAATAAGTGCATTAAAATGTGGGACCAGGTGAATAACATTACGCAGAAAGCCAGTTCCCTCTCTTCCATAGGTCAGGAAAAATACCTGGAACATCATGACCCTGATGGTCATGACATTAAACATGAAGACACTGAGCATTTATGTACAGTTATTACTTAAGATTACCTCATATAATGGAGAAAAGCAGTATTTAGCATGTTAACGATTTTTGGTCAAATACTTGAGCCCAAAACCAAAAAGCCATTCTAAAAGCAGATATACACAATACATTCCTACTAATCTGTCATTGTGAACAAAACCTAGAAACTGTAGATGAAGAAAGTCAACATTAAAAATTCCAAAGTGCTAATCTAATAATTTACATGTCATCTCCATAAAAACATAAATTCTCTAAATCTAAAGCACAGCTGCTCATTTCACAGTCTGCACTTGTTAAATTATGATTGCAAATAGCAAAGGCTCAATGGCATTGATGAAATAATTGCATAGCAATGGCTTTTAGCATTCTTTTCAGCTATGGATCGCCGTCTGACCCGTCTCTTCAGCCATTTGCAGGGCAGAGAAGTCTTTATGTTTAGCAATCACAGCAAAATTTTTCAGCTTCCTTGCTTCTTCAATCAAAACAATCAGTGTAGTGGTATGTTAGAAGCACAGAGTTTTCATTAACTAGGAGGAAAAAAATCTAATATTGCCCTTTGCCGTGGGCATGGCATCAACATGTGATGGCATGATTGTATGGATGCACAGACATCCCAGGGGCCCTTGGCAAAGGTGGAAATGGGAACTGCCCACTGCCACTACTTTCTGTAAATGTTAAGATGATTTACTGAAGCACATTGGGGTTCGCTGCAGCCTCTCAAACAAGGAGGTCTGGAATAAACTTCCCTGCATGCCTCTTCGCCTTTCCCTTTAGGGCAACCCAGCATATTGGGTTGCATCACATTCTTGTGGTGTACCGTAGAGAATATGCTAAAACTACAGATAACTGGCTAAGCAAAGCAAGGCTGTAAGTTTGATACTATGGCACTTCTTTGTCTGCAGTACGCTGTAGTGAGCAGCGTAGCTCCTGGCATCAAGGAGGAAACGGTGAGAGGTTTATGAATGGCCTACAGAGAATGTGGAAGGAAAGGAAAAGAAATGCAGGAATATTTGGAGCTGCTAGTACAGAAAACTGACGTAAGGCTGTCAGAGCCTATATAGAGATAATATTTAGCAAAGACAAAATTTAAAGAAGTTACAGAGGGCTTACAGAAACTGATGTGCACAAAATTCTTTTCGTTATTTTTGTCTTTTAAGGAAAGTCTTTTTATTTCCCTGGCTGCCAGTTTGTGAGTCTAAACATATCAACAGTGCGCAGGTGCGTGGAAATTGCTAAATGAAATTGTTTATTCTGGTTGCACTCCTGGGACAGAAGGCGGCACAAAATTAAAACAGACATCACAATAAATGATGCCTTAATCTCTCAGAAAATTGAGTTAAAATATTAGTAGTATTAATGGATTTTATTGTCTGATGTGCCAAAATCACAACCCCAAAATTCTAGGTTTAAAAAAAACCAAACCGGCAACTGTCAAAATAGACAAACTTTTTCCAGTTTAACTTCTGTTTTCTGAAGTTTTAGGATTAATTTCCTTCTTTTTCTCAGCAACTGTGTGGATTTATTTTTTTAGCAGATACTGTGATTGCTTAGGAATTGCTTTTTATTCCAGTACCATGCCTTTTATTACAAGTCCTAAAACTTGCAATAAAAATTTAAGAGATGGCAATAGCATCCTCGTAACAAAAGTGTCTTTTTTTAAATTTCAGCTGCAACTACCCTTTAAATGTCTATCTATTCCTGAGGCATAGATTCTGTTACTCCTTTCTCCTCATTTCATCGCAAGTATCAGACAGGATTGCACATGCAGCTGTGCTTTTGTCATTTGTGAGTTCCACAGCCCTTTTCTATATACAAAAAATACTAATGCATAAAAAGAAACATTGGGTCCATGTAGGTAAATAAATATAAGAATGTCTTTCAAAATTTTTCTCCCAGTACCTGTCATGAGGCTAAACTTTTATTTCACTTCATGAATGTTATGCAGAATAAGGCACAACTTGTTCTTTTTTTTAACCAGTTAATGAAACATAGTAATCAGATGGTTCTTCACTATGAACGGCATGCAAAAATGAAATTCTCGGCAAAAACAGCTTTGTAGATTTAGTTTTTCCTTCCAATAAATTATTTATTTTAATTCTACTAAAACCTGTTTAAAAGTAAAAGCAAAGTTAATTAGACATAGTCCCACTTTCAGCAGTAGACGCTGGAAAGCAGCCTGTTAGGTATAGTTAGCCTAGATCTAGTTAAATGTGCTGAAGATAGAATTTTCATTTTTTCTTGGTCACAGATTAGAAATGCTCTTCTGCAATGCGATGAAGGGTAAAACATGAACAATACCTGCATTTAATATCTAGAAGACAACCTGGCGCTATTTCTTTCTTATGTAGATATTGCAGCTAGCTACTTCAGAGTCAAAATAAAATACCAAGACGTATTTCTACCTGGAAATACGCAGATTCTTCCATCTAGTTTTGTTGCTTTCACAGAAGATCAGGTTGGGTTTTTTTTTTTTTGAAAGAAACCAAACTCAGTTTTCAGTGTCGTATAACTTGAGCTTTGCTGCAACTGATTTGAAGTGTGAACCTCTGAAAGAAATTAAGGAGTCATGCTGTATATATCCCTGTTCAATCACCCGTTACCACTGTGATTCATTCACTTCAGAAGCCTGCGCGCTAGCTGCCAAAGCTTGTTCAGCAGCACGGTGTAACACCCATGCTGTAATAGGAGCCAGCTCGCTTGACGGAGGTAGAGTATTTCTGTCTAAACACTGTCATCTCACATGCTGCATGTCAGATCACACAGGGCTTGATATCATTAACTCATCACTATTAAAGGAGTATTTGTTAGTAAGAGTAGCATGAGGTCAGAAGCATTCCTGGGATTACTGTCTTATCACTTCAACTGGGTAGGTTTATTTTTTTTGGTGCTTCCTGTCCTAAAAAGCAACTGCAGTGTAACACTGCCACTGCCATTATTAAAATGGCATGACCCACGTAAGAGAAGCATAAACTTCAGATGTGCTCAAAGCAGTGTGCTTCTGCTGTGTAAAGCTGGTCTTTGGGTTTAGCGTCTGTAAAGGCAGGCATAGCTAAAAGCCTTGGCTGGTATTCAAAGGTACCTAGGCACTGGGCATAGAAATTACTGTCCTTAGATATAAAGAGACCTGAAAATGTTTCTGAGTCATCATGTGTTGTAACAGTCTGGCTACAGTACCTTATGTCTCCCTAAGAGCGGTCTTTGGGCCTGTGAAAATAAGCTGCACTGAATTTAGGGCTACTTGAACTTGGTTGTCAACAACAGAATAAGCGTGCTTAAAGCTAGCTTGGCTCCTGCTAAATCACACTCTAGTTCTTTCCCCAAGTGTATAATGGACATACTCACTGACCAGCTGTGGGACATTCATGAACAAGACCAAGATCATCGCGGTGCTTGTTAGCATTTGCGTTCAATATAGTAATTTCATGTTCAAAGAAGCTCTACTGAAGGATTGGGACCCATCCTCTGAAACCGTGTTTGCAGACCCAGAGCATATCCATCTGTTTTTTGTGTGTGTCTGACAGTGCAATGCAGTGCATCGTTACGTGTGACTCTCCACGTTTTCAAACATCTTGCAAGTTTGAACACTTGCTTGTATGAAAAGTTTTAAAGTGGTGCTATTTATTTTCATCAGCAAGTAAAAAAAAGTTCCAGACTATATCTTTTAAAATATCTGGTTGCGCATCTGAGATTCTTTCTATATCCGCCTTACAGCAGCTGCGTTGTCCCAGCAGAAAACAGCTGTGAGATCTATATCAAACTTCCCTGCCTAGGGATATCTTCTACAGCTCCTGTCCATCTCTCCACCTTCCAACAGCTCTTTCTATAAAGTGAGAGTCGTCACAGAAAAGCAGCGTGGCTGGCATATTCCTTTACCCCAGCAGTTCCTGGCTGTTGCATCAGCTGTATGGAGTTATAAGCAGCCATGAGAAAATTTTAGTCTTCATTTGATGTTAATCCCTGCAAACATTTATATACACATCAGTTCACTTATATAATAGGCATGCTGAAATCAGTGGGACAGCCCTGGGAGAACAGTTACTCTCATACATAAATGTTTATAGGATCCATTTCCTCCTTCTGTTCTGAATCATCTGGAATAATTTAGCACCCACAGCTTCGCAAGGTGAGTTCCGTGGTGTAATCTTGTTGATGGCTGGGTTCTGGTAAACAGCAATAGGAACTTAAGATATTCTTCGCTTGTCGCAATGTTCCCCTAACCAGAGGATAGCAAGATAGTAACTCATTCTACTACTCCCAGTTGTCTCCAATTCTGCGGTCTTTCAGATTTTACCTAATGCCTTCATTTCTGTCCACTTCATTACTTTAAAAAAGCTGTTACCTCACTGAGCATAAATATTTTCATCATTCTAAGTACTTACACAGTTCCTACAGTATAAAACACTATAAAGAGATAATCGCCTGCCACTTAACATTATTGCAATGCATTCAGAGTTTTTTATTTGCATTTGAGTCTTATTGGGCCCTGTCATTATTTCTATAATTGTTTTGCATTTTCTCTTCTTCACAGGTACTGCTGCTTATTTTAAGACACATCCATGCTAGGAAACATAGCACATAGCACTTCAAATAACTGCTGAATGATGTGAGCTAATCTGCTTTCCTGGCAGCAGCAGCAGTGTCTCCAGCTACAGCCAGCTGAGGAATCCAGTTTATGACCCTTGTATTAGGGAGCTGAGATCTGTGTGACATTCTCTGCCGAGCAGCTACCAAAGGGGTAGCCTCCATGCTTTTAGCACCTCTGTGAGGCAGTTCAGAAGTAGTCATGGATGTTAGTTATGAATTAGTTTTTCTATTAAAGAGACTTTTTTCCCTATCTGTTTTGTATGATGGAGTTCACACATCCTTCTGCAGGGAATCAGAGCACCACAGACCTGCAGGTATCACACGGCATTTGGCTGCCCTACTTCGTACCTTCCACTGAGATGAGAGATCCTCACAGGATCTCCAGGCGCATTATAAATACATATTGGTTGTTGCCCAGGGGATAAATTGTAAGGCAATATGTTATGCCTGTTGGTTTGCTTGACTGAGACAGGTTTCTGAGCCCTTTTCCTCTGCCTTTTGTGCTTGCCAGCTTAAGCAGCTCTCTGCTCATCTCATGAGCCAGGAGACTCTCTAAAGTTGTTTAGGGAGGCTTGTGTCTGTTTGGGACTGAGGAGACCAAGTAGCAGGTAAAGTGATCTAACCATTCCAAGTATTCCAGAAGCATAGGCGGGTGGATTAAATAAAAGAAAATGAAGAATCCCAGTGATCTTAACAGTGTTATTTGTAAGATCCGTAACATATACAGGCTCTCTCTTAGAGTTCCAGAGTTTATTCAGCATGACCTTCATGCATTTGTGAGTAAAAAATGATGCTGTATCAAACACATTTGTGCTCATCGCCTTTCTGAAACGTGCCTTCAAGTACCCTACATTTTGAGTTCTCCTAAGGATAGATATAGGTTCAAATAACACGGGGTCAGAATGGAAAGCAACACCAAGCTGACTGTCTGAACCATGACCAAAGTTACGGAAGCGTCATGGGACTTCTGACTTCAGAATTCCCATATTTTCATCATTAAATTTGCAACTGTAATATTTCAGCACTGACATGTATGTGTTTCATCTTTTGAATGTTTTGGTTTTGAAAAAACAAAGTGATGTCACTGATTTTTAACCAATTAAGATGTTAGAATATTATGTAACCCAAACATAATCTGTAACTTTATTCTGTTTTTCTTAGCACTGAGAATGCTTTTGAAAAGGCTCTTTTTTAAAAAGATGGTTGCTATCAGCATCTTTGGGTGGATTTCGCTATGACTGCGAGGGTGCAATGGGCTTTGTTTTTTAAGAGTAGCTATTTTAACTCAAAACTTCACTCTGAAGGCTTTCAATTCCACAGCAGTTGCTCTCAGCTGTGGTGACAATCAGAAATGCAAAGGTGTCAAAATTTTGTTAGCCCTTCGTTCTGTCCAGGGAAAATAGAATGAGAGAGTGTGTCGGTGGAGAATGGGATGGCCTTGTTGAAGCTGAGGATCTGCCATTGCCTGGTTCACCCTCTCTTACAGGCTGAATGTTATGGCATGTTTGAGCCCTATTTCTGCTGTTTATCTATAGATAGCCTGAAGTCTGGGAGAGAAATTTTCTTCACCCTTAATCCCAGCAGAGAGACCAGTCAATTAGCCCTACTACTTAGCCTAGACATTAAGACACTACCATAAAATATACTGAACTCACTTAAAAGACTCCAGCTTTCTAGCGGTGCATGGATGTTGCAGGACACAGGGCTAGGAAAAAATGCTGGCCTGCAGATTCAGCACCCAGTTTTCAACAGGGCAAGCACACCTTATTCTTTCAGTAGTACCAGAGGAGGACTGCTGACTTGTTCACCTGTTGGAAGCATTCAGTATGGGTCAGTCACAAAACTTTTATCACATGTTGCATAACTGTAACCTGCCTGAGATGAGATCACAGAATTATTTATCTTCTAACTAACTCTTTAGATGGACATTTGAGCTACAGCCCGTCTGTCTGAAGTGGTCTCTCATGGCCTTCATTAGGTGTAGGTGGCTACTCACAGAATGAGAAGATACGTATTCTATAAGCTATGGAGGATGACTTTAATACAGACTATATTTCTAAAGGGACAGTTAAGGTTAATATAAGAATAGGACTGCTATTCTTACCTGGATTTAAATTTTCAAGTATAACACTTAAAATTTTTAAAATTTTACATTAACATTTTTTCATTAAAAAATAATATTTACACATTTGTTAAAAAAACTCCAAATGACAGCTGAGTTTTGAGCTCCCCCAGTGCAAAAGAGACATGGACATGCTGGAGTGAGTCTGGCAAAGGACCACAAACATAATGAAGCGTGTGGAGCATCTGAGGTCTGAGGAGAGGCTGAGAGAGGTGGGACTGGAGAAAAGAAGGCTCAGGAAGGATCTTCCCAATGTGTATAGCTACTTGGTGAGGCGGCAGTAAAGAAGACACAGCCAGGCTCTTCCCAATGTGTATAGCTACTTGGTGAGGGGGCAGTAAAGAAGACACAGCCAGGCTCTTCCCCGTGGTGTCTAGTGAAAGGAGAAGGTGCAACGGGAACAAACTAAACCACAGGAAATTCTGTTTAAATATGAGAAAAACTTTCCTTACCATGAGGGATGTCAGATGATGGCACAGGTTGCTCAGAGAGGTTGTGGACTCTCCATCCTTAGAGATATTCAAAACCCAACTGGTTGTAGCCCTGAGAAACTTGCTCCTGCTTACCCTGCTTTAAGCAGAGGGTTGGTATGAGGTTGTCCTGGTTCGGCTGGGATAGAGTTAATTTTCTTCACAGTAGCTAGCATAGTGCTGTGTTTTGGATTTAGTACCAGAATAATGTTGATAACACACTGATGTTTTCAGCTGTTGCCAAGTAGTGCTCAGACTACTCAAGGACTTTTTGAGCTTCTCCTGCTCGCCCAGGTGCATAACAAGCTGGGAGGGAGCACAGCTAGCACAGCTAACCCAAACTGACCAAAGGGCTATTCCATACCATATAACGTCATGCTCGGGGGGGGTTAGTTAGTTCGGTTTATTATTATTATTACTACTATTGTTATTCTTCTCTCTTATTAAACTGTCTCTATCTCAACCCACGGGTCTTACTTTTTTTTTCTTTTCTCCTATTCTCTCCCCCATCCCACAGAGGGAGGGGGGGGAGTGAGCGAGCGGCTGCGTGGTGCTTAGTTGCCAGCCGGGTTAAACCACGACAGAGGTGATCTCCAAAGGAACCTTTCCACCTCAACCCTTCTGTGACTGATCTCATAAATACTTTTGAACTACAAGCATTCTCTAGGAAATACAACTATTTAAAAGCATACAGCACCACAAAACTTTTGGTGTTAGTTATCATTTTGTCACAAATTGTGTTTGTTTTAAATTATGGATTTTTGAATAAGGAATGATTGCAGGTAATTAATTAAGTTATTCTAAAATATATCATTCACACTGCTCTTAAGTAGCCGCTTCTGCATATTAAATTGTAACTTCCTGTCAGAAGAAGGTGCACAAAGACTTTTTATATAGATATAGGGACAGCTTTGTGAGCAAGTCCTGTTTCTCCTCCTTTCCAAAGTTGTGTCATTTCTTACTAATGAAGTTTTACGGTCAGGCTGACCATACTGCCTTTTGTTTGGATTTTATACTTGGACTGTAGGTTAATTGTTATAAGAAACTTTTAAAGAACAATTAACATTAACAATGTCTTTTGCTTTTGAACATCAGGTGATACAAAATCCTGATATCCAAATTGTATAAATTATAGACCATCGCACTTTACATGTCAAATAAGCCGAGCCTGTCGTTATTTGGATATGGTGATATGGACAGCTTTACTGCTCCACAAAAAGTGAATGTGACACCCTTATTCATTTGTACAAAGTCAGATTCTAAAAATCCTAGGCTTCTCTTATTTCAGTAATTGTTTTCCCTGTGTGAGGTTTGCCCAACCAAGAGATGAATTGGCTCTCTCCTATTCCCCATTCATGGCACTGCACCTCAGCTGAGCTTTCTGATATATTTTAATTATTGCACTGCCTGTATTTGAAAATAGCCCATAAGCATGTTTAGTGTGGCAAGTACCTAAAATCTATTTATATTACCAATATTTTTCAGTGTTACATTTCATGCTACGTCTATTACAGCTATTCCAAATCGCCTTGTCGTATCCACAACAGCCTGCCAACCGGAGTGTTGAATAAGAGGATTTAACTCTGAAGGGATCTCTCTCCCTGAAGTAACTAGCTCACACAGACTTCAGAAAGGGATGTTTTGCCTGCCTCATCACTTGTCAAAAGAGGGTAAGGGCAGAGCTATCAAAAGTATTCTCTGATGTAATGCAGTGAGTATGAGCCTCCTAGAAAGCTGCAAGTTGTAGGTGTCACAGTCACATCCTGTAGTGTTATCATCGCAGAGCCCAGTTTCGTGTGAACTGTAAGGTCAAATGATCTTTTAAGTGAATTTAAAAGATTTCTGCCTGAGAAAGCAGTAACAAGCAACCAGCCTTTTAAATATGCCATTGAATGCCTTTCCTGTTTCATCAGCAGCACTTTGAGCCACGGCTCAGTAACTAAAGTGCACTGACAAGTTTTCTTCATGTTATACTATTTGCAATTTTTAGTGCAGACCAGAAGTGAATCCGGTTACTAGCTTGGCATCCACAGAGCCTTATATTCATGCATAAATACAAAGATTCAACATAAAGCAGTTGTGCTCATATTGGTCATCAGAGTCCTAGAAGCTGATTATGAAAATGTGGCTATTTGCATATAAAAATAATCTGAAAGGTACTGTTTAAATGTACAGTGTCTGTATTCAGAGCTACATAAAGAATCAGCCAGCTTACCTACATGACGTTATAAAGCAAGTCCGCTAGGTTTTCTAACTGCCTCTTTTTGACATTCTTTATCTTTTGGTTTTTTTAATTTTAATTTAGAAATATAATATTGCTGTTGTATAATGTGAGGGGAGGGGGCAAGAAAATCAGAAATATCCTTTGATAAATACAATTACAGCCATGACAGGGCACATCTAGATATTTAATGGTAGGTTCTGTTAGTAATCAGAGTCATATACAGCAGATCTAGAAAGGATGGATAGCAGAAACAAGAGGAGGTTGTAGGTACTGCTTTTCAAGTGTAACTTGAGCCTTATACTAACCTAGTTTAAGGAGTCATTTAACAATGGTTGGCTGCACTGAATTTAGCTGATTTTTTTTCACAGAAGTCTGTTTTAAAAATAATTAACTGAGGTTTAATTTATGTCATTTATTACAATGCATTTATGAAACATGCTTCTCACCTGTTGCTTGATTTTTCTGCTTCTGTGGGCTTGGGTTACATGGCACTTCATTCCAGAACATTCTTACTCAGAGTGATCTTCATTTCAATATGATCTGCCTAGCTGAAAAAGGTTTTCTTGGTGCATTTATATTGCAAAAAACTGGCAGAACTATAAACACAGCTCCAGCAGTGCTTATGAGCATAATTGAATCTCTTCCTGTTGCAGCATAAAACTATAATAAAGTGTGCATTTTTTACCAGTATAACTAAATCAATAATAGAGCTACTAGCATACATCATAGGCACCCATTATTAGCTTACTGTGAAAGTCGCATTTATTGTGCATACAAGTAGGAAAAGAGTTTATTCTTATCAATAAAATAAGACCCATTTTCAGTGCCAGAAAGATGCCCTATTTTTTTTTTTTTTTTTTTTTTTTTGCCAAGGGCAAGGAACTCTCTAAGGAACAGGCTGCACAGTGTAGCTGTTGAATGCTCATCCAGCTGCGTGCATACCCAGATTCCTTGTCTATAAACAAAAGCCTGGATGTTCTCCTTAGTGCCACCAGCAACCCTTGATATTCAAGGTTCATATTTCCTTGAAGTGCTAGATAAGGAAAGAATTTTTTCCAAACCCCTAACCCCCATCCAAGTAAGCAAGATAATATTAACATTTTTCAGTCGAGTAGTTCAAGGTCTTTAAACCAAGCTGGCCTGTTTTGCATTTTCTGTGTGAAATGCAAAAGCACAGAGAGAATTGCAATGTTCAGTGTCTCTGAACATCTTTGCAAGGGTATGTAGGTGTACATTTAATGTGCATTTGGTAGGGCTAAACCTTAGAGAAAACATTTGCAAAATCAAAGAGCTGCAAATTCAGCTCAGTGACCTGGCGAGAAGTCCCTGTGGCTTTGCAGGAGGATGAGGTCGCAGCAGAAGGCCAGACTTATCCTAGGCCACCTCATTTTTGCTGCAGGCCTCCTTGCTCCTGGTCTGCAGAGTCCTGACCTGCCACAAGCCTGAAGGGGAATTGCTCTGCAGAACTTCTGCTTGTCCCTCCCTTGCCTGAGTGCTCCATCCCCTTACTTCCACGGGTAGTAGCAGAGTGCATGGCCCATACTGACTTGACTTTCAGGTTATTGTGGTGTGAGTCATAACCCTGCTACATGCTGCATGATATCTGCAAGGGTCAGGGTACAAGCAATGTGACCGGGGAGGTGCTTTGCCTCTTGGTTGGATGTCAACACTCAGCCACTGGAAGAAAACCGAGAAGAAATTGTTCAGGGACTCTGGTTCTTCTCCCCAAGCTCTCTAGTACAGTTGGAGGAGTATTCAAGTTACACCTGTTTAGGGAAGGTGTAACCTCTGACTTGGGCTGCCTAGCTGGCTCAACAAGCAGGAACGGGTCAGAGTGATGCAAGCCCTGCCCATGCCCTTCCCTGTCAGACTATTTGTTCCCTCATAGGTATCAAGCAGAGTCTGAAGCTTTTAAGCAGGGAGGAGGTTAAAACAGACACACAACCATCTTTGAGAGCTACAGACAAAAATAACCTGGCATTATTACAGTATTTTTACAGAAATACATTTAGTTGGTCTATTTCGGAAAAGGATGCCCCTGTAACGCAAAACATGGAATTCACAAGAGCAGGCAGAAGATAGAACAGGTATTTGGTGAATGGCTACTGAACCAATGATCAAATATTGCGGTGCTAGGACAAGTTTGTTAATTTTCAGCAAAGACCAGCTGAGAGTCAGTCTTGCAGTAGAAAAGGATGCTGACAGTGTTTTATAGAAAGGAAGCTTGCTCATCTGTACTATTGAAAAGGCCAATATATTCACTGTGTATGAATTTGGTTTTGAGGTGTTTCCAGGAAAAATACAATAGTGAATAAAGGGTGCTTCATCCACAAAAATATATTTTCAAGTGCTCTTAGAAATGAAACAGTCACCAGCTCTTATGACACTGATTGCTTAAAAATGGATCCTTTGAAGGGAAGGAGGACAATAAACCATTCTTGCAGGAAGCCTCAGTCACTAGCAACATTGGCCAAGTTTAAAATTTGCTGGAGAGTAGGAGCTGAGGATGTACTAAATCATATTGGTCTTAAGATTACAACTGGAAAACAATAGATTATTTTCATGTCACTGGACAAAGTTAGATTCTTGTTCTGCTCATGAGCAGCCTATTAACAGCTTTTAAAATTGCAAAACAAAAAAAAAAGCCCTCTCAAATGCGTCACAAATTGGAATTACTTGTACAAAACATTCATCAAACAAGTTAAAGCTAATGCCTGTTGCAAGTATTCCTCGGAGTATTTGACATTTGTGCCATGATATTTGTGTGCTGTGTGACATTGATGATGTATGTGTGCTGCACGAGCGAGTGACTCACTCAGAAGGTTGCTGCTGTTCTGCCGTGGGTTGACTATGTCACCCCGGTACAGGGAGGCACTGTGCTCCCCTTGTGCCAAAGCTCTGAGAACAAGGGGAGGTGGGAGACGAATGGTGCCTCCGTCCTCTGCTGCTCTGGCCCTTCACTGGTGACATTCCAGGTTTTGATTAAAGAAATTTCAGCTGCCAGTGTGACATACACTTTGGCAGATAAGCAAAGAGAGTCTCTAGACTCTTCTCAGAGAGCTAACAAGAGGTGAGACCCATGATGCAAAAAAATCATTTTACGATGTTTCCCAAGATTTCCACTTGTCTCAGAGCATTAGGAAGAGTTTTGAAGTCCCAGCTCCAGGAGCTGTGTGAATTAGAGGCATATATAAACTCAGATTAAATGTCTATCTTCAGTTTTGAAGCAAAGTGCTTGAAGACATCATCCAGAAATATTCTAAAGTTTCACTAAGCAAAACAAACAGATAGCAAATAAAAAAGGATCTACATGCTTAGGCCAGCCTTCTCATTCTGGGGACCTGAATCATGACTTCTGAATGCTTGGGTTAGCAATTCTGTATTTAGCAGTGACCAAAATGTTCAAAAATAGCTTCTTGCTATTTATGCAGCTATATTTAAGCTTGGTATAAGCCACGCTAAGCTGCTAAAAAAAGAAACCCAGACCTTGGCAGTTAGCAGGGCATGTCCACAAAGATCAATATGCAGCATCGCCTCTTGAATCTGAAGTTCTCTACTGTGGCCTCTCTGCAGTGACAGGCTGATGGGAGCTGCTCCAAAGCACTGCTCCTCCTCTTCTATCACTCTTCCTTTAAGTGTGATGCAAAAAGCAACAGTATTGAAATTGACTGAACTTTCAAAAGGGCAGGTTCACCAGGGAAAGATTTTATTTCCTTTTAAAGTGAAAAAACCTGTGATCTCATAAGCTATGTAATTGGAAAACTGTGGCAAGTGTTCCTGACTGAACATAGACAAGCCTTAGCCAATTACCTGCATTTCCTGCTCTTGTCTGCCCTGGTCTGATTTATTTGTTAATCTTATCCACTCACATATGTGTTATGTTTTAGACAATTGGTTCTTTGGAACAGAAACCATCACTTTCCATATTTTTTTAAGACAAGAGTGGATAATCTGACTGGACTTTTTCACTTGTTATATTGTAAGTGTTAAATAAATAACAATTTTTGTCAATTCCTAGTCTCAGTGTTGTGTCCAAAGCTATAATAGGAAGCAAGTGAAGTACCAGAAATCAATTTGTTCAGGCCTCAATCTGGGAGACTTCCTAATTCCAGAATACAGGGTTTGAAAGCTGACATCTGGAGTGATACAGATAAGTTTTCTTCTCTACCATATGTGCCTTCTGACATGTATATGGACTTTAGATGGAAATTAAGACTGTTATGTTAAAAATGTGTCCCTCCTGTTATATGTTGGCAGTCTCAACACTACAGAAACTTCTTAAAACTCCTCCAGTCCAAATCCCAAATACGGGTACTTTAATGTCCAGAACCAGAACCTGGCCAACCCTTACTCGGAGTAGCCACCAGCCTCTTCTCACCCTCAGCTGCACCTCCTCAGGCCACCAGCAGCTCCCCCTGTGCTCGCCCAGGAGAGCAGGACAGACCACAGGTGGGTCTGTCACTGTATTGATCAGTACAAAAAACCCCTCTAACCCAAAGCAAAAGAAAAGTCTGTAAAAAGCAAATATATACTGCTCAGAACAGGGAGCTCTTGTGGGAGACTCTTTTTCTCTAAAATAAAACAGAGCAACATTGCAATACACTGGCCTGTGTGCAAGCCTATGCCCGCACTATTGCCTGGAAGATACGATGTTGGAAATTTCTCCTTGTCTCATTTTGATTTTCAAGTGACTTATTCTGCCTAGAAGTCCTGTATGTCCTTCCTTTCTAAAACTTGTACCATGCTGCCTCTGTGGTGCAAAATCATATGTCATGTTATTTGAGCTATTTACTGCTGTCTGTACATTTCTTATCTGTATATATGTATATGAATATGTTACATACACTTTCATGGGACATGTCAGTAAAATATACTGGCATATGCAACTCTGGTAATGAATTTAAAGATTAGTAGGTTTAAAGCTATGCCAAAGGCGTTTTGGATGACTGTATTTGCCCAATGTAGCTAGCTGTGTATTGATGTTTTGATAGCTCCTGCATGGCAGATTCTTGCACATTATTCAATAGAGCTTAACTTTTCATTAAATATGTACAAGAAGGACATGGAAACATCCCTGATTTTTATCTCTCTGGTCTCCTTCAGGAATCAGCTGCCATTGTTCTGGATTATATGGGAGATGGGATCTTAGAATCACTCCATTTTACACCATTAGTGTATCAGTGAGAGCTTAGGACATTGCCAAGTAGTTTCTCCAGTTAGTGTTAGAAATTACGATTGTGTGTAAGATAAAAAAAAATATGCGGAGTGAACTATGCAAATAACTATGCAATGTGACCCACCACAGCAGTCCTTCTGCATCAGTTCCTTCTATGGCTTTAGCTCTGTAGAAGTTAAATCCTGCTCTCCATTCAACATTCACACCAGCTACCTGGGGAACCACCCTTTTAAGACTACCTGTAAAAATAACAGTAAGAATTTTTTCGAATTAGTTCTTTTAGCCTGTTGCTGATATATATATATATTTATATACATAAATATTGCAAAATAAGGATAAAAATTGCAAAATACTTGGCTGTACTTTTTTGATATTTGCATGCTATGTAGCTCCGTCATTTTAAAAAAGAGACAAAACCATTTTATTAATGGCAACTGCTATTATGCTACTCAGTTGCCTAATGAAATGCTTTAGAGTGAAATGCAAAACCCACATGCGCTTCCAGAGGATTCAAAAAATGTGATTATAATAACACAGAGTCTGTTTGTCAGTCCAACTTCCAACCCTGTACCCAGCAGGAAAAGTCACAATGAACGTAAGCATGGAAAAAAATATGTAAAAGATCCTTGCTAGTATTACATTTGTGCATCTGTAGGGACAAGGATGACAGTTAGCCAGGCGCCCTGAACACTCAATTTCTCCTTTGAGAGAAACTGCCTTCACAGTTTTTTCTCTACAAAGACGCCTCTGAGCTTGGATTCTTTCCTATGGTGCTGAATGCCAGCTTGTTCTGCAAAGAGAAGGAAAGGATTTAAAAGGACATGGAGCTAAAGGACTTCTGGATAGATGGGCAATTATAACAAAAGAAAGTTTGCATTATGAAGAGAGGCAGAACTTCTTACTTCATCACAGCATCTGCACAAGATCATTTATTTCTGTTAAATAATTTCCTTTGCTTTAATGCCCTTCTTGTGTCCTCAGTGACTCCTCTACCTGTGAAACTAAAGAGCT
Source organism: Egretta garzetta (assembly GCF_000687185.1). Taxonomy (NCBI): domain Eukaryota; kingdom Metazoa; phylum Chordata; class Aves; order Pelecaniformes; family Ardeidae; genus Egretta; species Egretta garzetta. Next base: position 390,801 of record NW_009259482.1, on the reverse strand, counting down.
GTTAGAATGGCAGGAGGAGGCCCTCATCAAAATTGTACGACCCAGCTTTTTTTTTTTTTTTTTTTTTTTCCTCTGCACTAAGACCATATGACCCTGGGAGACTGGTTGAAAGCATTGAAGCCTTCTCTTCAGTTCTTGGTATTTGGGAAGTGGTTTGCCCATCAGCACAGCAGGTGGGCTCATTGGTTCAGCTCATCCGCCAAACTTCTGCGCTGGCTGGTCAGAGAGGCCTGGCAGGCTCCCAGAGCTGCAGCTTTGCACTCAGGCCAGGAGAAGTCGCACCTTTTTCCATTTCCATCTAAACCCATCGCATGGCAAGGCCAAGCCATTTTCCTCAGACCCTGTCTTGGGCCAAATAAAAGCCAGGCTTGCTGTATGTTCGCTGGCCACTCTCCGAGGAATGATTTACTGCCTGACTCATTTATTGGGCAGCAGCCCTCCTGGGTGGAGGGAACCAGCTGGGGCACCCCAGCCAGCCAGACACCCCCTGGGTGACTGGGCCTGGCATTCACAGGTCAGGCTGGGGCAGGAGATGAGGAACCAGCAGCAGCAGGACAACGGGGTAAAGATAATTTACAGAAAGGAGACTGCTCCTTCCCACACTGGTCTGTAGCCAGGGGCTCCGTAGCCAGCGGTGACTCAGGGGAGTGACTCAGAGGTGACCTGTGATGGACCTCGCCTCTGAAAGTATCTGCTCTTCTGACCAGAGTTATTACGGATGGCCAGCTGAGAAGAACAGCCACTGTGGGACATTCCTCAGTGCGGATGGGAGCTGTGGGGTTGTCTCTGGGGTTGGAGAGGCTTCGCTTCCCTCGCCCTTTGGCACAGACCGCCCTGCCATCTGCTAGGGACCACCTCTGGCAGCAGGTCTCCCCGCTTACACCGTACGTCTGGCCTCAGCCAAGCCCTCAGGGCTTGTGTCACAGGGAACGCAGAGCGGTCACAGGTCCAACGCTGGTATGCGGCCGGAGGTGTGGGAGCTCGCGCGAGCCTGGGTGGGAAGGAGCACCACCAGCAGAGGAGTGGGAAGCAGCCACACCTCTGGCCGTCGGCGGATGGCCTCCTCCCTGCCAGCCTGTTAGTCACGCAGCCGGGTGGTACGGACCGTGGCTGCTGACTGCAGCTTTGGGCATGTCTGCTACCACCGCAAGTCACATCACCCCAGTCTCCTCTGCTGCCTTAGTCATTTCGATCTGCTTTGTAAAGGGAAGTCAGGTGAACCCTTACGATGAACCGGATTAAAAGATTATCACCCCAGCTGTTTGCTGCTGCTTCACCGCTCCAGCGCTTCTACTGCGCAGCTCTTCTGTTCTGTGAAATTCTATGAACGAGAAAACAAACCCACCCGTTAATGGCAGAATGGGGAGGGATGGCTTAGCGCTGTGAATAGTCTGGGGGATAATCTGGCCTCAGGGACAGCTGAAACATTTTATCTGGCTTCCATCTAAGACAGGTTTTATTTGGAAACAGCTGTAATGGCTTAAAACATTACCATTTCCTAGCTACCCCTTGCAGCGTAGGGTTTTTCTGCTGCAGACTGCTGCCCGTCTAACGGAGCTTTGCTCCCAGGTTGCTTGCCTATACGTGAGGCCGTCAGCTTAGACTGAGCCCCAGCAGATGGGGGCTTTTAAGCTCAGCCAACCACCTTTGCCCAGAGGCTGGTGCGTGGGACTCGGTTGGTGTGCTCTTTTAAGAGAGCCACCCCTCAGAACAGAGAGCTGAAAACAAGTGGCCAAATGTAGGCAATAGTATCTCAAAGCACCAAAGCTGTTTGTACTCCGAAGGTTAAGCCACCCTGTCTGTCAGTTTAAATTCCAGATACTCTGAATTTTCTATGTACTTGCAAATGGAATATTTTAATAATTAACCAAAGTGGTTTTACAAAAGCAAAATATATTTTGATTATTTTGTGGATATAGAATGATTTTTTATGTTTACCCCTGGTACATCTCTGAAAATTTCAAATTTGCACGTATTGGATGTATAACTCAGAAAAGCTGCAGCACACCATCATATTGGATTTATTTGCCAGCAAGATCCTCTCAAAATACAGAAATTATTTAAGTTCTAACTGCACTGAGGTAAACTTGATGGTTTGCTAACTTCATGTAAGTAACTGTAATTAACTTATAGTAATAATATGTAAGCACTTCAGTCAATTTTTCTAGGATGCAGAGAGGGCTCTGAAATTTTAAGATGATCCAATCTGATTGCTGGTTCTCATGTAGGATAACAAATACACTTCCCCAACACCAGGGAAAGAAAAAGAGAAGAGAGAAACAAAATTATTGTCTCACTTCCCCTAAAAAACAGCTCCCAATCTAACCTAAAGCACCTCTGGAAATGTGTCACACCTTTGGGGCTTCACAGATTAGGAAAGAACCAACAAGCAGAAAGTCCTATTTCTTGACCAGGAAAGAAGAGCTGACTTTGTCCTGGAAACACAGAGGTTCTTTTATATTTAAGTTAAACTGAGTCCTACAGTGATCTGGGCAAACTCACAAAGGCTAGGCATTTAAAATACCAGCTCCCCCACATGTTCA
>NW_009259482.1:354758-387852 GCF_000687185.1 Egretta garzetta | reverse complement strand
TTGAGGCTCACCAGTAACTCATGTAGCCATAACCCTGAGCAGGTAGGGGATGCTTTTAATTTTTAAAGCTGTTAGCAAGCACGAACTCACTACACAGACATCGAGGAAGCAGATAGGCACATGTCATCACCCTCATTTTACTCACAGGGAGCATAAGCACTGCATTACCCAAATCGTGCATCATCAGGTGCTGGGGTTAAGCGTGCAGGACGGCAGTGGCCACCCCACAGGTGCGGTAGCTGCCCCACAAGGGCGCCGGGGCCAGGGGTGCCTGCAGAGGGTGGCAGCTCCCCTCTGCTCCTCCACGGTCTCCCAGGGGAGCTGGAACAGGAGGTGGTGTGGAGCTGCACGAGATGTTACCTGAGAAAACTGAATGGCACTTTGCAATGAGTGTGAGTGACCGAGGGTTTTAGCCTTGTCGCTTTCTTGGTTGCCTAACCTCGGTCAAGATTTTTTTATTCTTCGCACCTCCATTTTACCTTCTCCTGACCTGCTCAGCTGTACAGCACCAAGCCGTGGGTCCCAATGTCCACTGGGAGAACTCATGGCAATACTGATCAGGATGATAATAGTCATGATTAATACGAAACTATTATTTTGACTGTGGCATCTTGCAAAACAAAAGAAAACCAGAGCTACCAAAGCAATCAAAAAACCCAGGCAAGACTGGAACTCAAAGAAAGCAAAACACAAAAGTTTAAAGAAAACTTCTCTACTTACTGCATATATAACGTCCTGTTCCACAATTGTGCTGTGCCGATCGTAGACTGGGGTCCAGTGGCTTGGGTGGAGTGGCAGTGGGCAAGAAACAGACTGCAGAAGCAGCAGGATCAGATTTAAAGGTCACCAAGCTCATTCACTTTGGAAAAACAAGTGAACACTGTGATACTGTGAACAACACTGTGCCTACTGTCTGATACCCCACTCCCCGTGACTGTTATCCTACTCCTTTTTCACTGTCATTACAATATATTTCTCAGTGGAGAACTGTGAAACATCAGACATCAGAGGAAAAAACGCAGAGTAGCGAAGGAAATAGCTTGCCTACATGTCGTCCGTGGTGGAAGGGTGATGTGCAGGTACTCACACTTTGTGGAGACCATGACTTGCTGCTGGTTCCACATAATAACAAACCAGCCTGAGAATGTATGAAGAGCTGGGTATTGAAATGATTTTTCCTACCCTAATAAGACACATTTAAAATGGAAGCTGTGTGTCTAATTTTCAATTTACTTTTCTGAAAAATGCTATTGTTTCCTTTCAGGTTCCCTAAACTTGTTTTCCTCCAAGGTCCTGTAACTCAGTTCTAAGGCATACGCACCAGATAACAAAAGGCTTGACAGAAAGCGCATGGGGGCTGTTGGAAGTAGTTCCTTGACACTGCCTGCAGGTGTTTGGCCAAATAACTTAGGAAGAGAAAGGGGGTCCCTACCCCAGCTCCTCCCAGTGGTGTTGCAGGGCAGCTACAGGCATCATAGGCCAGGTGGGAAACCTGTCAAGGTGAGCCAAGGGGCAGGGGACTCTCCCTAGAGCACTTTCAAATTGGGTGGGGGAGTGTGTGTGTGTGCGGGCTACCACCTAGGGGCATGGGACTCACAATGGGATGCAGGGGAAGAACACCTTAGGATTGTACAATGCTTATTTTGGAATGTTTAGGGGAGGAAACAAAGGCAGGGAATGGGAGGTTTTAACATTTGGGGAGGAACAAGTGTGGGAAAACAGAGGAAAAAGGGGATAAAAGGGGCCGATAGCGTGTGAACGGATGTGTGGTTAGTACACTTGTCCAGCCACGCTCTGCACCTGATCAGCACTCTGTCCCCTCTTCCCATTAAACTCCAGTTCTAATTTTCTGGGTGAGGGAGTCTCTTTTTTGTGTGCACATCATGTGTATGGAGGTTTAAGTGCAGCAACAACTGGAATGAGACCATGGGGTCATAGCGGCAAACGGAGCGAGCAGTGTGTGTATATTGTGTGCAAGCGTGTACGTCAGTGTGTGGTCACCAGCAAGTACCAAGCCCAACTCGCCAGTGAGTAAGGTGGGGGCTTGGGAGCTGATTATCAAAGCAGACATAAACCTGGCCCAGTTACTGCAGAGATCAAAGAGGCTAAGCGCTGGTTACCGGGAGGACGAGCGGGTCCCACGGCCATGTGGCTGCCTGTGTGTGTACGTGTAAATGTGAACGTGGTTGTGTGCACGTGTTGGGAATGTGTGCTCAGCCTCGCGACGGGCTGGACCTGGGAACACTGAGCCACTGCAGCTCCGTCAGGCTAATGGATTTGGCAACCCCCCCAAAAAGTATACATATATGTATTCAAAGTCAGTAAAACAAAAGTGAATAATATTTCCTATTGATATATTGTTCTGAATCTTCATCTTTCCCTGTTATATGCCTCATCATACACTTCACATTTTTCATTTGCTGCAGTTACTGTGATATTTATGGAGTCAGATTTTTGCAAGCAGGTTTTCAGGATTCATAAAATTAGTTTGAGACCCTCAAATACATGTCCTTTCATTAGCCCCACTGTTTTTTTCCCTAAAATGTGTTTGCACATTAAATAAAATGTTAAGGCACCTTTCTTAATTAATGGGTACTGAGGTCTTCTAGTTCAAATTGGTGTGAAAGCTTGATTTTTGGCCTGCTTTTTTTCATGCATTTCATAGCATTTTCATAGCTTTGTCTCTCATTGCCCTTTTGTTGCCAATGTTTGTGTCATTGCTTTCCTAATTGCTTAGTCTTCTTCCACTTTTTATTTCATGGCTGCTCCTCTTTTCTCACGTGTGTTTAATGAAGCAGGAATCTAGCAATACACTTACTAGGGTCAAACTTTAGCATGAGTAAGATGAATTCAGGGCAAAGTTATTCTGAGCAGTTCTCATTTCAATACTCAATGATTTTCTTAGGGAGAGAAAGTGCCAGTGATTTCGTTATCTGGCTCCCAAGCTGCAAGATGCAAGTAAGACCGTGAATTTTCTTACCTTTACTCTGACCTTCCTTGTCATCATTCCTGGGTTTATTGTTGCAGGCTGGTTCAAATTAGCAAGACACCATTCATATTATGGGAGCGATCCAGCTCTGGAAATAAAGGCTACAGTTCTCCACCACATTTCTGTGCCTTCGCAAATGAAAACAGGTGAAAGCCTGTCTCTGGGTATCATGTTTAAATTCTCCATCGCCCAGCTCTCCTCTTTCCATCAGCGCTGACATTTCAATCTTGAATCACTTCTTCTTTTCCTTTCTGGTCCTTTTAATCATTTCAACAAGGGAGAAAGAAGTGCAAAAAGAGAAGGGACTGGAATCAAGTTTCCATATAAATTTAGCTCAGTGGAATGGGCAAGGAAGTAGCAAAGGAGTTGTGAATTAACTCGGTTAATAACCAAATACCTCCTGCCTACATGCGACAGTGTGGTTACTAGGATCTTTATCATTTTGGAACTTGTGCCGTTATGTCTTTTTTTCAAATAAAATGTCATAAGCAGCACACTTCAGACATCCACAGAACATTGCTTTTTTAAAGAAAACTTGTACAGATACATAGTGAGATCAAGGGATGGACTGGATCAGCAAAAATTCAGTTTCAGTGCTTTTAAAAGCACTACTTTAACTTCCATCCTTTAGGCTGATCTGGACATCAAGGCAGATTCAGTGGCAAAAAAAATGTTTCAGTACTGTCTTCTGCCCAAATTGAAGTGTGATTTCAGATCACATGCCTATACTTACACTATATGACTTTTTGCTGCCTGAGGACAAAAAAACTGGCTCCCACATCTTTTATATAATGCTCAGTTAATTGCAACCACAGTATAATATTTTGTAAATTCGAGGTAGACCAATTAGAAGGTACATGGAAGCTACATGCATTTTATTCCTCTTCTTGCTTTTTCCCTCAGGAAATGAAAGCGATTTGTGGAGAAGGAAGAGATTTTCATTGTTGTTACATATTCTTGAGCTGTGATTTTCAGTCCTTGCTCTCTTCAGTGATAAACAACTAATACAGTGGAGCATGACGAAAAAGTGATAGAAGTAAAAAAGGGGCATAACTGTTGAAATGAAAGAGTATCAGTGGAAGTTAGCCATGTCTGTGTTAATGTCACACCTGTGCAGGCTTAAATTGGGAGATCTCCTGCGTCCTTGGAAGATGAGGATCTTCTTCCTTATGGACTTCACATGCTGCCTGCTACTGAAAAGACCTGAATATGTGTTTGTGTGCGTGTGTGCTTCCAATGGGAAAAAGTGTACTTTGTGTTTTTTCTTCTTGCCCCCAGACTTGATTACTGGAAGAGGTATTAGGACTTCAGAAAAATGTGTGTCATTTCTCAATACAGTATCCTGTATGTAGGGTAAAAGAATAGCTAAAAAGGGCAATAGAGATATTTGTCTTGTTTGTGAAGTCTGACTCAAGACATCTTGAACCACAAATAAACTGAATTTGTCCACAAAAAGCAATATTAATAATATACTAGCTTTTTTAATACCAGGGTCTATATTCTCAGTAGCAGAAGCATGGACTATTTTTCTAAGAAAACAAATTATGGATGATAATGTCCAAGAGATCTCACTGGACTAACTTGAGTTTTACAGAAGTTTAGGCTTGGATGCCATACCTTAAGTAGCAGATATTTTCTTGAGAAAATAGTCTTTTTGTTAACGGACTCATAATAGTGCTTTAGTAGAAGCATAAAAAAGTTTCCTTGCTATGAACTGAGAATGTTGATATAGCATTGCAAATAGACCAGGTATTATTCAGTTTCTTTTCTTTATGCGCGTACATTTTAAAGTCTGCTCAGCTGTCTGTACCAGATTGCAGAGGATGATATTTTGACTCTGTTGAAGTCTGTGACAACTCCCCTTGACTACAGCGGCACTTTGATGATCTCATTTTCATGTACACATTGAAGGAAATATAGGTGTCGTTCATTTATTCGCCTGTTCAGCATTTTTATTTTGGTTTGTGCAGAGGAAAGAAGTTCTTACCAGTTAATGGTATGACAATAAAAACTAAATAATAAGAAGAATAAAGTGCTAAGTTATAAATTTAACACAAGGAAGTGTCAAAAAACCTGTTTGGATGGTATGAACATATCTGTAATATGGAAAATGAGGAAAATTTGTCAAAGTGTGTATGAAGGCCACTAGCATGGAAAACTGCATAAATGAATGCTCTATCAATTGTGCATCCTGGCTAAAAACTTTGAGTGGCAAAGCTCCTTAGATATTGCAATCATCAGAAGTAACAGTCTGCACCACAGTACCTCAAACGTCACCACAAAAAACATCACACACATCACAAAAAACATCACACATGAGCTGTCCTGTTTCAAGAAAATGTCAAAATGCTGAAACTTTAGCAGCTTCTGGGGCTCTTCATAGCCCGCTGGGTGACTCCTGCCTAGAATGTAAAATATCTGTACACTCCTGTAAAATTCTTTTCCCCACAGTCTCCTCCTTTTCCAGGCAAGGGAAAGTACTTAACTTTTTTGTTCTCTTAGCTAAATTCTGCCACCTGATTGTCAGTTTTTGTCCCCTCATAACTTAATGAAATGGCTGAAGCATTAGGCTACCTGGGTATGAGACAGAAGAAACATCAATAAAAAGAGAAAGGCAGCACACAGAAAAGTCTGCAGTCATATATAAAACGTCGTATTATGGCAGAAGAGACTGCTTGACTACCTTGTCCAAAGAAAGGGTGTGTGGTCACAGCCCTCTGACCACAAGGATCTTGATGACAAATCAGTTATCTCATATAGTCTCTCAGCAGAAAATAAATAAATAAATAAATAAAAAGGCCCAAAGGTTCTCTGGTTTTCCCATCCCATTAATGGCGAGCACATTGAAGTGGAAAGAGAACTTGCTTAGCATATTCTTGAGAACAGATGGAAGTGAAGCAAGCTCTCTTTCAATGGGACTTTGTACACCGTAGGTGGATTTATCTGATCAAATGCAGAGATCTACAGTGTAGATGTCTCCTGCCAAGTTCATCACACTAAATTCCTTTTGTAGTCAGTGAGAGAAATGAGAATTCCCAGGATGTGGCCCATCCCGAAGTAGACATAGATGTTCAGTCAGGCAAACTGTTTCCAAATACTTATCCCTCAATTGATTGGAAAGGGAATCTGAAGGCTGACTAATTAGTCACAGACTAGTTAGAAATCAGTATTTACCCAATATCTTAACTTTATCTTACGTTAGGTAAATTGAATTCCACACTGCATTTCTTCTTTATTAGGAGCAGACACCAAAAGACTTTCTTGTATATTCCCCAGGAATGGTGCTGCCATTTCACCTGACTGTACACTGGGGCTCAGAGGAGAGGTGCTGAGTTTCAGAAAATCTGCCTTTTAGAGAGTCCCTGCATCCTCCTCTTCTTGTTGCATTGTTTATCCCCTATAGTAATCCCAGACTTCACTGTCTGAACTTGGTGACTACAAGAACAAAAAAATCTTATTTTGGTTGTCCTTTCCAAAGCTCAAGTCCAAAGGGCATACCTTGTTTTTCTGCTAATTTAATTGCCCTGATATCCAGTAATGCCATAAATGCTTGAATATCTAAAATATTTGAGAACATTTGGTATATTCTCAGTGCAGAAGAGATGAAACATTAAAATGGCAAAATTAGCTTACAGGATAATTCCATTATCAGAGAGCTTGAAAACATAAAGCTGGGCTTCTTGAAACCTGTTTGATAAGATTCAAACCTTCTACAAAGGTTCAAACTTTGAAGTTTGAACTTCAAACTGGAACAGGAAAATGAGACATGGGTAAGTGGCCTAAGACACAGTGACCTTTGTTTTGGGGATTGCGGTCCCATCCTTGTTCCAAGTGCCAGACGACACAACTTCCTGGGCATATGGGATTACAGAGAGTTGAGGTCCAAGATACTACAAAGTTTCAGATAAAAATATGTTATCTGTCCTACCCCTCTCTCCTACAACAGTGCAACTTTTTCCTTAAGACTTCTTTTCAGCTGACCTATTCCTGGGCTTTCTTGTTATGCCATGGCAGATTGTTCTTCATGTCTGTTCTGAGTCTTTCAAACTTAAATTTAAGCTTATCCATCACAAGTACAGAGCCTCTTACACATCTGAAGGTTTCTATTGTGTCTACCCATTGCCACAGAACTGCAAGTTTTTGCTTGATGTCAAGCAACCCGTGTCTTGCAGGCTTTCTTCAGAGAACATTTCAAGATAATTGACCCTTTTTAGTGATCTCTCTCAAACTGTCTTTGGAAATGCTGTGACAAAACTGGACGATTTTGGTACTAAGCCCTCTTTGGCTTGTGAAAAACTGGAATGCTCAGTCTCTTTCTCGTGGACTCGCTATATACATCTAGCTATTTTCCACTCCATTTTGCATAACTATTTTGTCTGGGTAAAATGAAGGTCTTGCACTTCCCTGTTTTCCTGACTGCTTCTCCAGTTTGTCAAGATAACGTGGAATGCTACTTCTGCCCTCAAGTGTACCTGAACACAGTCAAGCTTTGGGTCACTGTTAATTATTCCATCATACAGCTGAGCCATGGAGACTCTAAAAGAGTCTGGTTGGTAAAGAAATTTGACCTCTGAGGTCAACCACCAGCACTATTGTGCATTTTGCAGTGTTTTCAGTCCTTCTTTCTTGAAAACAGCAGTTGCATAACAGCTCTACATTGTTAAGCCAAAGGACAACTGAACCTTACCTACTGATTTTTCTCCCTCTCCTCAGTTGTTTTTCCCCATCTGTGATGAGTCTGGTTCTCAGGTGGCACCTACCTCCCTAGGTGAAAGCATCTCTGCTCTGTCTGTGAAGCTAGGAAATTCCACAAGTGGAAGTCAGTTTTGATAAGCCACTGGGACTCCAGGCAGAGCCTCCCTCCCGGGAGACTGTGCACTTCTAAGTTTTGCCAGGTGCTTTCAAATAGTTTTCAGTGCAAACAAACTTTTGTTAGGAGACCCTATTGAAGAGACTTAAGTTAGAGAGAATGCACTCTAAATTCTGTGAAATTCCACGGTCTTGTAAATGGTATTGCTTTCACGTTGTTACCAGAGCTGTAAGAGTTAAGAACAGCCTTCCTGGTCAGAATAGTAGGTAGGAGGTAGATATGCTTTCAACATGTGCAATTTTACAATGGACTTTTATAGTTTTTTATGTGTGATGGCATGGTGCAGCTCTTCAGTTGCAGGGAACTAGACTGAAGGTCCTTTTCAGTCCTGTATTCCGTATCTTGTAGGCAAGCCCTTCATAGCACAGGCAATTGGAGTTGAACACGTGGACTCCAGGATTCTGCTCAGAGACATTGCCCATGATTTTCAGCAATATTACCTCCACCTTTAGTTAAACAAAACGAGGCATGGCGATTTCAGAATAAAAGCATATTTAGCAAGATGAGAGTGTCTTCACCTTGCTAAGCACCCAGTACAAACATTTAAATATTATATTGTAACATCTTAGATTCCAGGTCATGTTTGGAGATTAAAAAATGGAGATGGGAACTGAGGAAATTATTAACTCAATTTGCCACATTTCTTTGCTGATGTGTAACTCCAGTGGGAATCAATAACACTCACATGCACAGCTTCCAGCCCCAGCTGGCTGGGCCAAAATGGGGATTAGCAAAGTTGTCTTTCTCTTGCCTTTCCATGCTCTGGTAAGACTTTTTTGCCTTACATTTGAATTAGTAAAGTTAAAACCAAGTATTTTCGGAATGCAGTTTGTGAAGTCAGGTTGTGATTTTCAGATTTGCTGACCAGCTGCCACAGTCACAGCAAGAACATCAGACCCATGGTAGCTGAGGACTGCAAAAAATCAAAGACCTTTATTAAGGTATTCAACTATTGCCTGAAAATGGTGATATGTGTATTTAAAGCACAAATGGTAGTAACTTTGTTCCACATTAAGGACCTGAACGGAATCTGCAGCTCTCATCTTTGAGAAATATCTTTTGTAGAGGCTGGCATAGGCATGAAAATGGGAGCCATGCTCCTAACAAGCTGCTGCAAGATTCTGTATGATTTAGGGATGGGCTTAAGATACAGAACTTAAGCACCACACCTGAGTGGTACTTGAGTATCAGCCTTGAGAAATTAAGCTGCAGTCAAGCTGGTGTGAAAACAGCTGGCTAGGACAGTGCTAGAGGAACTGCCGTAATTAGATACCCTGTTACCCAGGGTCACCTCCCTGGTTATCCCTTTATAATTACCTTTTGGGAAAGGGTGCAGTCTAGACAAGGAAGTCTTTCTGATGTTCTTAGAGTCTAGAAGTCTAGAAAAACCCCTATTTCATTTCTGCTAAAACATCTATTAAACCCTATTGAAATGTGGATCTAGTCCTGTATCTGTTTATCGCCTCTGTTGCTATGAAATATTTCAAAATTTAGCAAACCTAATTTTAATCCTCCTTCTCTGAAATACAAACTTTTAAAAAGCAGCTAGAACAAAGGCACAGAACATTCACTCTTTTCTATGACTACATGTTGATGAGGCTTGCTTATTGCATATAAAAATAGGAGCAAAATAGGCTTTTAGCAGATTAAAATATAATTTTCAGTTGCCTAGATGTGGCGGGATTTGTTTTTCAACAAAATATAACTGGATTTACAAAATACTAAGCAATATGGTAAACTTTTAAAAAGATTTATGTTGGTTTTTAGCTTATCTGTAAAAGCTTTGGGAATATGGGGTAAACATTTCACTTTACAATCAGCTTTCGTGTAACATCAGAAATGGTAGTGTGCTTTCATTTAGACATTAGATAAGCCTATTTTATTGTTGTAGCTGCATTTTTAAGATACAGTAACAAGCATGTCAATACGTTTTGTACAATTATGTAGTAATTCCGAAGTACCATATTGAAAGAATTATTTTCTCTGATCATCCTTATTACTTCCAGGTAATGCGGTATTGTGCCCCTTAAGTATTTTGGATTAATCCAAGTTCATCTCTAAGAGAAGTGTCTGCAAAGCAAATAGATCAGTTTATTTTTATGGTTGTCCTGATCAATTTTCCTGTGCTATTCCTGTGCTTTTAATAGAATGGGCTTCAAACCACGATCATGCATATTGCTTATGTTTTGAAATCAGTTTTTAAATTTTTATTTTAAAGTCCTCATCAGACAGTTTAAGCCACATTTTCCTTTTCTTGCTGTTGCTTAGGGATTCAGTTAAGTCTCACTCCCACTTGAGTATGCATCTTACCTAAATTCTCTTCTGTTCTGCTTGAACTATCTAGAATGCATGTTTCTTTACGAGCAAAAATGAATGAGTAGCTGAACTGGAACCATTTTGAAGACCACAAGGAATTTGAGATTAGAGATGGAGAGAGTCACGAGTGGCTCACAAATTCATTACTTTATAAATCCTGTAAGGGGGTATTAGAGAAGTATAGTATTCTGTCTCACTGCTTACATACTGCCAAGGTCCTCCTTGCTATCACATTTGATTAATTCATAACTTTGCATATATTTAACCTCACGACTCCTCTGTGAACAAGGCATTTACAAGATAAGGAGCTAACATGCAAGGAAACTACAAGTGAAATCTAAAATGGGATAGTGTGAAGTGTCAGGGCATTGATTGGGAAAACCCCTCTGCCATGCACTAAGCTAGTATTTGTCTTCAGAAGCAATTCTTTGCACTGCTGAAGGCTCTGCCTTTGCCCTGCCTTCGCCTGCGGTCCTCACTACCTCTTCCAGCAACAGTGCTCTGTACCACTCCCAGGAGGATGAGCTTTGTTTAGTTTGCCACCATTAATACAAATGAAAGAAATAACATTTTAATGCAAATGCTACGGGGAGGCGTGGGGGAAGCTGGAGATAAAGTCACACGCTGTCAGAAACTGTAGCAGGAGAACAGCTTGAACAAAATGGCCTATTGCTCTTCATACGCTGTCCCCTCCCAATTTCAACAGGGCCTTCCTGTTGAAAACAGGACACCTTTAATGAGTTTCCTTGTCTAAGTACTCTGTTAATATCTCTAACTTTCTTTTATTGATGATAGTAAGCAATATGCCCGTTTGTGTAGGACTGAGGTTTGAAATTTGCTAAATATGTTATAAGAAGTGCAGAACGTCAGTTAGGTAAGGCATATGTACAGTGATACTGATTCATCAGCAGTGCATTTTGTTTCAGTTTGTCTTCTGGAGTGCAAGGAAAGAAAGGGGGAGGATCGCAGAGGAAAAAAAAGACAGAACTCAGAAGGGGGTGCTATGCCAGAAGTGGGCGGGTAGCACACTCCACACATCAAAATTTGGTATTCTCATATTTGTCTAAATATTATGAATGATCCTTTCTGAACTATCTATTAATAGTGCGCTTTAAGCAATTCTATGCCTTAGATTACTAAAGACAGTTACTTATAGCTGAGGTTAATTTATAATGAATATTTTCCTCCGCATATCTCTCATTCTGACTTCTATGTCTTACCACAAAAATAAGCAAGACAGATATGCTTTTAAGACACTGTGTAATTTGTCCCATTTTGATTAAAATGGTTTCATATGCTTCCAGTTTTTGCGGTCCTTGTTCAAGCAAAGCACTCACTTGGAAAATAATAACACAATGAAAATTTCATCCATAACTTAAATGGGACCATTTGTTGTTTAGTTAAGAGATAGTACATGAAAAATGAAACTGAAATAGTATCATTATATTGATGAGCCTAATGTTATTGCTACTGTATGAGAAGCATGTAAGAAGGTCTATCTGTTCTTCAGGTAGATTCTCACAGGTACAACATTCGTGTTACTGGAAACTCTCTGTGGGTTCTAATTTCCCTTTTATATGTAAGTGAACACAAGAACGTATCAGAAATGAACACAACTGAAGATATATAGTAAAAATCAAAATGCTGGGCACCACATCTCTTATTGCATGTATTGGCAGGGTGGGGGGAAAGTGAAAATGAAGAAGAAAGAAAAAAAGAAATAAAAGGTTAATAATCAATTTTTTTTAAATCCTGAAGATTAATCTCCTAAATCTAACTCATGAAAAATTACATTTGAATAGATTTTAGAGGTGTATGTGAAGGTTTTTCTTCCCTAATACAAACAAATGCAGTTTGCAGAAGTAAAATTGAAATGCAAGTGCTCCTACCAAGTACCATCTGTTGCATGAAGTTGTTCCAGACACCCTTACAAATGCCTTCTGGTCTTTATTCTCAAGCATTCCTGTGACTGCTTACTAATCTGTTTGATTTTTCTAACTCACTTTTATCTATTTCCTGAAGGTTGTGGGGTTTAAAATTTAAATCCATAAGTGAAATTAAGGGACTGATTTCTGCTGCTCATTACAGATGCTGATATGTCAACCCAGTCTTCTATTCCGGAGGAGTGCTATCGAGAGAAAGAGGCTTGGATTACCATGGAAGAGTTTCTATTACTGTCATGGGAAAGAAATGCCAAGCCTGGAGCTTGGTGATGCCACATTGTCACAACAGAACAGCAAGGGATTTCCCAAATGTGTATGTTTGTTTTGCTTTTTTTGTGTTATGTTAGCCAATTGCTCTTGCTTTCCACACAGTTGCCTTACAGTACTTAAAAGTAGAAGGGAATGTGCTTGATAAAAAAAATCATGACCCTCTAGTCATTTTTTTCATGAAACTTAAATTGTGGACTAAATGTAAATGACGAGGGTCCCTTTAAATTGCCCTTACAAAATTGTCATTGTTGTCATTACTCTTCAAGAACATATTGAAGAACAGCCATTCAGACATATGGCAAAATGGTTGTCTGATTTCCAAAACTGTCTCTTTATAAATATTTGAGAGAGCTGCAATAACCTTTAAAGTGCTTTAGAGAGTAATAGATGGAAGAATTTAACAGCTTGACATTTATCAGTGGCCTGGCCTGTGTTTTATATGGCAAAGCAATCACAATGGCTAGCAAACCTACCCTTAGTTGTAAACTGGAATGGAAACAATAAGACCAATATAATTAATTTAACTGACTCCTGTCCTGTTCAGCTTTCTCATCTGTCATTTTTCCTCAAATCCTTCCAGTGTATCATTACTTCTTCCCACATAAATCTCTGTTCAAACCTGCCAACAGCTCATCTCTTATTTTCTGTTCCATCCCAAATCACACTTTTTTGATCAACAATTTTTTGTGTGTGTGAAAGGTTTCTGTTTGTGAAACTGTTGAAAATTTTGTGACTGTTCTGATTCGAGATGGAGAGATTAATTGAGCTCTTCAAAATTTTTGGGGAGAGGAAAACCATTCCCTTCACTGTCCCATCTACCCTTCACTGTGTAAACACTTATGTGAAGAAATGTTCTCTGAATTCAGTAGAACTATTGCTAGACAGGAATTCCTACTCAAATTGACAAGCACATGAGTTCATGAGTCCTTAGACCTAAAAATTGTAAGGGACTTATCTATTGTTTTCTCAATTTCTGACAATGAAAAAAAAATCTTTTTAGTTTTATGAAAGATACGGTTCAGTTCAAGCGTGAATTAAAACGAATTGGGTATTTTCTGGAGCTGCATATATGTTCTAATGAATGTCAGTAAAGAGGAATACTACACCATCGGGCATTAGCCAGCCAGTCAGAACATTTGTACAGCCTGTGGTTAAGACTCTGCAAACTTTGTTAGATTTTACTAAGAATTAAATGGACGGTTACACTGCTTGCTGGGAAAGTCCCTAGACTCTGTCAGCCCCCCAAACTATATTCTTGGCGCTGTGTGAGACCATGCTAGCTAGCGTGGGCCAGAGCCATGCCAGGGAATGTGCTAACAATTAAACAACTTGTACCATCACAGGATAGTGTGCAAGCCCAGGCTCTGGCCATGTTTAATTTCCTAGCATAGACATAGTCTTTGTCCCCCTTCAACAGACAAAGGACATCTCAGTACTGAAATCATTCCCAGTCAGGCTGGAAGGACTAGGATTACTACAAGAACATTCCAGAATTGGGATGAGTGGGGGACAAGGAAAAGACTATATATATTTTCCAGGGAGTTAGTAGTACATCCAGCTCTGGGCATGGACACAGATCACCCTCTGAGATGGGTTGTAAATGTAGTTGCTGAGGTGAAGACAGTCTTTTGGGTGTACTTCTGAGTCAGCAAGAGAAAGTATGATCCTGGCACTGTGGCAGGTCACACTAAAGGCCTGCCAAGAGTGGGAAATGACTGAGGATTGGGGAGTGTGCCAGGGCAAGGGAGATATCACAAGGCACAACCACAGCTTAATAAAATGGAAGCAAGTTCAGAGAAAAACAGAAACCCTTGCCTTTCGTCAGGTTCACAGGAGTAAAACTCTCAGTGAAGGAGAAGGGGAAAAGTAAAATTCTGTGAAAAAGGTCAATATGGCTAACAAACCATCCCCTTTGAGTACTGCAATAGAAAAAAGTTCTCAGTCTTAGTCTTTGTCATGCACATGTATTTATGTGCATAATTGTTTATGATTGTCCACCTGGACAACACATTGCACTGTTGAAAAGTAGGAGGGAACACAGACTGTGCCATTGTCATTGACGCCCTTTGGAGGATGCATTCCCCTGCTTATCAAGCTCACTCATCTTTGAATGAAGTTCTGAAGGAGCTTGTAGAAAGTGGATTTGACTGCAGTGTGGGTGGATAGTGAGATAGGAAATGCACTAAAAATAATTTAGGAAAGATCTAGGTCCAATTTCCAGCTAATACAGTGAACTGGGATTAATTTCAAAGTTTCATACATATTCCTAACCTAGTACTACCTTCCTACTATAAACAGCCGGTACTCTTCCCTTGCAATGAACTCTTCTGTCCTTCAATGCTGTAGTCTGAAGTTCTTAATCCTAACCTAACTGTCCTTATCTTTATCTATCCTTATCGCAAGTCTGTAGAAAGTACATTGCTCTTAGAAGTTTATTTTTATCGCTATTTGGTCCTGTCAATTTATTCACTGATTTCCTATATTATTGTTTATGACTGTATTTCATGTTTCTGGCTGATGCTCTAAGCAAATCAAAATTCTCTGTTAGTCTTTGTTCTTAGATTATTACTCAGGTGATATATGCTCTGCCCTCCATCTAAAATGTAAGAGCTGAAAGGTAGGCACCATGCCTTGTTCTTCCTTTTCTAGCACTGAACTACATGACTGCACACCACATTATGCAATTCTTTTTTCTGTTAACTGATCAGGAAAACAGGCAGTAGAAAAGGACCACCCCATTACAGCTCTTGATTCCTAAATGATGTAAAAGATCTGTCCAAAAACGAATTAGCCATTGCTAATCAAAAATAACGCCAGAGACATGATGAGGACTCAGGAGCCAGCATCCCTTGTGCCCCACTAGTGATCCTGGGCAGACCGCTTGGATGCATAGAGGTCCAGTGCCAAGAGGTGCTTGTTGTGCATGTGGGTGTAGGTATGTGAGCAAATAAAGTTTATGAGAGACTGAGTCTGAATGGATATAACCAACTCCTTTAGACATTTTGTAGAAGAAACCACCCTCTTCCATGAGCTTGTTACATTGATCTCCTTCAGTGCAGATTACAATGCAGTACAACAATAACTGCAGATAAGCTCGTGGCAGCACCTGCGCTGCTGCTGCGGCAGAGGACTCACTAACTCCTGTTGAGCACCACACTAGGGCTGCTATACCACCTCAAGAGAGGAGCTGGTATCTTCTCTGGATTTCAGTAACCATGAAATATAATGCATGAGCATACTATCACAGACAAGCTCAGGAGTGTCTGTGCCAGATGCTGTTAAGGCTAATTACTTTACCTGCTGTATCTTGCTGATGTGGCTACCCTGCTTTTTACTCCAGAGCAATGTTCAAAGCTCTCTTGGGTGAATCACATACCTGGCAGAGATAGGTAGAGGGAGGACAGAAAGGATTGCAAATGAAGAAAAGCAGTCTGACTCATTACATGCCATTTGCAGAAATAAACCCTCACATTGTTCTGTAAAAATATGAAAAAAAAAAAAAAGAAAAAGTAATGAAACAAAATTAAGAAGGAAATTACACGAAAAAAAAGGCCAGACTTAGCTCCTGACTGCCTCTAGAGCTTTTATGCCTTTATAGCATACAGATTTATGATATTTGTGTAATAGATAGGAAGAAGATTTCCCTAGTCAAAGTTCAGGTTATGCTATTTATTTGCCCTTGCATAGCTGTGGTGATATATTCACTCCACTTCTGTGTCTCCTTTTTGCACATTACTGATTACTGATGTACTGTCACTAGCATGTTTACATTCTTTCTTCTTCAGGGAGACGGTGGGAGACCTTTAGTTTGTCTTGTCCAAGACAGTTTTGTCCAATATGCATTCACCTCTTGGGGTCTTGGTTGTGCCCTGCCTAAAAAACTTTCTGTCTTTGTCAGAGTTTCTGGTTACACTTCTTGGATGCAATAGGAGCCAACTGATTCTGGGAATAGACTGCCCTCTCCTGGAAAGCTGTATGCATATTCAAAAAATTAGATTCCAAGGGCTACATTAAAATGATATTAAATTCTAAGAATAAAAGTTAAACATAATCCATTATAAATTACTGTAAACTAACACTCTGATAACTAGGCAAACTGATGGCTCATTCCCATCTTTCAGTATGCTCTGTATTTCAGTGCATTCTACAGTAAAAACAGGTGAAACACCTGTGCAAAACCTCCTGTTCTCTGTGTAGCTGAATCTCACACCTATTTGTAGCTCTCATAGAGGTAGTATTGTTCTAGGTATTCTGTGCTCTCAACAATTTCACTGACCTCCTGCATTGTTAATGGTCATACTTCCAGTTTTCTCTCAGGGCATCCCATAAATCATGAAGACATCAAGCTGAATTGTGGGAGACAGAGATTCTCCATAGGTGGGCTTTGGACTGTGAATGCCTTTCAGACACCAGTACGTGGTTCTGGTAGTCTCCATGCTCTGGAACGTACCTAACAGCCATCATGGTGACTGCCAAGCGTGAGGATTATTTTCTGCTCCAGATGTGATGTAGGCAGAAGAAAAGAGTCAGCAAAGAACCCTTCTGTCTTAGAGGTTTCTCATACTTGACAATCAGCATTAGGCAGTATTTTCGCAGGTCTGGTTTGGTGGAAATGAGAGAGACTTTTTCTTCACTTTTGTGCATGGCAAATTCAGAACTGTTACTGAGTCTCGGCACTGGAGTACACACGGTGCAGTACCATATCAAATGGCCAGCTCAAAAACACTGTTGGACAGGCTGATGCAAGTCTCCAAGAGCTCTTCGGCACTGTTGCTGACAACCGATTACAGTGCAAAGTAAAAATGACGTGAGATCCTTAGTACCCACCTTGTCTCAGTGTGTGAACTTCAGAGGCAGGATTTAACTGCCCAGAAATAAATAGCTATGGTCATTTAGCAATCTTCAGGTTCTTGAGACATGTGGATGGGGCTGGCAGAAATGTTACAGGGTATGAAGGAGATCCAGTCCTTTCTGAAGTGGCAGCTGTGGTCCTCGGAGGATTCCTTAGGGAGTCTAAAATGGTATTAGATGCTTTGCTTAAACAAGTCCCAGCCTAGCTGTAATTCTTCTGCCCTTTTTGGAAAGAATTTATATCACAGTGAGGTTTATGAAGGTTTTTCCCATTAGCTATTAAGATACATAAATATATTTTACTGCTCCATGGTAATTTAAGACTTGCAATGGAGGAAAAGAGAACAAAGAAACTGTAATGCATTTGAGTCTTTGCCAAGCCTTATAATACTAACTAGAGAACCATCAGATCTCAGTATAGCTATTTTAATGTTTCATTTTGCACTAGTACATTCATTCTTCGGTAACCCATTCCATCATGGTTGTCCCTGCATCCAAAGATTACCATTTCTCCCAGAATGTGTCATAAATAACATTGCTTTTCTTTCTGACAATATAATGAAGTGCAGTCTTTAAGAAAAAGACTGACAAGCTGTCTAAAAATGTCAATACACCCAAAAAATCATCTGCATTCATAGCCGCAGGAATAATTTTCACCCTGTGTTTAAATAACAAGAACCCTGGACTAGATTCAATTATCCATTGCACAAGACTTTCATCATCCTGCTCTTCTCCTTGGAGAGTGTAGATAGAAATAACTTTTAAGGACTTCAAACTGTTTGAGCTGTGAATTTTGCTGCCTGTGGTTTGGTCACATAATTCACTTTTTGAAAAAATGCA
The DNA here is from genome assembly GCF_000687185.1 of Egretta garzetta. Lineage (NCBI taxonomy): Eukaryota > Metazoa > Chordata > Aves > Pelecaniformes > Ardeidae > Egretta > Egretta garzetta. Next base: position 369,773 of record NW_009259482.1, on the reverse strand, counting down.
TGCTTTGGTTATTTCCCTGCAGAGTCAACACAGATATCAAAGGCCAGCCTGACTCTTATTTTTCCTCTTCAGCATCTGTTTTGTAAGTTCCAAGGCAAAACCTTTATTGCTTACAATGACATGTGTGGCAGGAAGAGCACTGGCTCATCCCAGTCCTAAAGCCAGTTTGACTGTATAGTATTATCAGTTAAAATGTTTCTGTCTTTTATCCTGTGTCCTCACTTGCTACTTTTGCTGGTTCAGTAGAGCTGAGAAAGCTTTTGAGCAACACCCCACTTGTTTCCCACATTGAATATTCTGCACAGAATAAAAAGAGCAATTAACTAACTATACCCTAAAAATATGTGTAGAAGATTTATTATAATAAATGCATACTTGTAGAGTAGAAAGAGAATAATGGCATAGGACAGGTATTAATACCGAGTACATTTTCTAACAAAATAGAACCCTAACAGTTGTTACCATGCCTATTATCTTGGCAAGAGCTAAGCAGATGATATATATCAAAGCAAACATTACTGCAACAGTTAATTTTCTAACGGAACAACCAAACTTGCAGTTTTTCTCATCAAAGTATCCACTTCATACATATATTTATATGCAATATGCATTGGTGGATGCAGTAGACTCTGGTTGTCTTATTTGATTGGATAATACTCTTTTTTCATCACTCATGTTATTAGAAGAGTAGTCCAACATGAATTTTGCAAGTGTCTTGACTTCATTGTCTCATAAAGACACAAGGCTAAAGCATCTCTATTGCTTGACTTACAAAGCTTTAAAACCCCAATGTGTGAAGGCATTACAAAATTAATTGTCCATATCACTCCCCTAAAAATATCACCTCTCTTTCATCCTAATCACGCTACACTTATTGTGTGTGGTTTCATTTATGCTGTGCTTAATAATCTTACATGTATGTAATAGAAACTGATAAAACTTTTTACTAGGTCTTTTAAAAACCTGATTTGTTTCTATGTTGATCCCTTCTGCCATTTTTGCTAGAAGACTTAATCTAAATAACAAAGACTAGCAGTGTGTAGATATTGTTCTTTTTTCTTCACATGTGAAAATCCTATAAAATTGGGGGCGTGGGGGGGAGAGAGAGAGAGAGAAAACATCAACTCAAATAAACAATAACTACTTTGAAAACTAGAAGAATTTGACAAAGGATGATTTACTTACTCAGGTGGTTTTTAGCATCAGTTTGCACAGTTCAGTAGAGAACCAGACTGTTTTAAGATTACTAATCTGATTTGGGTTTATGTAGATTTTTTCATTCTATTTTGCCGTTAGGGACAGTGCACTATACTATAATAGCCTACATATTTCTCTTATATACTGGTTTAGAAGGCAAAGGCTGCATAACTATAGTTTTTCATCTTCTGTAGGAGGCAGAAATATTTGACACTTCAGGTGTTATATTAAGGATTTTATACCTGCCTCATAACCCCTTTCTCTGTGGTAGGGTTAAGGTACTATAACATCAGTAACTAGTTTTATTAATTATTTCTTCAGTTGCTGTATTGTCAATGTCACCCTTGCCTGTGAACTAAGTTTTCTGGTTTATGATGGTTCTAAATGTGAAATATGCAAATAGATTGATAAAGATTTTTAAAAGTTACTGGTGGCTTTTAATATAGTTAAACTAAAAAAAAAAAACCAAAACCTGTACTGATTTCTTTATGGCAACTATAGTACATAAATCACAAAATGTTCAAAATGCTGTTTTGCTCTTAAACAGAAATTTTCTAGCATTAGCCTCTTTTAACCAGATGTTCTTGTTTAGAAAAGTTTGGATTAAATCCAGTCAGCAGTTTGGTGTTCTGTGTGTGAGATCACTTCCATTAGGAAGACAGTAATAATCTGTTAAAAATTCTGTTTTTCTTAGAGAATGAATGAAAAAAAAGAATTTAAACCAATGTTGAGATATGTCTAGATGATGTCTAATACCAGATGATATCAACAGTGTTGGTCTCTGTATGTTTATTATGACGTGGAATTGGTTAACTAGACCAAATTTTAGTATTCTGAGTAAGCCCATACAAAAAGGCTTGCTTCAAAGTAAATAATATATTCTTATGGTGTGTGTGAACCAACCTGCTCTATCTCACCCCCATGTATCTCGTGATTCTCCTGCTACCACCCTTATTGACCCAGCCTACCACCTTTATCAGCCCACATATCATGGCTGGAAAAATTAGATGAGCTTTTAGGCACAAAGAAGGGCTTGCATGCACAAAAACTTGTCTAATTTTTTCCAACTATATGAGTTGATCTAACAGAAAATATTAACTCCACCTATAAATCTTGTCTCACCCATGTCCTTAGACCACCATCACAGCAAGAACAAGCAAACAAAGAGCCTTTTCCACCTTTATTTGCATGCACTGGAGCTCTGTTCCAGAGGATTCTCAGTCCACAAAATTATTTCCATCTGTTTAGAAGACAATTGAACTGATAGACTTTTCCACCCAAAATACCCAAAAGTAGATGTAGTTATGGAAGAGTTCATACTAATGCAGGATCTGGCTCTGCCCTGCCCAGCATAAGCTGCACTTTTGTGTACATTTTTTACTCCTATATCTGTATCTTTATGAGGGTTTTTACTGATGTGGCTTTGCTAGATAAGATTTCTAAAGGACATCTATCTGTAGCTTACCTGTGACTTTTTGCTTAAGATGCACATAGGTAAATAAATCACTACTCTGACCACTAAAAATGAGTCTCCTAAAAGTGGATGAAAAAGCTCAGTCTTTACTCAGTGGGAGGAACAAATTGTTGAACAAGCCACACAGCTGAGTTGTTGAATTTTAAATAGTTTTCCAATCCAGCTGCATGCTCTATTTGCCAAGCGTATTATCATAGCAATTCCAAATATCCTTGACTGTGACTAAAAGCCTAGACGCTCCTTTAGTAGTAACCCTCTTTCCTCCCCTCTTTTTAGCAGTAGGTAAGTTCATTGAAAGAAAAGATGTTTTTCAAACCTAAGTAATAGTTTATCTCCCTGTGTAAAGGGTGATTAAAGCTAATATGCTTTCCAGAAAGATTCCCATGATGGACAGCTAAATCCATTTCTAGCTCACTAGATTAAGTAGGCTTGTTTTGCTTTGTTCAGGTGCAGAATAGGAATTACATTTGTACAATGTCTCTGAACTTCAAGGCCTCTTTCCCAGGGTACCCAAGTATGCATTTAATTTGCAAATGTAGAACTAAACCTTAAAAAGACATTTGCAAGCCCCTAAATCTGCAAGTTTTGCAGATGAATAAGGGGCCACGCTGTAGAACTCCTGCTTTCTTTATCATTGCCTGAGTGCTCTGTCCCTGGGTTTGTTCCCACACACAGAGGCATGATTGCAGAGGAAGAGGAAAGGGACATTTTCTGCAACTGTCCTACCTTTAGGAAGGCAGGTCTCTCCTCCCTCTCACCCCAGGCAGCCAATTTAGGTCCTTTTCTATAAAAATATCTCCTCCTAGCGCCTTTAGCCAAGAAGCAGCAGAGCTAAAGATTATATTGTTTCAGTCTGCTCCAGGACAAAAGCATAATGTCTCAAGAAGGAAATCTGCATAACCTGACAGTCTGAAACTCCCAGAAGGAGGGGAGAGGCCAGAGGAGAACATGGGTGACAGCTGCAGAGAGGACAGAGGATTGTGGTGCTGAGAAGCTGTTTGCTAACTCACCAGGGAAGAACGTGGTATGACCTCACATCAGAAAAGGGGGGAGAATAAAAATAGTTCATTACAGCATGGGTTGGCCAGCATGTCCTAATATAAAGGCCAGTAGCTTCTGCCTGTAAGAATTTAATGTCAAGTTGTTTCCAAGGAAAAAAAACCTGTTATTGAAAGGGACATTATCCAAAAGCATCTATTCTGAAGTGGTTTTAGAGGTGGAACAGTTTCAGCACTTGTGATTTCCTAAAAACACGGCCTTTACAGGAAAGAGAGTAATAAGGGGGTTTTTAATGGTTTGGGGTGTTTTTGTGTTGGTTTTTTTTGCTAGAAAACCCAGTTGCCAACAACACGAACTGTTTTAGATTTGCCAGAGAGCCGGAGCTGGGGATGTCTGAGATCATTTTAGGCTTAATGTTACAACTGAAAAAATGATATACTGTTTTCATTTTACTCAACAAAGTTAGCTCCTACCTATGTTCTGAGCTGACTTCTGACAGTTCATTTAAATGAATGCATTTTTCATAATTGCTTGGATTTATCTTATGCTAGTGAATTTTCATCACCAACAAGTGACCTGTGACAGGATATGCAGCTGATCACTGCCATGTCTATCAGGGGGAAAAGAGAGGTTTGTGTGGGAAATGTTCCCCTCAGGTGAGAAGGAACAAGATTCCCCTCAAAGGGAGGCCCAGTTCAGGCAAGAAAAATAAATTTCAACATAATACCTGAGAAATATGGAGGAAACAAAGTGAATGTAGGGCTAAATAGTCCATATGTTGTGCATGTAAGATATTGTCCAGCATTAAAGCTTGCTGTGTTCTTATGTACAGTTTTGACATTTACTTTAAACCCAATAAAACATGCTCTAATAGATGTCATAGCAGATTATTATCTCTTCGCTCAGTGAAATGCCTCTGTGAAATGAGTAAGTTCTTCCCGAGGGCTGTAAGAGGCGATTGCGCCAGTGCTCCCTGTGCCAGTCCAGCTCCCAGCCTTGCACCGTGCAGGGAAAGTCAGAGTGGATGTAAGCATGGAAAAAAATCAGGAAAAAAGGTCCTTATTGGTGCAACATTTGTGCATCTGTGGGCACAAAGATAAGAGGCAGTCAAGTGTCCTGATCTTTCAGTTTCTCCACTGGAAGAAATTGCTTTTGCAGATTTCTCTCTACAGAAATGCCTCTGAGGTTGGACTCTTCCCCACAGCGCTGGATGCCAGCTTGGTCTGGGGAGAGCAAGAAGAGATTTAAAAGATGTGAAATTAAATGGGCTGCCTCCAGGTAGTGATTCCCCCGGCGGGGCGGGTGGCGAGTCAGAGCCCCTGCAGGAGCTGATGCACAAGAAGCGTCTGTCTCGTTCGGGTGGGCCAGGAGGGGTGACCAGATCAGCTCTCCGGCAAAGCATCCTCCCAGCTGGCTGAGCAGAGCCACTTCACAGACTTCAGGGGCTGTCACACTCTACATTCAACCCAGTAGAATTTAGGCTGCTTCCAGACCTGCCTGAGCATGTTTCACAGCAGGATAGGATAGACCCCCTCGTGTGAAGTCGTCCTGAGACAGGATTTTTCCTGAACTAAATTTCTGGAAGGGACCCCTTAGCCCAAGGTTTACCATCTGCCAAGAGGATATTTATCACCTCACGCGTCAGCAGAGGAGCAGCAGGTCTAGCTTTGCCTGCAGCTACAATGAGGGTGATCTAGGACCACTGGTAGGAGAAGGATAAACATGAACAACGTGGGAAACAGCAGGCATGGAGCCCTTCTTGCGCTGCCTGTGTGCAAGCTTTGCTGCGGTAAGGAGCAGCCTGGCTGGCACAACTGAAGCACAACTGGAGGAGTAAAGTCTGGGGCCACGTGGCACAGGGGTTGCCATAGGACTGTGGCTCAGTAGAGGGCTATGAGATGGAGAGGTCGTCTCGATGTCAGCTCACATATATGTTCTCAAACAGCTTTTTGAGCCACTACTGTCATACACCTACTTGCTTTAGCAACGCTGAAATTTAGCATTAATATATAATGAATATGTATTAGTTAAATGAATATGAATTAATATGTATTAGTTATATGTGTTTTACTTGAGGTGTTCTGCATCTAATTCAAACTTAATATTGCCTCCAGTTGTCTGAATGCATTTGAAAAAAGCCTGCCATTATATTGGTTATGTAAACATAATCTATTCACTCAGAGGAACTACTAGGAACTATTAGGCTTGGACTATCCTAGGTTATTTTTTACAACTCTTCTATTCTACTTGATGCCTTGCTAATTTCTCACATACCATAAGATGTCAAAGAATTATACTACAGCAAAAAGCTTTAGGTTAGGCATCCAGAAAGCCTTAACTGTAGGGATAATTGTGCTTTCCTGAGAAGGGTGTGGAGGTGCCATCCTAGGAGGCTTTTAATCTGTGGTTGTTGAAGCAGCAGTCAGGAAGGACGTGGTGGAGTTGATTCTGTTTGAGGGAAGGGAGAGGAACTAGGAGGCTTCTGGGGACCCATTTCCAGCCCTTCAATTGCTATAGCAAAGAGCACAAATTCACCCTTTGGGTGTATGCAGTACATTTCAAATTAAAGATTCAGTTGTTTGTACCCACATGCATGAGAAGAAATTATGAGACCAAACAGTTCCAGGAAGAAATGAGCTCTAGGCCTGTGCCTCAAACCTTCCTCAAAGGCGGCAAGATACAGAGGCCTTCAGTTTTGGAAGGAGTTAGGCCTAGACAACCAGCTGTTTCAGACTATTAACAAGGATCTCCTTCCTCTGAGTATGCTCCATCAGAGTGCTCTGTCCTTCAGGTGGGTCTCAATCATATACCAATGTGTGCAGGTCATTCAGACTAAAAAGATTATCAGTTTCTTATTTAGCAAGGTCATTTATGTCAAGATGTTTTTCTGAAGCATTTTATTATCTGCAAATTCATTATCTGGCTGTTCCAAATAAAGAGCTTTCAGCGGTGCTGGGAGCGCGCTGGTAACACCCATGGTGTTGATGCTGAGAGAGGCTGGGGGGATGAGACCCTGAGGGGGAGAGCAGCCGCTGGGTGGGAGCCAGAGCCCCAGTTTGGTGGGTGCCAGGAGGACACAAATTCTCCCTCACCAGCTGCAGGAGAACTGTCAGAGGCCAGGAGATCAGGCCTAAACAAGTCTGACTTGCATGGATTTCTCGTCATAGCTGGGGGGCACTCCAGCTAAAAACAACTGAATTGTCAAGGTGAGGCAACTCCAGAAGCTGCAATTACATTGTGCTCGGTGTGCCCCTGGGCAGGGGGAGCTGTCACTTGCATGAAGTTATGTTGCTTGTAGGCTCATACTGGAGACGTTTTGAGAACGGAGAATTCTGAGCGTTCCCAGGGCTCTTTGCAGAAGAAGATGAGTTTTTTCTTCTTTCTCTGAAAAGAGTTATTCTGCTCAATCAGTCTTCCTAGGGCAAGGATTCAGTGTGCTGTACTATTCCCAAAGGAAACCAGAGATGACCTACAGCACTGAACTGCAGCCTTCCAGCTGAGCAGAGCATGAAGATATAGCCAAGGTGGTTAATGGAGGTAGTGGCTGTGGGTAGTTGAGTATGTAAAGCTGTGGAGTCCTGGAAACGCAACGTTTCCTCTTTGCATGTCTATGAGCTGTGAGAGCAGATCAGTGGAGAAGGAAGGCAGAAGGTGTAAAAGCCATCCTGCAGAGGAAAGAGGATTACTGCCAATGGTCTGTGAACACCTGCAGTACAGCTGTTTTGAGGAATTGTTTAGGTGTCACAAATATAATTCACAGAATTAGAAGAAAAAGATGACAAAAAGGATCATCTAGGTCAGCTGTTGTGGCGTAGGAACACATACAGACCCCAAAAGTGTGTCAGATATTTCTCAAACTTGCTCCTGAACTTCCAGTCGTGAAGATCCCACAACTTCCCGAGGCAAAATTCCAGTGCTTCACTCTCCTTCATGTGAAAGAGTTTTTTTCTCTAATCTTGATTTTAAATCTCTTGGATATTTAGATCCATACTGCTTGCCTTATCCTCCACATTTATGGTGAATAGACTATCTACTCTTCTTTGCAGTAATAATTTTATATATGTGCATGCACCTACATACATATGTTATAATAGACATATATTTATATGTTTATATTTGAAGATCCTTCTTGTGTATTCCTCTAGTAATATAATCTTTAGCCAAAATAACTCATTCTGCCTCCTTTTCTCTGACCCACCCCACAGCTCTCCAGCAAGTTCCATCTGATTTGCAGTTCTTTAACTTGGGAGGGGTAAGAAGTTTCTCTGTCAGACAGCCTCACTGGATTTTTCAGGTGTATGGATGAGGCCTCAAGTCAGTATTATCTATAAGATTTCAATACTTACCTATAGATTTTGAACCATACCTGCCTCACAGTCTGGTAGAAGGATTATGCTTACCACTTATGCCATCTTCTCCTTTCAACTCCAAAGTAAGCCTGAATTTACTAACCTCATAGCAGACAGGCAGTGAAGTATTTGCTGTGCCTGTTTTATAAATAGGAAGCTTGCTGCAGTGTTTTGTCCAGGCAACGCTGGCAATGGGACAGGCATTAACATGTAGGTGCCTCAAGAAACAGTCCTGAGCTCCTGGTACACATTAAGCAGACCCATTGCTCCAGGTGGGGAAGGCACTAGCTTCTTGCCTTCTTCTCATCTCCTTTCTTATAGACGCTTCCTCTGCTAGGTTGAAACACAAGCAATAGGCTGTTGCATGTAAAGCCAAGAGTCCATGTGCACCAATTTCTGAAGTGGGCAGGGCCAATGTGGATTTCTGACCCTGCCATGACTTTGGCCATGCCATTTCATTTCTTCACCCTTTAGCTGCTGCCAGAGTAATCTCTTTGGGGTTGAGAAAGTCTCATATCTATCTTGAGCACCTAGTGCTTGGGCTTTGATTTCAGGTGGAAGCTCTGATATTAACAGTAATCCTCATCATTAGTGGTATCCTCTGGAAAGAATGTAAATACCCATGAGAACAAGCAAATGATCAGTAATGGAGCCCCCCCAAAATGAGGTACTGAAATTTATAAAAATGGCTTTCATATGTTGCTGATAAATGGAGCTGGGTCCTGCTCTGGGCTCAGTGTATCTGAATAGTGCCCTGATAGTCTACCTGATTCATGTTTGTGTCAATGGACAAAATCTACCACAAAGCAGGAAACCATTAGAGGACACTGTGCTCATTCCCCTTGGAAACCAGCTCAGGGTTGGGAATTCCGTGACTCAACATGGAGAAGTATGAAACTGAAAAATAAACAAATTGGCCAACCAGTACAAAAGCTGTGCCCACCACTCACTATCCACTCTATTACTTCATGTGGCTGATCTCTGAGTTGCTACTCCTGTCAATGTGTTTTTACCAGGAAAGACAAATTAGGGACTAGAGACAGTACGAAGTACTTTAGAAACTGGTTCTTTGGAATGTATTTGCATCTGATGAGGAAACAATAACTAACTTATATTTCATGGAGCTGGTGACTCACATTATTTGGTTCAGGAAAGTATAGAGAGATGGATTTCAGAGGAATTTTTCTGTTATTATTTACTCGCAGAAGGAACTGTCCTTGATGAGGGATATTTGAGTTCTCAGTCACTTGTTTGGAGATGTATTCATTTTCTTTCCTATTCCCAAATTTGTTTTCTTCCCAAGAGTCTTTAACTTGATTTTAAGAATTAAAAATTATACAAGGCCTGCCTAAAAGACCTCTGAAGTCAGCAGAAATATTTATATTCCACTGACAGAATGAGACCAATCGGTGGCTGGAAGTATCTCCTTGATTAACTGACAAGTCTGTTCATCACTTAAAGAAAATACACACTCCAAACCGGCGCAGCAGAGCTGCATGATGTTCCCTAGCAAAGGTGTAGAACAAGCAAGCATGTAAAAATCTCGTTTCCTCCAAGCCAAAAGCCTAATGAAAGTATGCTATAATTTGATACTAGATATTCAAATTATTTTTCTTTTTCATTACTGTGCAGCTCTATATCTATGTTTTTCCAAATTAATTTAAGAACATTAGTTTGAGCTCACAACTCATTTATTTGTTTTATCCATATTTATTTTCCTTTTCAAGGAAGTTGTTTCTTTTCTTTCTAATTTTTCTAATTTAGATGAAATGTGCATTGTGATCTCACAAAATTTGGGCTTTTTTTTTGTTCCAGATGGGTGCCTCAATTTTTCACTGCACCATAACCTTTATTGTTTTTCAGTGTCTTACAGTGATAATGTTTACACTTGGCTTTTTTCCCTTGCTCTTTCTCATTCTATTTTTTCTCTGTATTTCATTCTTGCATGCTGTCTTTCCCACATGGAATATCGCTTTGAGAAAATATAGCTTTTGAACATATTAATATTACAGAAGTTCAAACCAACCGACTTCAGGCCTCTTGTACTGCGGTGGGAAGGAAATGGGGGAACTGAGAAAGAAAAGAATAGCATATTTGCATAAGACAAATTTTCTTATAAGCTAGTGCTGTGAAATGAATGAAATAATAAATTCCTCAGGATTTTTTCAAGTTTATGGACAGACATCACCTGCCAATGTATCATGAGTTCTTCCTGACACCTTTACTTATGCTGGGAGTTTCAGGTCACCTACTTTTTCAAAAAAGTGTCATCTGCTGCACCCTTCTGGACATTACCAGAACAGCACATTCTCCAGGAAATCCCAAATAAACTCAGGTATGTTTACAGCATAGCTTTCATGAGCAAAGATGTGGCTTCCATAGTTTCTAATAGAAAAATGGGTGTAAAAATCTCTCTGCTTTTGATTGGTCTAAGATTTAAACGAGATCCAAGAGAAGATACTTTTCCACGATATTCACTAGCAGACCTAGAGTGGCTTCAGACTTCTGCATCTGTAGTTATGGCATTTGCTATCTGAGGGCAGAGCAAGCAATGCTGTCAGTGGCAGAACGAGAGAGGTTTGTCTCCCCAGAGTTGGCATCCCTGCTCACCATGTCCTCCTGCATCTCTTGCTGACCCCACCCGTCTCCTATATCAAACTGGGAAATCTTCAGGTCCTTCATGCCCTCCTCACTCTCAAATGGTCCCCTAATCCTGTTTCTTCCTGTTCATGTCCCCATAATCTCTCTGTGAGGTACTCCTGGCTTCTATTAGGACAGCCTGTCTCTTCCACATTGATGTGTATGAGGTGGATGTTCCCGGGATTCACTTTTGTGTGTGCTGGCATGCTGGTTGGAGGGTACAGACCTGCTGGCTGGCCAAGCAGAAATTAATGGTGTTTGCTTCTACCATGAGTGTAGAAAACAAATTTTGGTTTCTTTTCTCTGTCCAACCACTGATTTTCTGAAGACTTCAAGGAACACTGGAGTTCTATCCTTCTGCCAGGTATGGTGGAGGTTGAATGAGATGCTCACAAAGTGACTGTGGAGGTAGGGATGCAGATGAGTTGTGAATGTGATGATGCATGGACACAACTGACCACAAAACAGTTACCAAGACCAACCATCTGATTTCCTACTGGCATCACTTCTTCTGCCCATCCTGACTGCAGACCACACACTGGCTTCCTACTGAGAACCCTCTGCAGTGTCTCAAAGCTGAGGCAGAAAGGCCACTTCCCCACTGCCTCCCCACCAGCCCAGGGTGCATTTCCCACCTGTGCCCTGGAGGCATGTACCTTTTGACCACTGCTTTTACCCCAGGTAACTCCTCTAGTCATCAGCGCTCACAGAAATGTGGCTGCTGCACGTGGCCTTTCCAGAACCATCATTCTCCCAGCACAGAGGGGAATATGTGGGATTCCCACCTTGCTCCTAACTGTTGTTCTCCTCTGCCCCACCAACCCCAGTTGAAGGCTATACCAACTTGCCAGGCAAAACAGTTGAGACTCCTGAGGGCACTCTGGGAATGGCTAGCTTGCCTTAGCTGAGCCCCAGGAGGGTGATAGAGGTGGTGTTACTGATATGTGTGGGGCACTCTGCACGCACACTAAGGCCTGGAAAGACCTGAGATATCAGGAGCTTTGCCTGGAGGCAAAAGACACATTATACACTGAACCAAAGTGAACGCTGCCTCCTAAGTCATGATCAACAAAAACCAACCCAGAAATGGGAAACAAGCTGAAGGAAGGAAGCTTCTTTTCCCCAGGAAGGATACTAGCAATTGTTGAAGGAAATTCTGATACAGAGTTAGCATTAACAGGGGCTTTTTTGGGGGACTGGTTTACACAAAAACATAAATCAGAAGCAGTTCCAACCCAAGCAGTGCAAGTCTGTGACTGAAAATACAGTTGGGACCTAAAGCTGAATATACAGGACTGTGTAGAATTAGATTGTGCCTGGGTTCACATACTTGCCACCACCATGATCCCCATCTTTACCTTAGCAAACTGAAGCCAAGCAATCTGAGAACAAAAACATGCCCTGCAAAATGAGAGAGTGCCTTCCCATTTCCCAGCATCCAGTACAAATGATTGAGGCTGATTTGGTAATCCATCCAACCCAAGGTTGTTTGAATGGACACACCATGGCAAAGGGGGTCACAGCATGGGAGAATGATTAACTTAACCTACCTGCCTTGTTTGTTTGATGCCGCCTCACTCCAGTGTGAGTCAATAAAACTTTGTGCACCAACACACACAACTTCCAGCACCCGCCAGCTGGGCCAAAATGGGGATTAGCAAAGCCGCCTTTCTCTTTCTTTTCTTGCTCGGCTCAGGTAAGAGTCCTTTGCCTTCTGCTTGCCTAGGTGAAATGGGGGCCACAAATGGCTCCCTGTGAACATGCCTCATGGCCAGAAATGGGGGCACCCTGGGTAAGCAGCCACAAAGCCTGGTACAAAGCCCATAGCAGTCAGTGAGACGGCTATCTCTGGTTTCAGCAGGCTTTGGATCAAATGCTAAAGCTGTTTTTACTGCCAAGCATTGCTAAGCACAGTGATCCTGATTTTCATCCTTTATGATAGGAGTTTTTAAGTTTTCAAATGAAATATTTAAAACAAAATTAAAAATTAAAAAGCTCCTTTATATTCCAGCAATATCACATTTTCTGTTGTCAAACACTTACAAGAAAATGTTCTCCCTTGTTTACCTTGGGATAGTAGGTAGAAATTTCGTCTTCTGTGACCTAGATCAACTTTTCCAGGAATATGTCTAGAATTCTTTTTTACAACTCCAAAAGAAGACAGGTGTTCCACTAGAGGTAATATGTGAATTTCAAGCTCACCTACAAATTCTGTGAATAAATATTCTACATGTAGTGTACATTTCAATCAGATTTCAATCAGATATCATATTCTCTAGTACTTTAACATTGCATATTATTGTATGGCCCTTAAATGACTTTTAAAAAGTACTGTTAAAAACATATCAGTACAGTTTGCATGATTTTCTAACAGCTCAGACATTTAATATGACAGAATAACAGGGACGTATCATTGTATGGATCGTGCGGGATTACAGAGGACAGATTATAAAGTTATTTTTATTTGCTCATTGTTATCAGCTCTAACTCACTTTCTCCGAAGTGATGGCACACAAAACTGCCTTAAACCTATTTTTTATGTCTTCTGAATTAGTACTGGTCAAGTCTGGAAAGATACTTATATAAAAGAAGAAATTGGTTTGCTCACAGATATTTGAATATTCTGTTCAATTAACATGTGTCATGTCTGGGTTTACTTGTTTGCTGAGTCCATCAGGAGAAGGTGGTCGGTGCTCCACGTAGTCCTACTGTAACAGTAAGATTAGATATGGGAAGCCTCAGTGTCAGGGATTTCTTAAGACATGCAGATTTTATAGCATTGAGCCAACTCTGCGAACAGTCACAGAAGATTGCCCTCAGGCAATTAATCATCTTCCTTTCATTAGTGGCCCAAATACCTTTTATTTTATATGAATATGTGTCATGTGGAGGTAGGTGATGGATGACCTTTTGTCATGGGAGTTAATTACACTGGAATGACGTTGCAGTGAATTGAGCCTAAGATGGGTGTTCGCACAAAGGCAAGATTCATGTTACCTGTGAGAAGGCTGTACAAGAGTATGAATTTCCTGTGTCTGTCAATAATAATCTGGCTTGAAAAGTGAAATAATTAAATCATATCACTTCTGTGACTTTGTAACCTGATGCTGGATACGGAAATAAACTTTTGTAGAAAATAGGAACAGAAACATAGAAACTTTATAGACATAAAAGGAAAAAATCAATTAGATGGCAAACTCCATTGTGAGCAACAACATTTTGGAGCTAAATGTTAGATGGATTAGCAGGTACATCATAGGCATCTTATGCACATGTAGCTTTCAGATATAATAATACTAATTGATTTTCTAATTTAAAATCTTGGGTTAATCTGTTGCAACAGAGATGCAGCTTGACAGATTCATTAGTAAGTCTGCTCAACCCATTGCAACAAAAATAATGGATGCAAAAGACTATATAGTCATCTTATGATTGAGGTTTCTTGCTTCAGGGCAAGACAGGACAAACAACTACGTAGTGACCAGTAAAACTGTAATGATTGCACCATCCGCATGGGAGGTCATAATCTCACATCCTCCCAATTCATGCTTCTCCAAAACTTTAATATTGATATCACTTCCTTTCATCTTTCTCTCACTGGTGCTTGTTTGACACCAATTAGTCCCTCTCTCCGGTCCCTCTCACTCTTGTTTCACGTTTCTTGCTCTCAGCTTCAAACCCATACATAACTATTCAGAGCTGCTTCTCTACGTCTCTCTTCTGCTGTTTTTCCCTATGATGTGGTCCAGTCATACAGCTGTGGTTGTGTCAGGAGACAGAAATTTCCTCAGTTTATCAAGTTTTACCCAGAATTACACAAAATAAGCGGTGCCTTCACCTGTCTTTGCTACATGAAAAATGGCACTCAAAGTCACAGATTTTCTTAACTGCAGCATTCTCATTTTTAATCTCCAATTCCTTTCCTTCCCTTGTAGTGAAAGGAGAAATACTGGATGACTATTTAAGAACGGATGGTGTTTGGATACTTACTCGAAATAAACAGTTTTACAAGACATATAATGAAAAAGAATGTGCAGAGAAATGTGAAGCAGAAAGAAATTTTAATTGCAGGTAATTTCTGTTGAATCTTAAAACTATGTCATTGTGGGTGTCTGCATATCAGTGACATTTTCCTCCCACTGCTCAGAACCAACACTGCCATGCTGCTGCAGCTCTGCCTCCAGCCCATACCTGTGCCTTTAGCTTGTGGCTTATCTCCACCCGTAAATTACCACAAGGTCAAGTAAAGGGTGGATTTACAATGTATTACTCATTCTATACTAAATGCTCAAGTTCCTGCACTTATCCAATGTTAAGTGGAGAGTCTTTTTAGCTGGATGCTGTCGCCTTGTTTCG